>NC_087067.1:17763745-18161043 GCF_963678635.1 Symsagittifera roscoffensis
AGATGACAACTTGTTTGACTCAAGGATCGCAATCTTTTTGAAAAACAACACATTAATCTGATAAATAAAATTGCAATTTTTGATAGTTCAAGTGTGATAGTAAAACGTCGCATAATTTTGCTTCATCTCACGGTAAGAAAGTTTCATGGTAATAACTCGAAGTTGACATGTCTGTTAATCATCGTTGCTAAGAACAAACAACTGAATTTGTTCTCAAACAGTCCAAATTTACCCTACAAACTATGAGTTAGTAGCCTAAATTGGCAACTACATGTTAAGTAATGTTCGAGACAGCAAGCGACCTAAAGTCGAACCAATTATTAGACTATTTGACTCAAACATAGATTTACGAGGTACCGAGAGGCGTTTGCTAAAAGAAATTCTCAGCTATTGTATTTATATAAAATGTTTTCTAACCATAAGTCGATAGGTCAAACTCGTGTGTTTAGAGAAACCTATTATATTCGTTTGTAATTTGATTGGTGGCATACCTATTAAGCTCGAAAAAAATTCATAATTTATAACTTGATGTTATCTTTTGTCTGCAGAAATGCTGCTTTGTTCTTTTTGTTCTGATATGGACTTCTACATTACAATCATCAGATGCAGGTGAAAACTGATACTAAACTTTTAAACTTTTTAAACTACCGAGGGAATTATTCGTACCAAATTTTTGATATGGCTGCACCAAAAAATGCGCCGGATCTAGGATTTTCTTGAGGGGCGGTTTTCAAAAATTGTTCGAAAGTTTTGTCAACCTTTTTTTTAAATAGGCCAAACTGATTTTCCGAGCTTTCCCAGAACATTATAAAGACCCTATTTTGACCAAAAATTTGATCGCAGGCAAATTTTGAAAAAAAAAATGAAATTTTTGAAAAGTTTCTGCACCCTTTGCAAAAAAATTAGATCCACCACTGAATATTACTATTGCATTAAAGTTTCAGGCATAAAGTAAGCATTGGAATTATCCCTATATCATATCTAGCAACTATTTTTTTGGGGATAATCTCGTGACAGAGAAGTCGGGCGTATGAAAATTTCCAACAAATAAACATCTGTTCAAAGCTGGCTAATTTTCTGGCGTTTTTAATACAGAATTTATCAATAGTGAGTTTTAATTTGTTATGATAACTTTGTGACAATCATTTTTATTGACATAGAGGATCTTATCTATTCTTCATACCTCAAATACGGTCCGAACATACACAAACTCATTTGTTACGTTTGAAAAATACAAACGTATATCTATCATATTCAAAACTAATCTTGAATGTTGCTCAATTTAACCTTTTTCCTATTTTACAGTTGAAATTCGTTTTTAAAATGTTTCAACCGTATTTTTTTCTCCCATGTCTAGTAGGAAAAAAACTGCTCATATTAAGCAAAAAAACTGCTCATATCAAGGCGTCGCCCTGAATGTTCCGACTGCAAATTAAAGTTATGGAGTGGTGCTCAATTTGAAAAAAAATTTCAACAGGGCAGATATTCTATCTGCCCTGTAATGATTATTCAGCGAGTATTAAAACAAGACCGCTTATACCAGGGCCACTACCTGAACTTTCCGACAACTCTAAAAGAACCTGGTTTCTATAAAAAGTTTTTCTTTGGAATTCATCCCCTTTCGGCTATTTAAACTACAGGGTAATTAATAAAATAATAAATAAAACCTTGAACCTAATAAATAAAACAAATAAAAAGCCTCATTTGAGTTTGGAACAATTTGTAAGCCTAAACAAGACTGCTTATATCAAGGCGAAACCCTGAATGTTCCGACAGCCTTTTAAGGTCTATAGAGCAGTATTAACACGAAAAAATTAAATGTAATGAAATAAAACAATTTTTTTTTCAATTTGAGATTTTTTTGAAAACCATTACCCCATGACGCCATTAAAAGCATTAAGTGATAGATTTTGATCTTAGTAACAAACCAATTATGACAAAAAAGCTTCCTTTAACCACTTAGAGGGGCCCTTCAACGATTTCTAAGACGGATTAAATCTCCGCTTACGCGTTAATAGCGCGAAATATATCGCGTGTTAATTGTCTCAAATTGGCCAAAATGGCAAAGTTCAATCCCCATAAATTTACAAAAAATGATCACAGGTGAAATATTTTTTCAATTGAAAGCTCAAAACAACAATACCTTATGAATGATATAAAAAAACCGTCAAAAATGGCTTGTAAAAAGTCGAATTATCTCTGAAGAAAGAAAAAAACACCCCGAGCACAAATATTCCATTACTTTCGTTACGCAATTCGGAATAATAAATTGTCACTTACGCATCAATAGCACGAAAATATTGCGCACTATTTTTTCCAAATCGGCAATCTTCAAACCCGTATAATTTTACGGAAATTGTTCAAAGATAACAAATCTACTACATTTAAACTCATGACAACAGCACTTTTCAGTTGGTCACAAATTGTCAAAATGTCTTCTTAAAAAAAACGAAATTGCTCAAGAAAAAAAAAACCACAGCACAAATAGCGAAAATCGGAACAGAATTCAATATTTTTTTTCAGGAATGCGGTTTAAGATTTATGGAATAAAGTTTGCCTTACAAAACTGATGCGTTATTCAAAAAAAAATTTGAACTTCTAAGATTTTTTTTTGAAAACCAACTCCTACAGACAATAATAAGTAGAAACAATTTTTTACCAGGGGTGGATCTAAGATTCTCTCGAGAGGGGATTTTGAACAATTTTTCGAAAATTTTGTCGACCTTTTTTTTCTAGGTCGACGAAAATGGTTTCCCGAGCTTTCCCCAAGCACTAAAAAGACTCTGTTTTGACCAAATGTTTTGCGCCTCAGGCAAAATTTTGAAAAAATTGCCAAAAAAGCATTTTTACCAAATTTTTAATGTTTACCAAAAAATCGCGTTTTTTCGGCGCTCCTCCTCCCTAAAAAAATTAGTATATATTGGCGTCAAAGGCGCCTTTGGAAAAATTTTTGGGTCCGTCAGCCAAAAATGGATATCCCATAATAGTACAAAGGGGGAGCCCTTTGGGTTGGCAGGGGGTCGAATCCCTGAGAAGAGAGCGTCCGCCCCTCCACAAATCCCCCCCCCCCTAAATCCCTCCCATGATCTTATCTTTCGCAAAATATATCGCGCTTTTATTATTCCAAATTGGTCACATTGACAATTTTCAAGCCCTTCTAGTTTTGCGGAAAATAAACACAGGTACAATTTTTTTGTTTTGTAAATTCAAAAATTAAATAAAAAATTGAAAATAAAAAAAGATTAGTTAAAAAGTCGAAGTTTGCCTTGAGAAGAAATTTACGGGTTGTCTCAGAATTGATTCAAAATATTAATCGACACCAATATGTTAAGCTCATTTTCTAGCCTAGCTTATAGTATAGTTGTTGCGGTAGTGGCGATGATAATGGCGTTTGTGATGGGGTGGCGATGAGTGAGTGTTAATAGTGTTACATTAAATGGTTGTATTTTAACGAGTTAGTGAGTGTGTTCTGCTGGAAGTGTGAGGATGGGGAGGACTGTTGCGACAACTGGGCCGGGCTCCCCTTCTGCTGCCCCTCCACTCAATTGACTGACTCAGGTGACGATACTCTAACTAACCTCATCAGTGTATTAGCAAATATTTTCTACATTTAACAATACTCAGCCAACGCATTGTAAAATCAAACAAGATTCGACAGTTTGCTTCTCTGCATTTTTGGTTAGATATACCTTCAAAATTTTGTGTGAATTTCAGTCTATATATATATATATATAAGCAATTGCGTTTTCCAATGATTTACCAGTGATTGAAAACCCGATTAAAAGTTATTTGAAAACAAAGAGAATCTTTATCAATTTTTTTCGGGAGTTTAAGAGTGAGGATGAAATATCAATTTGTTGTCTCGACTTCGATGCCAGATATTAACGCCTTTAAAATGCATTTCTGCGGGTTCCATAGACTACACGCAATTCTGTGCGTCTGTAAAAGGTACAGTTTAGTTAGCCTCGCAATGGTGTTCCCCCATTTCGAGTAGGTTCAGTGTCCTCTGCGTACTACTGTGTGAACAACGATGACTGCCCCACCCTGTTCGATCGCAGCCGGCTGGGGGAGGAGGAGGCGTCCGATCTGGACCACTGTTGTCAGCTGACTCACAAGTGTTGCGACACCTGGGACTCCTTGGAAGACAAACTCAACACACTCGCTGCATCTTTCGGAGGGTAAAGTGAAAAGGATATTCGAAACAATAATGTTTGGACGGATATTGACACATTTTTTTGTCTTTTACAACACATTTTTGAAGTTTTACGCGATATAGATTTTGAAACTGACAATATAGATTTTTTGAAATTTTTGTGAAAGTTATTAGTGGCTTTCAGGAACTCTTCTACTTAATTCGACATGATTCCAGAATGAGAGAACAAAGAAGAACAGAAGAGCGCGTCCTGGTTGCGGAATCCGCGTACAATTCACAAATTACCCATTTTGGCCTTGTAATGATAAAACAATCTTGAAAATTAAATTCGTCTGTGAAAAAAGAGAAAAATATACGCGCCTCCATAGTAGCCTGTTTTCTGTGCTGTTTAGATTGGTACCCTTCTTGCTCGGGGTCATCTGTGTCAGTCTGTTCCTCCTCGTGGCCTTCTGTTGCATCTGCTGCAGAATCATCTGCTGCAGGGGAGACGGATACAAATGACGACACCATGTCACACCATGTCATCAGATGCACAAATAGACGACATTTTAGTTATTACACAATTAGCAGTTACGAAAAAACTTATGTTACCAATTATTTAAACGATTACTTAGAAACTTTTAATCCAGATTTAGAAAAGTTTATATAAAATATATATTAAGGTACTGAGCGAACATCCAAGAATAAAATAAAAATCAAATGAATTTTTTTGGGAGAATTCTGCAGAACAAAAATAATAAGAAGCCAAGCGAACCAAAAACTAAATAAAAACTTAACACACCAGAAAATGCAAAAAAAAACGTTTCTTACTCTCTTTATCAAGCTGAAAAACAAGCTGAAATAGTTAAAATTCTAATTTTGGAAAAAAACAGCATTTTTTTATCTGGCTCTGATTTCTTAAAATTTTGCATCATTACTGTATGTCAATTTTCCATAATATGTCAATGTTTTCACTCGGATGTTTACAATAGTCTTATTGGGATGTTTTATAACAATTTGTAGTCCGATCAGCAAGCTGTAGGATGTTTTCAATAAAAAATGTTTGACTATGCGTCATTTTCATGGTTCTTGCAGTAAAATCACAATTTTCTCTCAAATGGGTCACGTTCCTGTGTTCAATTTAAATAAAAAAAGCAACTGAAGGTAATCTCGTTTATTTTAACTTTTAATTTGATAAATTGAAGGCAATGATAAAGAGAAACCAAATAAAATGATACAATTTAAAATGAATACTACCATCTATTATTGTTCCGACTTTCGTAACGAAAGTAGCGGATTATTTGTGCTCGTTTTTTTTCTTCAACAAATTTTCTACTTTTTAACTGGCCCTTTTTGACGGAATTTTTTATATCATTCAAAAGTAATTGTTGTCTTGAGCTTAATTTGAAAAGATATTTCACCTGCGATAATTTTTCCAATTGCTCAATGCAAAAACTCTATTTTAAGCAGAGGCGGATTTAGGGGGGCGGGGCGGGGAGGCGGACGTTCCCTTTCAGGGATTCGAACCCCTGCCGACCCAAAGGGTCTCCCCTTTGGTACTTTTTGAGGAATCCATTTTTGGCCGACCGTCCTAAAATTTTTCTAAAGGCGCCTTTGGCGCCAATATATACTAACTTTGAGAGGGGCGCGCGCACAAAAAAACGCAATTTTTTTGGCAAAAGTTTCCAAAAAGTGCCCAAAAACGACTTTTTGACCTGTTTTTACAAAGTTTTGCCTGCGGTGCAGAAAATTTGGTCAAAACAGCCCCTTTTTAGTGCTTTAGGAGAGCTCGGAAAATCAATTTGGACAAACTAAAAAAAAGGTCGTCAAAATTTTCGAAAATTTTTTGAAAATCCTCCCCCCCCCTCGAGAAAATCCTAGATCCGCCCCTGATTCTAAGTACCGCATAAGTTCAAATAATTCATACTATATGAAACATTTTCAAAATCAATCGAGTATAAATATACTGAAAATGGAAACACAATAAAATTGAATCGAGATGTTCAAAAATTGAATTGAGCACTGTTGAAAACGATGTTTTTACAGTGCTCGATGTATGTTTTGAAAGTCTCCATTGAATTTTTGTATGTTTTGGCTAACATTATTTAAACAGAACAGATGAAAACATAAAACACAGTCAAAATATACTTCCAGCTTAACCGAAAGCTATCTCGAGTAAAGTTGAAACGTACTTTTCTGGATTACGGTCAATGAAAACATACCATAATTACGGTCAGAACGAATCGGGCTCGATTTTTAAAAACACATGCAAAAATTTTTGGCAGAGATTTTTGAAACATACCCGATTTAATTGGATTTGGTTGAAACATATTGCTAATGTAAACCAAAGTCAAATGCACATTTCTTCTGACGAGAAAATCTGAAGATACCTGAACTAGTCCAAAACAGCTCAAATATATTTGGCTTGTAACAAAATCCACAGCAGTTTTCTTCAGAGGATAAAATCGATACAGTTCCGTGTCAGTCCAAATGTTTTGAAAATCAGATGTAGCTTGAGTCCGTAGAAACGGACCGAAGTCAGGTCGAAATCCTATTTAGTAAATTGAGTATCTCGACCCGAGAAGTTTGAGCTAACTGTGAGCGCTGAGTGGAACAATTGTGAGCGCTGAGTATAATATGATTTTCAGCATCAAAAACAATTGAAACAGAGAAATGAAAATTTTATCAATGACAAAAAGTTTATAACAAAAATTAATATTAAAAAAATTGGTTTGCAAAAAATCATGATTATCTTAATTTTTTCACAATTCTTGAACATTGAAAAGAACTATCTATTTTGCATTTCAAGTGATATTTATTTCAGCAATGGGTATGAAATCAATTAACAGGCCCTTTACCTCGATAAAAGCAACGAGTTAATTAAACAAGAATAGCTGCTCGTATTAATGAAAAGCTGTGTGATTTCCATTAGTTTTTGTTTGAAAAATGTTGAAAACAAAAATCAAGAACTTTTCTTTTCTCCTCCAACGTCATTAATTGGAAAAATAATATTACCAATAAGGTCAATTCAAATTAAATCATTCGAACTAAATCAAGTCAATTCGAATTAAGTGCCTGTTGTTCTCACCATCAAAATATGCCCAAAGAAAAGTGCCCGTAATTTATTTCAAGACAATTGCCGAAATAGAAATTTGACAACAAAGAAAAAATATTTTCTCCGAGGTCCGAAAAACCATCCCAGCCATGTCTACTTTTCTTAAGATATTCAAATGTTGCAACGGAAATCGTTTATCAAAAACTTTTTATCATATTCTCTTGCAATGATTTCTTATGACTTTAAATTGGTTTTGTGCTTTTTTTGATGTTTAAAAAAGTATAAATCTTTGTCAATTATATTCTTTCTTTCAAAACTTTTGTTGCATCAATTAACGGTGCAAAAATTATGAAAGTTCGGTCATCTGCGTTTTGAAAATTTGGGATTTAAGAGTTACCGTGGTAAAAAGAATCAAATTTACAAAAAAAAAATTTATACAAGTTTCAAATTATACATCGAAAGTTTTTGACTACAACGAAAAACGCAATCAGAATAGGTTGGTAAAATTTCTAATCGAAAAAAAAAATCCTAACGACTCAATCACAATACCGAGGACTCCTAATAATTACAACGTCATTAAAAATCTTCCAAAATTTTTTTTTGAAACGCATAAATTTTGTTTTTAACTTTGATTCAATCAAATTTGTTGAAGGTCAAAATAAACCTAAATCAATCAAGACATTCAAAATAGCTCGACCATGATCGAAGCTTAACCTATGCTCAAAACATATCAAATTCGGCATGGTCAAAACTTACCTAGAGCTTTATCGAAACTTACCTCGAGCAAGGTCAACATATACCTCAAACACAACCGAAACAAAAATTGAGCACAGTTGAAACAAGTTGAATAAAAAAATCGTGATTACTTTTATTTGTCATAGAAAGTTGAAATATACATGAACTTGGTTGAGTTTGTCAAAACAAATATGGTTTGCGCCAAAAAAAATCTCGAGCAATTTTTTGGGTCAAATCCATAAGACTCACTATCTGGCATCATTAGGATGGAGGCAATAAAACTAAGTCTCACTTAACCAATCACTACAAAAGGTTTTATTGAACCTTTCAGCTCTACAATTCTTCTTGCAGTAATAATTTTATGTATTTGTCAAACTTTAACCTGCCTGAATAAAGTTTTAACTACCAAAATTAGCTACTTACGAAAATATAAGATTTTAGCTAACAAAATTAGCTATTTAGGAGGCTATTTAGGAGGCTATTTATGAAAAAATAATAATTTTAAGGGAAATAGTTTGGCTTTAAACAAGACAGAAACAAGGCACAGATTAAGTCGCGTTGTAAACACAGAAATTCTGATAAAAGCTCAGCCAAAATAATATTAATAGTTAATCTGGTTAAAGTTTGATTGAAACTGCTTAGTTAGTAAATTCTGAGTGAGGGGGAAGATTTTTAATTTAATAGATGAGTCAAACGTGCAATTGCAAAAGAACTTAATGAAATAAATACAGAACACAAAAAGGTTTGTTAGTCGTGATTTTTTGATGTTCTCAACCCTGTTGATGAGTAAATGTGCCAAAACAATCGTTCATTTTTTTCTCTTCGTATTTTTTATAAGAATGAAGAAAAAAATCAAAAGAAGGAAACGAGTAGTAAGTAAAATTGCGTAGTTTGAGTTACTATTTTTTTGACCTTTTAAAAAAACTGAGCAAAGAAATGTTTTCATGAAATATTTGAAGCTGTTAAACACGCATTGAAACACACATATGCATGGATTTTTTTGCCGATTAAGCTAAGAAATGTGAAGCGACAGGTTATTAACGTGCAAAACGTGAACTTCTGTTGTGAATACCTGGGTGTATGTGTTCCCTGTTACAGATGTGGGCTGGCTAGCTGTACGTATGAAATTGGCGACTGACGTGGCTTCTAACTCTATACATATACAAAAATATTAATGTGAAAATTCCGTAAAACACTGTCCCGTTGAATAAACACCAATTAAAACAAGTCTTAACACTATGGTGACTGAAACCGACCAATGATTAGTACTCGGCGCTAAAAACTGTAGCTTATTTGGTTGTGGTTTTTTGAAATCAGATTGGCCAGCCACCATACGAATCTTATCCTAATTTCGCTACTCGGATTTTCTATACATTCCTGAGCTAATCAATCAGAAGGTTTTCTAAAACCAATTGATATGTCACAAACTGAAACAAGACTACTCGTATCAGGGCGAAGCCCTGAATGTTCCGACTGCCTATTAAGGTTTATGGAGCAGTAATAACATTGAAAAAAGTTTTAAAAAAATAAAACAAAATGATATTTTTTTTCCAAAATTTGAAATTTTTTATGAAAATCATCCCCCCACACGCCATATAAAGTATAAAAGGATAGATTTCGCTACTTGTAACAAATCAATTATGGCAAATAAGCTTCGCTAAACCAATTTGGAACGATTTCTAAGACAGATTAAATCTCGCTTACGAGTTAATAGCGCGAAATATATCGCGCGTTAATTGTCCCAAATTGGCCAAAATGGCATCTTTTAAACCCCCATAACTTGACGAAAAATGATCACAGGTGAAATATCTTTTCAAATTTGAGCTCAGGGCAACAATACCTTTCGAATGATATAAAAAAAATTCCGTCAAAAATGGCTAGTTAAAAAGTCGAAATTTGTCTGAAGAAAAAAAAAACCAACCCCGAGCACAAATATTCCGTTACTTTCGTATCGAAAGTCGGAACAACAAGACTGCTCGTATCAGGACGAAGCCCTGATTGTTCTGACTGCCTTTTAAAGCCTATGGAGCAGTAATAACATGAAAAAATTAAATATAATAAAGTTAAATGATTTTTTTAATTTGAGATTTTTGTGAATATCATCCCCCACACACCATGTAAAGTACAAAGTATTGGATTTCACTCCTAGTAACAAATAGTTATGGCAAATAAGCTTCCCTGAACCAATCTGGAACAATTTCTAAAACGGATTAAATTTCCGCTGACGCGTTAATAGCGCGAAATACATCGCGCGTTAATTGTCCCAAATTGGCCAAATATGCAATCTTAAAACCTCTATAACTCTACAAAAATTATCACTGATGAAAATTTTTTTCAAGTTTAAACTCGAGGCAATAAAATTTTTTGAATGATTAAAAAATTCCGTCAAAAATGACTAGTCGAAAAGTCGAAATTTGTCTAAAGAAAAAAACCACCAGAGCACAAACATCACGTTACTTGCTTTACCAAAGTCGGAACAATAGGAACAGCTACATTAGAGTGTCTAGACATATAATTCAAGCAAAAAAAATTTGGGAACAGATCCTATTCGTCATAAGTCAATCTGCAAAATTCAACTATCTTGATTGATTTTGAGTTAAAAGTCAGACTGCAGCGTGCAATATCAAAATGCAAGCGGTTATTTTTAAAGAACTTTGTAATTACGCTTAAGCTTATTTGCGGACGTGGACCGCTCAAAAAAACCACTGATTACCAAAGGTATTCAAAACGAAATAAAACTTATTACTTCCTTGACATTGCTTTTTGTTTTGAGTTTCGAAGAAAGTGAGGAATATAGGGATTGCCAAGCGAGTGCGCTTGCAGTAGACTAAACGTGGATGAATGGCTCGCATAATACTATAATTTACACAAATGATTCATGCGTGGCAAACTATCTGGACACGTTATAGCTCCTGTTCCATGTTGAATTGAGGCGAACCTTTTGGTCTTCTTAATTCCATACACAATTTAATCTGTAATCTGTAAATTTTGATTTTATCACCCTAAATCTTAGCTTGTCAATATTTCGTTTAATTATTCGAGGCCAATTTATGGGGAAGCGAAACATTCAGGGCTTTGTTTTAAGTTTAATTTTTTTAAAATACGAATTTAGTTTTTACCTATGTATAAGAAATCAAGGTAACAGTTAGGTTTGATTGAAAGGAAGTAGATCAAATACACTCTGTCTATTATATAGTTTTTATACAATACTTCGGAATTATTGAGGTTTTTGATTGGTGATGAATGAAATTCAAAAACGGTTGAAATTAGGAGGAAAGTTTAATCACTACTGAAGTACAAGAAAACACAGCCAAAATTATCGAATTATATTTTCGTTTACTAGATATTTTTTGTTACCAGATGCAGCTTACCAGAAAGCTGCATCTAGGAGTTTTCGGTAACCTTGAAAAATTTTTCATAGAGTTTTTTGAGTTTTAATGATATCCAGTTGCAGTGCAAGCTACAAAAATCTACCAACACGGGTTACTTATTCAAATTATTTTTGCAAAGTTCTGTTATAATTTTGAAACTTGGAAAAAGCTGAATTTCATCATTTCATTAGATTACAATAAACAAAATAAAATTTTGATGATATTATATTCTTTTAAACGATATTGAACAAAAAAATTTAAATTGATATTTTGAAAACAATATTTCCAATCGTCTGCATAGAAAACCCAGAGAGACGAAGTTATCCGGATCATGTTTCTCTAATAATCAGCCAGCTTTAAATTTTTTTTTGAAATCAGGTCATAGTCCTTTCTACTTTTTCCCAATTTAAGTGATACATACAAAATTTTACTTTATGTATCGCTTAAATTCTGGCGTGAATGCAAACTCACAACATGAAAAGCCAATTAATTGATGACAATTTTGAAATGCATACTTTAAACAGAAATGATTGTCAAAAATAATACAAAAATAGGAGGATAATTGACAAGGTCCAATACCGAAGGGTATTCTTAACAAGATCCCATAATTTGAGCACATCAACCGGGGAAAACAACGGGAGTTTTTTTCAGAGATTTTCGCTAAAATGAGATTGTACGTTTTATATTTACAGTTGAATTAGCAACCAAGATAATTTCAAAGACTTATCGATAAGAAAAAGGTAACAGAGTATATGGTCACTCCCAGAAGGTATATGAACCCAATAACCGTGTCAACTTTTCTCAATCGTGTCATTTTCTTCTGAGTTGTGTTTGAGCAAACACGATCTGCAAGCTCATTTAATGCCCTATCTGTGAATGGTGCTTTGAACCCTGGAATTTTGTCTTCATCTTTGCTGTTTTTGCTGAGCTGGACAAAATTAACAGAGATTGTTGCCAAAACCATTGACATGCACGACAAAATAATGCTTGAGAGAATGTATGTGAATAATCTGGGAAACGTTTTTGATGTCATTGGCATGAAATCTGTAAAAATTGTCAAGTTGACACAAAGCGATAGTGTAACCGTTACACCATAGCTGAGTTTCTCGCCAATTTCTCCAGGAATGAAGAAAGTGAGGGAACTGATTCCCAGAAGTAAAACTGTGGGAATTACTAAATTGATCACGAAGTATGTTGGGAGGCGTTTGAAGGTCACAGTTATTACTGCGTCACTGAATGATTCCGTAGTTCGCTCTCGACACGAAGTTTCTAAGATTAAAGATTATTTGTTAAATCAATAACACAAAATATAGACACCTATTTCAACAAATTGATTTATTTGATACCTTGAAATCTCAACGGAGTGAAAACTAGCAAAAAAATGAAAATTGCTCTTTAAATAGATTCACAGTTTGATAATCTCTGCAATTCTCTAACTGTTCTTTAAAATTTGGTAGTATCAAAAGGTATTCGTTGTTTCAGTATCCTTGCCATTAGAAAAAAAATCAGACAAACCTTGCAAGACCCATAGACTATCAGGTATATATTCACTCAAGTTCAGTTCATCTTTACAATACATTTTCAATTCGTCCTTGTAGTACTGCCAGGATCCAACCGCGATTTCACAAGATTGTGAATCAAATGGAAAATTCGTCACATCCATCGAGCAAGAAGTTTCCATGTTAACTGGCTGAGACCAAAATACGTGACCAGAAGCTTTTACCGTTAGAGGCACAATATCACCAAATTTATTGTAATCAAAGTTACCAATTTCATTATACGGAAGAACGTCAGGAATCCATATTTGATTTTGAAAGACCCGGATCTGCTCAATTCCAGAATAATTTGCTGGATTCCACTCCAAGAATTCATCGTGCCAAATTAAAAACTGAAAAATCAACAATTCTATCGACTGTTCTTTTGAGTTAAAGCCAACAAGTTGATAAAGATAGGCGTCATACAGCACAGAGGTAACAGTGGTTCGTTTGCGAACAGGACGATTTAACCGATCATAATTCCATAACAGGTCATGCCTGATACTGGTCGCAGGCTGGCGGTTGTCATCAGTCAAGCATAAAACACTATAATAAAAAATACTTAAAAAAGAAAAATTTTTCATAATTCTGATGAGGCAAGTTTGGTAGTAGAAATTTGACGTTCATCAAATGTAACACTTTTTCAGTTTGAAAAAAAATTTGCCAAAAGTGTTCAAGGATAACTCAACTAGCTTATAACAGTTTTTTTAATGATTGAAACAAATCATTCAATCCAATTCTAAAGACGCGCAGACTGTTTCGACCACATTTATTTCCATTTTTGTCCTTTTTTTGTTTAATGACGTTCAGAATTTGAGGTAAAAGAATTGAGTCACGAAATAGTATGCGCTAAAAAACTTTAAAAAAACACTTGAAATGTTTGTTGTCCTCTTAGTGAACCAATTTTTTTCGTCACTTTTTACTACTTTTCTGCTGAGCAGACAAAAACAATTATATTAACACTTTTTTCTGATATTGAGACACTTTTTTTTTGAAAAAACTATTTTCGAAATTTAAATATTAACTATTAAGGCAGTAGTATGACAACACAATTCATCACTAAAATTTTGCGCACAGGAACTTTGAATTGTGCGGAAAAAACAAAATCTACACTATCGCTATTTAGTGATCGAAACAAATATGTTGGATAATAGTGGCCATAATATCTATATTCATTAAAATGTATGTATGCTTATTCGGTATACGAGATACAGTTTTGTTAAAACTTGAAAACTCAACGAGGGCCATTATCCAGCTCAGCTGAATGTGCAAAATGTGGTTGTTCGATCAATAAATTATACATACGAGACGAAATTTTCTGAAATCGCACAAATTTAACGCAACTAAAATTTCAGCTCAGTCGAACATGCAAATTTTGGTTGTTCGATCAAAAATTTATACTTTAGGAAGCAAAAAATTTATCAATTGCTAAAAAATCAGTACCACTAAAATTTCAGCTCAGCAGAACATGCAAAATTTGGTTGTTCAATCAAAACATAGTACGAACGTCATTGAACAAAATCAGCAGCAGAAACAAACTCAACAAATAATCCTTTCGGCATATAACTGTTGAGATTAGCTTTAAGTCCTTTCACCTGGCCATGTCTTTCACTTACTTCGAAAAAAACTATAAAAAAAAACAAAAGATAATCATTTTATTTTCCTAGCTTAGATATTGGTTACAGGTTTTAAAAAAATTTGCCGTATAACTACTTAGGAAAAAAACCACATGAGCACGTTTTCATAATTATACTTCCTCAAAAAACTATCATAAACAGGCTAAACGTTTCCCTGCTAAACGCTTCCCTATTTGCTGTAGGCTCCTCAAAACAAGAAATAATTCAGCGCAGGAAAATTGTCTTTTTTGATACAGGTTTTGATGGCTGAAACTTTTTTTCAGATCTTCAAAACTAGTTATCAAGACTGACAAGAAAAAAGGTCTCACTAAACTCACACCTTGTAACAACAACAGATTTTTTTTCACAACACAAAGTTTTAGACGCATAAAATACACAAAATTTCTAATCTAAACTAGAACTAGGTTTCAAGCTATATCTTACCAAAAAATAGACTACTGGAACCTGATCTAAACTACATTTTATGATTGGATAATTTAGATATTTTACCAATGTAAAGTATTTAATATTAACCAATCATGATCCATCTAACTAACAACCCACTTATTTGTAAGTGCTGAAGTTACTTGTAATTTCAGCACCAGAGAGATTTGAATTTAACTTAGAAATTAGTTGGACTCTCCCGAGCACTTCAGCAACCGCAATAAACCAGTATACCCTAGATCTATTGAGCCTAGCAGAGACTAGTTAAACAACCTGAGACTAGATAGTATAAGAGTAAGATTAGGATCGGTATTAGACTAAGAAGTTGCACGAATCTATCCGGCCGAAAATAAGATAGCGTGACGAGCAGACGGTGTACCCTATCCGAAATTACTCTATGAGTTAACCAACTCGGTCCTAACTCATCTGGTGCGACCATAAGTCTCGAACAAGACCTTAATAGCTTAGAATTAACCAAAATAGATTAGAAATTAGACAAAAACATTTACAAAATGTTATACGACAATAATTTAATCGAAATGTCTCTACGACTCAATAGATCAGAGCCAATATTCCGAACCATAACAGAACTACCCGGAATTGGAAGAAGACCTCGAACCAGAGACGACATACGACAAAGTAGAAACTTGCCATATAGCTATATGATAGTTAGGCAAAAACCAGAACAAACTTTTATATTTAGAATACTACTGGCAATGAATTTAGATTTTCATTTGCAAACATAAAACCTTGAAGTTAACCTTCAAAATCATTTCAGGCGCTAAACAAAATTATTAATATACAATAACGATTGATAAAAAGATCTAAGATCGTTTTCCTAAAATTCTGCAGTAATATACAAAACATGTTTGAAAAATATTTATTGAAAAATAAAAAATAAAAATTAGTAGCATGACAATAAATGGTTAGTAATCATACATCATCCTGTTGTTCCAGCTCCATCATCTAAAACATAACAGCAATCATAAACCCACTAATATCATCAAAACACTAAATCTTTCCTTTACACACATTTAAAAATTTATTAAAACTTAAATTCACTTAATTTTAAAACCAGATCATCAAGGCTTATCCTTGGATCTTAAATCATTTTCTACTTAATTAAATTTCAAATTTGATCATCAAGGCTTATCCTTGGATCAAACAGAACAACTTTGTTCTCCCCCACCCACTTAATTAGTGTCTAACGACCTCAAACGTCGATTCACTACCCAACCCTTTCTAAAGACCCAAGACTAATAGAAATTTTTAAACAAAACTAATCATTCAAATTAGGATAAACAGTGAAGAACTTCGGTTATTCATCCTTCACTTGACCCCCCTCTTACCAGACCCAGGATAAATCTTAGACTTAGTAAGTTTAAAATAGTATCTAACGAACTACTCGCGTTCTAATTATACCTGAACCTTGTGGATCGATTTACTATTCTCCAACCCTTGAACACAATCACTACCCCTAAGTAAGATTAAGTAAGTTAACACCTTAACTTATACTAGCCACGAGAAAGTAAAAAATCATTCTTCGGAATCGATATACTTTTCTCTCCAACCCTGAACAAATAGACCCAGGTTAAGCTAACCAAAAAATCGTAAGAACTAACAGTTTAGGAAAATAGAAATCATTTAACAACCTTTTGCATCCGTCATCCTAAACCTTATGTCATTTAAAAACCTAGGAAATAAACAAACAATCGTTTTACACAATTGTGAAATAGATAACAAAAAATACGACCTTGTAATCACACCTCATACACAAACAGTTGGATACATTCGAACAAAACAACAAACACTAAAAAGAAAAATAATAACGAAACAAAGACAAATAACACGAAAAAGATTTTCAAAAAACCGAAACGCATTTTCAGAATCAGAAACCAACAGTTTAGACGAACTTTACAAACTAAAAGAATCAATAGATAAAAATTGCCCACTTCACGATCAATTATATTTTTCTGACTCAGAAACAACTTCAAATTCATCAAAAAGAGGAAAAAGAAGAATAAAAAAGCAGTATAAACACAAACCAGTACATTTATACAATTGGAATCAACCAATTCGACACATTGATAATTACATATTAACAGTCATCGAACGAAAAAATGAGCTCAACGCACACCCCAGGTGAAGAAACCCCAGATGATGATGAAATCTTTCCTTTTATAATAGATGCAACCACTGATAGAGGACAGCATATATTTTGCAAAAATTTACTATTAAATTTATTTGAACCCGGAATCAGTCCATGTAAAACAGAGTTCCCAGATGTAAAAATCAAAAGACAAATCATAGACCACTACTTAAAAGATATATGCAACATAACACAACAGTATGGAATCTACTCCATAGAATTCACCTCACCAAACCATAATAATAGAAAATATACAATTCAAACAGACGATCTTGATTTAGAATTTTCAAAAGTTTTTTCAGAATATATAAAAAGCATCCAATATCATAACTCACAAAGAGCAAACTCCATATTCACCAATGAAGTTTTCGCAATAATATATAGTTATATTTCGATATTAGAAAACGAAATCCCAATAACAAATGTCTCACCGACAGAAACATCTAAACATTTAAGAGTACGACATGAAATCACACTACTCTCTAGTTATTTAAACATCATTAAAGAAAATTTCACGAAAGACGACGTTTCACAACATACAAAACACGATCTACAAAAAATTTTGGCATGGTTCATAATAGATTATTTCTTACACAATATTGATTTAATTGCACAAGCAAGAAAAAATTTTAGACCCCAAAACTCGAACGATGATACCGCTATCACAGAACAATCAGATTATGTTTGGGACCCCGAATGGTCTCATCCCGCATTTATAAGCTTCCCACAATCAATCTCAAGTCAAGCAATAAGTACGATATCTTACATAAGAGATTATGTAAAAGTAATACCATTAACCATTGATGCAACACCATTAAACTATAATACATTTTTGCCCGATACACAAAATAATAGTTTAAACTCTACAGTTATACACAATGAAAACCTCAATGGAACTAGGAATCTTACTCAACAAGATATCCAGACACCATCACACTTCATAAATGAAGAAATTGTACACACAACAACTACACAACAAAGTATTTCACCAATACGCCCAAATTTAACAACACCAAGAAATACAAATCCTTCACAAACACAGGTAACCTTACAATCAACCGTTAAACCTTCGGTTGCCCCTAAATATTCACATATGGATTACCAAACATACAGACCCATGACAATACCATCAAAAACACGCAAAACATTCACTAGAAACAACTTTACAGACCATAATTATAATTATACACATCCATCAAAAACATATAATCAACCACAAAGGAATTTTAACCAATATACAAGATCTCGAAATTGGGATAACCCAATGACCCAACCTAATTCAATAAATTTCCAAACAAATCCTCCACAGGATCACAGTGAAAATTACCCATTTTTTCAACAAAATAAAAATAAAAAACAGACATCTTATCAAATGGATTATTTATCCTCAGATGATGATTTCTTACAACCAGATATATTTGCACCAAATACTCAAGAATATCGTAGACAAGGAATACAGAGAACACGTACAAATCATAGAAATTTTTCTCCACAACCAATAGATGCACAACATCAACAACCAATTCAACAACAAAATTTAATTAATACACAATCTTTTCAACCAATTCAACAACAAAATCCAATGACTGCACACTCGTATCAAGCATCACAAATGCAAAATGAAATACCACTCCCATATTATCTCCAACAACATGAAATAACAAGAAACCAACTTTCAAATTTTTCTCAAATGCCAAATGCAGCAGAATCATTACAAATGACAATGAATCCATACCTTATGGGTGGATCATCAATAACATCAAACAAACCTTTAATGGTTTTCACAGGAACAGACCCTGAATACTCTGTAGAAGATTATTTAAATGCAGTAACAGCAAACCTGATTTTAAATATTGGACCTGAACCCATTAATACGCCACTACATCAAAACTGGATACATCGACGCACAGCGTTAATACAAACAACCTTAGATGGCGCAGCCCAAAAATGGTTTTCAGTACTACCTCTAGAAATAAAATCAAACTGGAAAAGGTTTACACAGGAATTTTCAAAAATGTTTGACTCCGAAAGAAACAAACAACAACAAAGAGTTTTATGTAATGAAATTCGCAGATTACCAAACGAAACCATCAAGCAAATAGCAGTACGAATCGAAACACTAGTTCGAAAAGCATATTCATTAAATACACATGACTATAAAAACACAAAGATGACAGAAATCTTAATGATGACCTTAACACCACAATTAAGGAAAATAGCAATAAAAAAGAGAGCATCCCATCCTTCTTCAATTCGAGAACCCGATTTAGATTTTCGAAAACTAGTAGACAAATTAGAACAAGCAGAAATCACGATGAAACTAGAAGAAACGGAAAATCTGAAATTACAATACGTTAACAGAATTGAAACGACTCCCACTAATATTAATAATATACAGGAATCAGAGACAGACCTCGTTGAAAAAATCACTGAAATACTCAATATTTATGAAAAGAACCCAAACTTCAAAGGCAAACCATCTTTCAAAAAATGGTGTAATTATTGCCGACGATACGGACATAGTATTTCCGAATGTAGACAAAAACAGCAAGACAATCAAAATAAACCTCAAAAATATAAAGAACCAAATAAATCATTCTATCATACATGAAAAAAGATCAAAATCTACCGAACAAAACAGTCCACAGCAACAACAGTTCAGGAAAACCACTCCCGAACAACACAAATTATACAAGAAATCAATCACCATATAACTCAAGTTATAGAGGAAGATCGCCAGAACGAAGAAATACACAAAATTCATCACAAAATCACTACAATAGACCAAACAGTAGAAGTAACTACTCCAGATCAAATTCAAATACACAACGATTTGTTTCTAGATCTAATTCCCAATCAAGAAATAACTACTACCCAAACAACCAATCACGAAATTCATCATACAATAGGAATAGAAACTACTCCTATAATCGAAATAGAAGTTATTCAAACAACCGAAACCAGAATTACCCGAACAGTCAATCAAGGAATAACTCATATAATAGATCGAACTATAACAGACCAAACAATAATTACCAAAACAGATCGCGAAATAATTCACAAAATCGACACTCAAGTTATAATAATCGTTATAGAAATTATTCCCAATCACCACACCGGAATAATAATAACTATAATAATTCTAATAATCGCCACAGAAGTAGTACACCTAAACATCAAAGACAAATCAATCAAGTACAATCTAATCCAGAAACAACATCAGACCCTCCAGGTATTGATGACACAGTAACTGATACGTTACAACTCAATCAAATAAACTGTACATCATCAGATTCAGAAAGTGATACTGAAAACACTCTTTCTATCAATATGATAAAAGTCGAAAATGACTATGAATCTGTCATATATGAACAACCCTTTTCATCACACATATATGAAAATCAATCAGAATTTCTTCAAAATTATTACACTACACCCATAAATTCCACACCAACGACACAAGAAACAAATGAGATTAACACTACAAATCAAACCAATAAAAATACCAAAACAAAATGCTTGAATACAAACCACATTTATCAAAATATACAAAAAGAACAACCCAAAGAAAAAATTTGGACAATACCATTTCTCTTAGAAAGCCCAAGAAATAAAGAATTTCAATCACCAGACCTTGAAATAGATTTTTTAATTGATTCAGGAGCAGAATCAAACATAATAAACATCCCCACATGGAATGAAATAAAAACTTTACACCCAAAGCTAACACCTCTTGAAACCTCCAGTAAGTTAGCAACAGCACAAGGATCAACATTGATAAACTACGGAAAAATCCAATTATTTCTCCTCCCCACCAGAACAATGGAACAAAGCAAAATTTTAAATAAGCCATTTAAACAAATATTCCATATCACTGACATTAAATATAATATCATTGGAATACCATTTATTTCGAAGTATATACCAACAATTAACATACTAAATAGTAAAATATTAATCAAAGATAAATATACAAAAACAAAAGAAACATCCTTAACATTTTTTCAAAGATTAAATAAACAACCACCATTCTTTTCAAAATTCTACCCGATATTTAACCAACAAAGAAAACACTTGAAACCACTATCAGTAAATATCTATAATTTTTCAATCAAACAAGTTCACCAATATGATAAAGAACAAAACAAACAAAAATTTTATATGTCAGAATTTGAATTCAAACCTATTCACAAATTTTTCAAAATCACAATATCATCCATAAAATATTTGAAAAATTCGAATTCAGATATCATTTCCTTACATGTCTATAACAACACACCTTACCAAGTAACATTACCTTTAGGACTTTTAGGATATTGCGAAACCAACGCTACAATATCACCAATACACGAAAAAGCCTATCGCGTAAATAATATACTCCAATTACTAGATATTTGCCAATCTACAATTCTTAATGAAGAATTATCTATAAATAATATAATAAGTAACGAAAACAGAAATACGGATTATTTCACAAAAACTCCATATTTCAAACCTACATTCAACATAAGTAACTACACAGAGGACCAACAAAAATTTTTAACAATGTTTAATTTCCAACATTCACAAATAACACAAGACGAATTCGAAAAATTAGCCAAACAGCTAATTAAATATTCATCAGTCTATGCAACATCAAAATTCGATGTTGGAAAAATCAGTTCATCACTACATCTCCCGTTAAAACCAGACGCAGTTTTCAAAAAACAGAGAGCAAGTAAAGTACCAATTCACTTACATGATAAAGTGAACAGATTACTCGATATTTTAGAACAATACAACATTATATCACCAGTTAACAAAGAAGAACAACCAAAAGGCAACACATTTATCAACCCCGTTATCATTCTAGCTAAAGGAGAATCATTAAAAATCGTTCTCGACGCTAGATACCTCAATTCACTTATAGATGAATCAAAATGTAATTGGCCCATTGAACCAATACAAGTTATTTTAACAAAAATAAACGGCAAATACTTTACAACCGCCGATATGAATAGTGCATACAATCAAATGCCACTAGATGAACAATCACGACGTTTAACACAATTTGTTATCGGAAACCAACAATATGAATTCAACCGCTTATTCTATGGAATATCCATAGGACCAGCAGCATTTTCAGCTTTTATGAGCAAAATTTTTAGACCACTAATACTCAAGAAAAACACAATCACCTATTTAGACGATGTTTTTATGCAATCACAAACAAAAGACGAGATGTTCAATGTTTTAGAAAAATATCACCAAATACTTCAGAACGAAAATCTGAAGGCCGCCCCCGATAAATCACACTTCTTTTTGACAAGAGTTAAATTCTTAGGACATAATATAGAAAGAAAAACAATCACTCCATTGAAATCACGCATTGACGCTATTCAAAAACTTCAACCACCAACAAATAAAAAGAAAATCCAAGAATTTCTTGGAATGTTAAACTTTTTAAGTAAATATGTTTATAAAATGCAATTATATCTACGACCATTTTATAACATCCTTAGACAACAAAATAATTTTGAATGGAACACAGAACATCAAACACGATTTGAAGAAATAAAGAAACTTTTAACTGAACAAATTTCAAACACAATTCCAGATTCAAATCAACCATTTTATGCAATGTGCGATGCTTCGAACTTTGGCATCGGTGCAGCACTATTACAATCACATAATGGTACAAATAAAATGAACCTCATATCAGCAAATTCTCGATTATTCACTCAAGCAGAGCTACGACTCTCAACTCTAATGAGAGAATGTACAGCCATAATATATACACTGACAGAATATGAATTTCTGATACTTGGATCAAAACATCCAACAGTTCTATTCACAGACCATAAACCAATCATCTTTCTCTTTACACAAAAATCTAACCCAAACCACCGAGTTTACAGATTTCAACTAATTCTAATGAAATTCCCAAACTTACATATAGTTTGGACTGCAGGAAAAAATCTTGCATTACCAGACACCTTAAGTCGAAATACACCACCTGAATTACTTACACGAAAAACAACAGTTGAAATACCCAAAAACATAAAATTCTACCTTGCAGAAAACGAAACATCACCCCGATTGGAATGCAAATATGCAGTAAAAACTGATATTGAACAATCACAAATAAATAGTTTACAACATTTCCCACTTTATTTAGATTGTCAAAATAATCATTATGAAGTTGATTTACTGGGAACATCAACTTTCAAACCAATCCCATATTCTCAATGGATAAAAAATAACACCCAACAAAAACGAACAAAACAACACCCGCCTAAAAAAGACCATTTTCCACTAATTGAAAAAGAAGATTTAACTGATAAAATAAATTTATCAGGACCACAAACAAATGATTCAAAATACACAATAAATCAAGTTTTTGACCTCCACGACCCACTTGATACAATACCCTTATCTAAATTCGAAATTGAAAACATTTTTCTCCCTCCAACAGAAACGATTACAATTTCAACACTGAAACAATATCAAAATCTTGACCCGATAATTAGACAACTAAAATCATGGCACAAATATAAAACTAAACCTGTCAAGGCAGATTCAACCATTCTAGGAAACAAAACACTCCTCCGATACTTTCGCAAATTTAACAACACAACAATTAACGAAAATACAGACCTTTTAGAGTATAATCTGAATGAATCTACAGTTCCCTGTCTCCCTTTAAGTATGATTCTTATAGCTTTTAATATTTCACATACACAAAATATTAAAGGACACTCTGGATCAGAGAAAACATATTCAAATTTTATACAAAACTTTTATTTCCCAAATGCACCAATTTGGATAAAAGTACTATGCAATGACTGTATAGTATGTCAACTAAATAAACCTTACCCAAATCAAAAACAAATAGCACAAAAACAAGATTTTAAAGGACAAAGTTTGTACTTTAATCATCGTATCTCATTTGATACTAAAGGACCAATTTCACCCTCATCAGAAAGAAACTCCTACATTATGGTAATTGTTGACGCATTTACACATTATGTAGCACTTAACCCAGTACCACATTGTAACGCTTATTACGCTTACACAACACTCTATGAACACTGGATAGCAAAATTCGGACTACCAGAAATTTTAGTTACAGACAACGGTACAGAATTCATAAATAATGAAATTATCACACTATGTCATTTATATAACATTAAACACAAACCACGTACATCTCATGCACCTTGGACAAACGGCTTAGTCGAAGGTATGAACCGTTCATTACAAGAATATCTTAGATGTATCATCAACGGAAATGATACAAAATATACCGAATGGTCAGCAGATGTAAAATTATTTCCCTTAGCATATAATTCACAAATAACGACAACTTTAGGAATGTCACCATACGAAATGGTTTTTAACCAAAAGCCACGCAAACCAATAATGTTTACAGCAAATTCTCATAAAAACGCACAAGGTTATTGTCAACCAAATAAAGACTCAATTTGTTATAACCTACCTTTACATACACACGATGAAGATCATTTTCATCACCCACAAATTCTTAAACTAGCCTCCGGTACACACACCGAATGGATTCTAAATAGAGATAAAAAACACAATGAAATTTATCAAAAAATAACAAAAAAGTTATTACAAAGACAAAACATTAATGAACAAATCAATTCACGTTTTACACCAGCCTCCGAATTAAAAATTGGAACATTTGTTTTAATACCTAATTTTAATACACAAAAAGGAATTTCTAAAAAATTACAACCCCTTCGAAAAGGACCATACCAAATAATTGCAAAACCCACTGATGTCACATATAAAATTACCGACTCAAACAAAAAAGAAATCGTTCAACATCGAAACAACCTATTACCTTATTACCCAAAAGAATACGCACTCCGCGAATTAACTCAATTATATTCTTTCACAGGATTAAAAATCATTCAAAATGAACCACATCTGAAAAACACAGAACAAAATGATAACCCCACCGAAAATCAAAACACAAAACCAATCGCCACCAAAAACAATACACAAAACCATAAAGAATCCCCAAAACAAAGAAAAAATAGAAAAATGACCGAACAAATAATACCCCAAGAACAAATCGACAAATCAGAAAATAGAAAAACAACAAGACTCCGAAATCAACCACGTAAAAACTATAAAATATTCATCCCCCAATCTAAAATTTTAAAGAAAGTAGAATTTCAAAAGTAATTTTAACATTTGCTTCACAATCTTGAAACCTCCGAAACATTTTTCATTTACATTTTTCAAAATAACATGCTGACAAATACGTAATAATTCTAGTTCAAAATAGACCAATAGGATTCATCCAATCCGTCACTTTCTCTAACTCAAACTAAGACCAATTAGACGAATCATATAGAACTCCAGGCACATCTATAACTTTAACTTTACGACCTCCAGGTCAAAAATAAGCAAACCACTCCAACTTGACAACTAAAATAAATATCACCATAATACCGTACCCCTCCCTTATCTAATAACCCAAAGATCAACAATATTTCCCCAACTCAGACCACGAATACCCCCAAAGCAAATTTGTTAACTTAGCCTAAAGTAACAAAATGAACATTTTAATTAGCCTAAAGTATAAAAATCTCACCATACCCCGGATCATTTGACAAACAAAAATAAAGAAAAAGACGACCTCCCAGTCACCATGAAAATTGCCCCCAACAATTTTTTTACAAAACTCAACCCACTTGTCAAAAAACTAATAAATAATCCGACCACACTAGAAAATCGCCTCAAACAGCAAAAAATATTCGACCAAGAGATCATTTCTTAAATGCTCTTCTCTCAATCAGTTACTCAAATACTCATAAATCTTAAACATTTTTTTACAATACTTGAAACCTTTATAATATTTCTTTTTGATATACTTGAATCTTTTCTAATAATCCTAATCATTTTTTGTAACATTTTTTTAATTTTCTACACTATACTCGAACTATTCCTCCAACTTTCCAAAACCCTTGATTACATCCACAGGTACGAGTCATATAACTTGTCTAAATGATACGAACAATTTTCAGTAGAACCGATATTTTTTTATTGTTTGTAATTTTCATAACATTTTTATCATCCCTCATTTTGACAATATGTAAATGTATAAAGAAAGCAATCTTCACATTTGCCCTAGCAACAATCCTTCTAATTCTTTTTTTGGAAGAATACTATAATAAACATAAACCTTCCCACTAAAGTAACAATTCAAAAATCCATCAAAAATTGCTACCCAACAGTCACAGAATCAGTCTTCACCGACATCATCCCAAGATAACCAAACACCACCTTCAACTACTCAAAATCCTCAAACATCTACACGAATTTCTTTTCAAGACAATCCATACACTTTTGAAGAACGACATGCTCGTTTATCAGAACCACTAGAACCAGTTCAACGACAAGCACCTTTAAGCGAACCAACATATAACATATACCCAACACTACCACAAGAACTAAGTAGAATAAGAAATTCTAGTCAAAACCAAAATACAGTCGAAATAAATAGACAAATTATACATCCTCGACGAAACAGAAATTTTCAAACTCCCCGAGTTCATTTTGATATACCTCAATCCCCATCACAAAACACTCCAGAAAACCCCATTGGTATATTACCAGAAACCCCTACGCTTCTTTCACAACGTAGCACCTCAAGCCTACCATCAGATTACTTAGGTTCAACACCAACATCTGAGCAAATACGTGAAAATCCTTTCAACCCTACAAACCAAACATCACGATTTCCATATTGGACTACACATTCATTTACACAAGGTGAACCAAATTTAGTCAATGACCCCATAGATATTTCTACGGATACAACAACATCCTCATCACTACCAGAAACATTATCACTACCATCAACACCATCAATAAGCCAGATCTCACCACCACCTTTTAACTTAAATTTTCCAAATAATCTCGACGCCAGATATCGAGAACAATCATCAATAAATATTCCTTTAAGACTAGATTGGAATACATTTACAGCACCTCCACCATTATTTGGACAACATCAAGAAAGTAACCGCCTTCATAACTGGGCACTTAATAGATTACAATATCGCCAAGATATTCACAACGATATCCGTGATCACAATATTCAAATACTCCAACAAAACAGTTTACAATTAAAGTTTGAAATCACAGTTAAGTTAAATAATATTACCCAACATCCCTACCCATTAAATCCACCTAACATAACAGCTCAATCACTACCACCACCGTTTATAACTACTGAAGTAATATACAAATACGACAGATATACCAAAAACACAATTGGCTACATTACATTTTATAATCCATACTCAGGATTATCATACACATGTATATTCTAAAATTATTAATTTTTCTCCAACTCCTTTTTCTAGTAATCTCAAATCAAAACATAAACCCTTCTCCTCGTACAGGACCACAAGATTTATTAGTAACACATTACGATTGTGAAGAAAATGAACAAAAAACACTACATAAATATGCAATAAATCAAGTATCACAATGTGAAACAGAACCACAAGCTATAGAAACCACAGATGTAATAGCAACACTCTATTCAAAAGCCCGAGCAACAACAGTTACAGGTTATAAATTCACAGCAACATTTTCCGAAAAGAAAGTACATTGTTCACAAGTCTCGAACGGAAACAAAAACCGACTTGACCATGAATCATTCTATCAAAGTAATATAGAACGTTTTTTACATCTCAATCCCGACGATTGTAAAAATGAATTACTTAGACTAAACATCACACAAAATAAAAACTCCCAAAGAAAGTTAGTTAATTTTCAAGTTTTTCCAGACTCTGTACATCAATCACAACTTGAAAGACACCAAGGACATATAAAACTAGACGAAAAATACCCGTATAACGGCGCACACGGACGATTAACCTATGACCTACACGATAAACATTGGATACCACACATTGGTATAAATGACCCATCAAACTGCAAAGCAGACACAAAAAATAAAGGATACCAAGAAATAATGTTTTTTGATTGGAAAATACAACTCGAAAAAATACAACTAACACGAGATTTATCAGATAATACAATGATCTATCAAGGAATCCGATTACCTTGTAAAAATGATCAAGGTTATTGCGACCCTACAACGAGAACACAAGCAACAATTGTTTGGTTCCCCGAAGATACATGTACAACATTTCAAGTAGCAAAAATACACGCTCGTATGATAAAATTTCACGAAAAATATTTTATACAATCAATTCCATATGAACAAGTCCATCCATCACGAAAACTAAGTTCTAATTTTAGAAACATAGACAATATAGAAAATAAATTGACACGTTTTCAAATATATCAAGAAACAGAACTTGCATGTAAATACAGGAATCCACTTCACAGAACACAATACTCTGAAATATTAGTTGAATACGAAAAAGGATTCGACATGACCACTGGAAAAATAAAAATCGACCCATATGCCACAGGTCATCCTCTAAACGAAGGAACATCCTATATACCAGTTAATTTTGAAAAAAGCAACGGACAACCTGGTGGACATCTAAAACCCCATGACACCAGAAGCACACGCTTACAAGAATTATCACTAATGAATACTACATATTTCGGTAATATCCACTATGATATTCATTTAGATATGAAACTAGATTATACAATTAGCCGAATTTTTCAAGAAATGTCACTCTCCGAATTAGAAACACTACACCAACTATGCGAATTAGAACGAACACAAATATTACAATCACTTGCACTAGCAGTATTAAAAATACCCTATGCAGGATACTTATTATCTGGAAATAGATCAAATTTTTTAGACTATGAAGGAAACATCTTATGGTTTTATACTTGTACTAAAAAAGTATCACCACTATACGTTTTTGAAGATAAACGATGTTATAAAAGAATCCCTATCTTTTATAAGAATAAAGTACATTTCGTGGATACACTTTCACGAAGAACCTATTTCTGGGATACCGCAGTCCCATGTGGATCAGAAAACAGCCACAATGTAGTACAACTAAACCCTGATGAAAATAAATATTATCTTCTCACTCCATATCCCACATTAATGCAATCACTCAAAAAATTTTCACCAGAAAGCATTCGCGCTATTGCTCGAAACCCAAATATAGACTTACAATCAATAGGAATCTATTCAAAATCAGATATTCAACATCACATTAGAACACAACAATTCCAAGAATTATTAACACAAATGGACACTATACAAAGACAATCAATAGACCAAAATTTACGCAAACTTGCAGAAACCGCAGGATTTGCCGATATCTACACGCAAGACTATAGCGGATATTTTAAAGACATTAAAGATTATATATATCTAAACGGTGAAAAATACCGTCCCCAAGATATATCACCAATTAACATTTTTAGCTTTGTTACACTCAAAAATGAGATCCTCGATTTTCTAGGATGGCCCTACTACATCTTAGAAAAATTGACTATTTTATACGCAATGTTTAACTTTATTGGATTTCTTTTCTCACTTTTAAAAGGAATCTACAACACATGTGCTATACACACACAGGTCAATCGACAAGCAAGTGTAGCACGCATACTCTTTGCAGGATTTTTTGGAATCTTTTCTACATCTATAAACAAAATTCTTTTAGACGCACAAATAAAGGAATATAACACAAAAATAGCAACACGACAAAATACATACGACGAAGAACATAACAATGTAGACATAACGCCAACGGCACCACAATTACCACCCCTACCAAATAACCATCCACTATCCCTAGTCCCACGAAATTTTCGAAATTTAGCCATCACACATAATCCAAATTTTCGACTCACCACATCACAAAGTCCCATCCAACATATAATGACACACCAGTCACAAGATGATAATACTTATGAACAAATTATTGAACAACCCCATACCACCGCTTTTCAGTCTCAAAATAATCATTTTTTTAGCCCACGATGAGCCGCCAACTTGGATCACTACACCGATCAAATTCCCACCCAACCAATCTTACCTCTCCAATCCCAATAATACCACTTTTTGCTTTTCCGCCACCCGATTTTCCATCTAGTAATGTAACATCAGGCATGAATTCCGACACTAATTCACACATCTCAGTTTTATATTCCATCTCACAACTCAATAACCCGAATATTGAAACCCCCGATGAATTTGCCGACTCAGAACCATCCCCATCCAATAATTTTCATAACTTTTCTAATTTTTCTCAACCCCCTTTTCAACCCATATTATCCAATAACCCTGACCCAATCACTCCCACACCCTCTTATGCTTCCCAAGTTACCCCAACCTACTCCTCATACCATTCTGACCAATCATCTCATTCTCCAGACACCCCCCGAATCTCCCCAGAGCTAGATAATTTTATTACCCTTCAACAACAACCCTACCACCTTAATACCCCAACCATAAACCAAATCTCCTCCACAATAAATTCATCCAACCCCCCTACCCCTACACCCTCTTCAAATTATACTGAATCATTAGCACCATCATCCACATCAACTGAATCTTCACTCAACACTAATAGAGCTTACCGCACTTTTAAAAGAAAGTTCCCCAACCATCCTTTCCCAGCAAAACCAGGAACAGCCCGTGAATACATCAACCATCCCAAGCATACTAACACAAAAGAATTTTTAGCCATCACCTTACCCTCATTCCCACAATACACCTTAAACACCCCCCACGACACTAACGAAACACGCAACTTCGTAGATGAATACGTTTTAATGCCCACTCTCTCTTGGACCTCATATTATCATTTCACTAACCCTCTTTGCTTACCTTTATCTAACACTCACATCGATATAGAGCGAAATACGGACATGCTATATCGACTCACTACACCACTAACCGCTAGACAATTTACTTACGTTGGATATAAAAAATCACTAAAAACACACACTGCACCTAGAGCTAACGAATATACACTCGAATACTATGATCACAACATCATCAGAGCTAACCAAGATCAATTCTTAGACGACGATCGCTTCGCTAATCCACAAATTACTGAGAAATTTTTCATCAAGACACCATATATATTTACACTAAACATCTTCGACCGAAAGTTTGATCACATTATTTCAGAAGCACTAACAGACACACAAGCATACGAAAGTTTTAAAGAACGCTTCCAAATATTTTCACTAACCTTTCATTTCCTTGCACCACACGAAAGAGATTTACACTGCTCACACGATATTATGTTGCGCACTAAACAAACCCACACATATAGTTATTACCGCTTCATCCAAAATCACTTTGACCTACACACACCCTCTAGACAACCACACCATCGCTTTCAATTCATTAATTCCAAATACACTTCACCATTTTTCCTAAATTTCACATATTGCATTAAAGATACTAACCTTCATGGTATTCTTCGTAATTATGACCCCATAACCCAAATGTACATCTTCTGTCCCATCACCAAGACCTTCAACGCCGAAGAATCCCGACCCTTCCTTATCCCGCACGAGTTTGTACAACCCATAGAAATCCCAATTTTAGAATTCATCCACAACACTAAATTCAATCACAAATTATATAATCTAATCCAAAACACACCTTATGAGTTTGCAGTTGGCACTGAAGAACTAACCACTATTAAGGCACTTCAATTGCTTTGGCCACTGCTTCAGACTAAAAATATCATCCGCATCTTAGCTAAACTACTAACAACTTCAGAACTAATTCACGACATCTTCCCCCACGGTTTTTTCCCCGACGACTAACAGGTAAGTATGAATTAAATGAATATAACTAACTAATTGAAATATTAAAAAACTCACCATACTTTATCCATGTTTTCCTTAGATTTTTAGCCTTCATCCGACGATCACCTACAAAAACCACAAAAAAACAAATAAAGATCGCAAATTTCATCAAACAGACTTCAACAATTCTATTAATCTCTTACACTTATAAATTTATAAATTTAATACCAATGCAGTAAATTCATTTCTAAAATTTTCCCCACAAGCAGTAAATTTAATTATGATGAAAATTTGTAACTTAAAATTCCCCCATAACTAGCAGTAAATTTCCAAATACTATGCAGTAAATTAATAAAATGCAATTGCAGTACTAACCTTTTGATATTTTCATTCATTCGCACAGAAATTCTATCCACACTCGCACAGCTCGCCCACGAAGAATTGTTTAAAATAATGAATTTCAGTTTCAAGTTTTCACACTCAACAACTCTAACATATAATAACATGTTTCAAACTTTCCTTTAACCCGGTTGGAAAGGAATCATATACTAAACAAAACTAACCAACGCAGCTTACTAAATACCACAAATCATAGAATAACAGCATGACTAAGAAAAGGAAACCAACGGTACCCAAACCGGATTAACCCAGTTTAAAACTGGATAATTTATTCTTTTGAAGACTATTATAAAGTCTAAGAAAGAAATAATAAAACACAAAAAAGTCGAAAGACAAACCCATACCACAAACAATTTGATTTTTGAAAAAAGGACACAACCAACAAAACATAAGAAAAACCACAACAAACCCAACATAAAACGTTGTCACATAACAGGACCCCTCACAAAAACCGCATGAAATCATACTCCCACTCCTGGCCTAACCCACCAGGAAGGACGTCCTGAGCATGCTCTATAGCCGGCCTAACCCACCGTGCTACATCCACGCTTTGTGACCACACCTCTATTTTTAATAAGAGCTACTCAAGTGTGAGTAACTCTTCAAAATAACCGAACTAAAACAAAAAGCTTTTGTGAAAACAACTAACTAAAATCATAATTAAAAAATATTAAACTAATAAATGTTTTATAAAATGTAAATTACATTATGCAATACATAGATCAGAATACAACACCAAGGACGAACATCTAAAGACAAAACGACCCCACTACACTCGAGAGAGAATGACCAACCACAATCGATATGCCACTCACAATCACAACTCAAAGGATTTAGAGTACGACTTGACTTCGCAGAAAAGGACTTCATTGAACTAGACCAATGACCACCTCGATGTTCAAGTATACGTACAGATCCGAGTAACCAGGCATCCCCTCCATGCACAATCTCCACGCCATTCCCAAACTAAATCAGACACAGAAAAGTTCTCCACGCAGAACAGAAAAACCTGACATAGCAAACCATTCTGAAATCAGATTTGAGTTTGTTGCAAAGACTTAGTCGTTGTCACTAGAAGACTCAACGTCTTATGTCTCTAACTCCAGCTTCCTGGAACTTCTTTAACAAAAAGAAAACAGAAGAAATAAGATGTTCGCCAAACACCAACGTCCATCATCCATCCTTCGAATTGCAGAAGAACTATTCTAAAAAACTCTGTAAAACCCGGATGGGTGGAACCTGATCTAAACTACATTTTATGATTGGATAATTTAGATATTTTACCAATGTAAAGTATTTAATATTAACCAATCATGATCCATCTAACTAACAACCCACTTATTTGTAAGTGCTGAAGTTACTTGTAATTTCAGCACCAGAGAGATTTGAATTTAACTTAGAAATTAGTTGGACTCTCCCGAGCACTTCAGCAACCGCAATAAACCAGTATACCCTAGATCTATTGAGCCTAGCAGAGACTAGTTAAACAACCTGAGACTAGATAGTATAAGAGTAAGATTAGGATCGGTATTAGACTAAGAAGTTGCACGAATCTATCCGGCCGAAAATAAGATAGCGTGACGAGCAGACGGTGTACCCTATCCGAAATTACTCTATGAGTTAACCAACTCGGTCCTAACTCACTACTGAAATTTTTTAAAACATTTCTTTGATCTTTACAATTTTTGGTTGACTAGTTCGAAGTTAGCCCGCAGCTTTTGGAGTTTCCAAGAAAGTTGTCGGAGTTTCAAAACCCATTCTTGGATGGAAAAAATCAAATTTTTGCTCAAAAACCCATGGGGTTCAAATAAGTAATTGAAGGTGCCATATAATGTTGTACTTTCTTCTATGAAACAAAATTTCTAACGAGATTACAAAGAACTGACTGGGCAGTTTATAAGTTTTAATTTTACTACATGTTCCAGTGATTAGTTTTAAAGCATTGCATGAAAGCGATAAAAATTTTTCCGACTGCTACCGTCCCAAAATTGAGACTATAATTTCAAAGTATTTTTCTTACCTATAAAGCTGCATAACTAGAGCACTGCTCACTTACGGAAGACGTCGATGAAAATAAAAAGTTGTTTAGCGGTGTCTTCAAATTAAAAGTTAGTAAGAAACATTTTGTCTCCTCTATAGCATAGCCTAAAGTAGTAATAGTTTGCGCACCAGTATCGCTGGGGGGGGGGATTTCTGATCAGGGCGGTTGTTCTAGAACGTTTCAAAATTGTGAATAAATTTTCTAGATTGTTCCAGAACTTTCATACAAAAATACCCATTCGAATAGAATCGAAGTTTGTTTAGTATAAGTGCTGAAACAAGTAGGTTCTTTGTAGCATTTAAGCTTTAAACTATAAGCTTGTGATTTTGGTTAGTTACAACTAGATAGATTAAAAAGCATAAGTTTATTCAAACTTGTTTCATACAAACGCATGTGCAATAAATAAACAATCATGGGCTTATCACCATCTGAGTGTTTTATATGAACAACCTTTGACAAATTGAGACAAGTGATAACTCAATTTTCACCAGAAAGTTCGAATGCTCAAAGTATATGCAATTCAAACTACATAGCTTGAGACTTTCAGTCCGATACGAAACCCTCTTATTCGGTATGGAACTATAATTGAGACTATAATTTCAACGAATTGAGAAAACCTATTTTTATCAGAATATCGTACTACATAAAACATTTCCAAATCTTTATATATTTCCCTTCAAATGTTCAAAGGTTGACATTTCTCGATATTATTTCTCGACCAGAAAAATTGTTCGCACAAAAAAATATTGCTTTTGTTTATATATCTTAACGCAACACTTTTATTTTCATAAGAGATGGTTGAAAAAGGAGTATGAGAAGGAAGCACAGGCAACGAAAAGTGACATATCATGCTCAAAAAGATTAGGTCGCTTTTTTTGTTTGATAATGGTTTGATCAGAGTATCTGCACAAAATATTGGAAAAAAGGATGAAAATAAATTAATTAAAGATTACTTACTCACAAGAATTGTGGTAGGTTAAATTTTTTAAAATTAACCTTTTTTTGTTATAATCAGCTGATTGTTTTGAAATTAGATAGCACAACAAACAATTTTTGACAAAGTTTGATTAATGAAAACATTTTTGAAACGTTTTTCGTCTCCTTTTATTAAAAATTTTCTAAAACGAAAAAAACTAAAATGATTGTTTTTTGATACAAATTTAGTTCAAAAACCTACTTTTTTATCTAAAGAAGCTGAAAAACTAAACGTTTTTGCAGTAAAAGCTTTTTTCTTTTTTCATAGAAAAACTTTAAAAAAACTAATTTGATCAATTTTTCTATCAAAAGTACTAAATTCATTGATGATCCTAACTTTGTTATATTTGATGAAAAGAGTTCAAAAAAAGTGAAAATGAAAAGCAAAAAGAAAAACTTTTTTCACCGGATGACAATTTATTGTTCTTTAAATGTTTCTGCTGAGAGAAAATTAATTTGAGCGGCAAATGATGAATTGCGCTCTGCGTAAATAAATCTTTGGGAAAATTGCGAGTCAACTCTACCCTTTATTGATGTGCCAGGATTTGCTCATTGGCTTAAATACGATAAGAGACTAATTGGAGGAAACCGAAAAACTCAAGGAAAGACAAATTCGAATTCGTACGTTCAAAAAATTCAGCGTATCATAAATTCAAGCAAATAGACCTCAATATAAAATTGAAAGCTAATACAAACTAGGAAAAGAAAAATTGATTGCTTCAGTGATGAGGAAAATTTTAACAATTGTAAGACGGTTTCAAAGCAATGAGATATTAATTTCACTTCTATACTTGTCAAGCAACTGGACCTAGCTTTACTGATGATTATATCAAACATGCAATCAAGAAAAAATAATTGGACAAGCTTCAGAAGTATTACATTCGACAAAAAGAATACTTCCTAGAAGAAATGTGGGAGTGTAAATGAAGGGATAAGTTTTTAAACAACGTAGCTGTGAAAAATCACGTTACAATTTTTTTTCCATTCATAAGATTACTTTCTTCCATATCACTATTGCAAACATTCAGGATGAAACAGTGTTCGGCCACGTGCATTGCAATCTCATTTTTGCAGATGAACAAAAGCAAAATTCTTCAATTTCCCACCAACTTTCAAAGGTATCGATGTCAACAGAAATGATATTGAGGAATACATGAAGAATTATGCAAAAAAGAGTAAGTTTTTGAAACAACCTCAGGGAATAATAACATCGAGCTTTGATTTCGCTAACAGCACACTTAATACACCACTCTTCAACTTTTACTTGAATCTTGAACTATAGTGTACAAAAATTTATTGATTTGAACATTACAAACCGCTTAAAGTGTTCAGTTTTCTTGAGTCTGTTGTTGATGATAGGCGAGCCAGTGATGACGATCCCTCATGTAGAAAGGTAGCCAAAACAATGAATTTACCAGGAAAAAATTTCAATGGCTATCAGATAATGGACTGATTGAAGCATACAAAGACAAAGTATCTTGCTGACCAAAAAAACCAGTAAGCTAGCAACTACCAGAACTTCAGGAGGCTCAATATTGTAAGCTAATATAGTCAGAAGTGGAGCTTGTTCAACCTACTATAGAGCATTGTGAACAAGTTATAGCAGGATTCATCATACTACAGAGCCGCAAGTGCAGAATTTTTGAACTCAATTTTTTTTTCAATAAATTTTGCGACGTTAACAATCTTGAAGAACTTAAAAAAGACACAGATTCTCACTTTTTGGCTTCAGCAGAAGAAACTTCATAGGAAAAAATCTTTCCCAGCAAGAAACCAGAATGGAGACAAAAACGAACCAAGTACTGTCCAGAAAATTTTAGAGCAGATTCGAAAAAAATGGCTTTTCCACCGTACTTACTGCTTCAAACACAATAAAATTTTGATAAGAGAGAGCCCGGATTGTTATAGCAGCAGTTCAGATGCACTGAAAGGTTGTTTTTCTGTAGTAAAAACTTATTGCTGCTACGATCGCAGTAAAAAATTGAACAAATAAAGTTTAGCGGTGAAGGAGTGAACAAACGAGCATTAGAAGAGTATGGGACAGATGCCAAAGTATCGATAACCATTGGATGAAGCGGTGGTTTGAAGCCAACTAATAGAGGATTTGAACCGATTAACCATGCAGTTGCCATTAATGAACAAACTAAAAGGCAATGAATTTTTTTAACTCAAAATGTTTTGTATGAATGTGATGGAATAAATCTTTTAATTTGTAAGAGACTATGTAGTAAAACTGTATACGATGCAGTAAATTGACACAATTTCTCTCTGTAATCAATTTCTCTTATTCATCAGTTTTTTAAAGGCTGCGCTTGAGTTAACAGCTTTTTTGTATCTGGTATCTTAAAACTTTGAACATCTATTATCAGTCCTAATAGTAGGGTAAATCTATACACTATCTTAATACATGAGGAATTCGAGCGCCGAAAAAACATACCTTCTGAAACTCTAAACCCTTTAACCTATCTTAATACATTGTGAAACCTATTCCCTATCTTAATACAACGGGAATTCTTTTCCCTATGTTAAAACATATGGTGGATATAGAATATTTTATACCCTATTTTAAAGAATGGAGGTCTCCACTCCTACCTGATTTCGCCCCAACATATACTGCCTACTTTTTTTGTGAAAACATTCTGTTAAAAGATCGAACACCGACAAAACTTTTCAATTTAAGACCAAGTTTTTTATCGATCTTTGCATTATATAAATTGAACAAAAATGATTTAAGAAAAAGGTTGACTTTCTTTCAATTTCTATAAAATTTAATTGACTGGTGTGTTTCACTTTGCTATGCTTGTCAGTTTTTTGTATTGTTGTGACGTATCTTTCTACTCGACAAAAAAATTAAGTGATTATGGTTATTAAGGTTTGATATAATTCAAGACAAAATTATACTGAGTTGCTCAGTTGTATGCTAAACTATGAAGCTTGTATAATAAATATGATACCAAAGATTTGTTAATAATTGTTTATAACAGTTTTCTACTCAAAGATTTTTCATCTTTTTTTTTCGATGAAGCTTTGAAGTGTGTTTTTCTGTTTGACGAACTTGATTTTGTCCCACATGACTGCAGGTGACAACTTTGGCATAATATTTTGGTACATAAATTGTTCGGCAATAAAATTTCAGCCAATTTTTTAGAGTTTTTTCTATAAAAACCAAAAACATCAGTTTAATTATTTTCTCAGAAAATTTTTGAAATACATTGATGAAAATAAATTATTTTCCAAGGTTGATTCCCATGGTTGTTGTTGCTTATCTTCACACTTCTTGACTTCTGACCAGTGTTTAATGTTCAAAGCGTGGGTGAAAACTTGATTATTTTCTGGAAAACGTCGGGTATCAGTATCTATACAGTTTTTCACAATATACATTCAATTTTCCATTGAAGTATTCTAGAACTTACCAGAAGGTTGTATCAGCCAATTGAAAGACCGAAGAAAAAAGTAAAATATTGCGAATATCGAACATTTTTCGAAAACTAATTAGTTTTTTCATACTATAATTTGAAAACAATTATGGGAAAAAGATGTGGCCGTGGCTCAAGGTTTCGGCTTAGGCTATTTCAGAATTTTTAACCAAACTAAATAAATTTCAGAAATCATTAAAACAATTTTCATATTTTTTTTTCGATTGTTGTTTCTAAACTTAAAATTACTCAATCAATTGTGAGCTGTTGATTATTGGGTAGCGGAGAGCGAACAGTGATCAGGTATAAGGTATGTAAATTCTGCAACCACCTAGAATAATAAAGGACCATTTTGAAACGTCTTAGAACAATTTAGAACTTTTTGCTCCTGCTATCTTCGGTGCCCTGCCTACCCCTCGCCCTGCCTTTTTTTAATTTTCAAAAATTTTGGTTGACTTAAGCAAAGTTTGTCCACAGCTTTGCTTTTTCCCAGAAACTTTTCAAACTTGAAGGTAACTTGAAAGTTTAATATACACGCCAGTTTTTATTTTCAGAGTCAAAACAATTGTTAGTTTTCTTAAAGCCTAAAGTGCTGAAAGTCTCAAGTCCATAAGTCATGTATCCATGATAGAAAAAACGATTCATACAAAAACCCATGATTCAAATAAGTAACTGAAGGTACCGCAAAGGTACCGGTATAAAATTTTCTTTTTTTAACCACATGTCCCGAAAATACAAAAACAATGACACGGCAGTTCAAACAATTCAAAAGCAACGCCGCTGAATGCTACAAAACAAAAGCCCAACACAAGTTCTTAGGTACTTAGCAGTGTTTCCAATAATCCAAAAAAATACCTTCATTTGAAACAAAAAGTTTAAAAAACGGTTATTGTCTCTGGAGAGAGAAGAAGTGATTACTTGAGATATCTGCAAACAACTGAGCAAGCAACCGTATCCTTCAATTGAAGTCAGAGTTTTTGAAGATTCTCTTTTATCTTTAAGGAACACGTCAATCAGTAGTAACATAATTTACACAAAGATCGGCGCAAAAACTCACACTTAATTGACATAATATTTCAATTTCACTGCGAAAGTCACCATGCATTCTTTGATCAGCGCAAGCACTGTGTAATCATTCTAATTGTTACAACATAAACTAACAATTATGGTAATAATAAAAAAAGTTTCAAAAATTTCTATTCCTTTCGGCTCAAAATGGGTTTTGCTATTCGCATTAATATGGGTTTTGATTTCAAATCCTTAAATTTTTTTAAAAAATGAAGATGGAGGATTAGAGCATTGCTCTCATCCGGAAGACGTCAATTAAATAAAAAAGTGTTTTTAGAGGTGATCGTTGAGGTAATGATTGCTTTTTCTGTGATGATCTTGTCCTTTTTCTCTAAACATCTGTAGACACATTGTAAATTTTTAACAATAAACATAGTTTACATAGCGTGGGTTTTAGTTGAAAGCTTGTTGTTTTTACCTTGAAAAAGAATCTCAGCAGAGAAAAAGTATATGAAATCCAATGTTCAAAAGCAACGCTGTAAGCAGCAAAACAAAAACTTAGAATGGGTTCCGATTAACTTAAGCCATATTTCCAGTAACCCGCAAAAAAATCTAAATGTCCCTGATATTTGAAGAGCTGACATCGTCTTGACAACAAAAGCGACAAAACTAGGGTTATAGTCTGTAGAAGAAGAGGTAAACACTTGGAATATCTGCAAGAAGCAAGCAACTGTATCCCATAATTTAAGTCGGAGTTTGTGAAGTTTATCGGCATAACTTTGAGTTACATCAGTCAGTAGCAAGCAGATTTAAACAAAGATTGGGGCGTGTTTTCAGACGTGATAATTAAAATCTTTCAGTCATTGGCAAAAGCCATCGTACATTCTTTGATCGGCGACAGTCACTATGTAATCAGTCTAATTACCAGAACATTATGAGAATCATGGTCATGATGAAAAAAGCCTAAGAAAACTCTCCACGTTTTGCTTTAAAATCGATTTGCAATTAGGCTTGGATTTGGTTTTTCGGTGTATTGTACTAATAAAATAGAGCGGCGCAGAAATTAATGAGGAGCAAAACCTGTTGCAATCCGTTCATGAGTAAGAAATCGAATTAACAAAATTTGAATTGGAATTGTTTTCTACTTACCGTTAAGTTTAACATTAGGACACATAGCAACTACCATTCATCTTATAGGGATAGTCGAGAAAAAAATCAATTACAGACAAAACATAGATGGAGCACTGCCTATTTTTGATTATTCTGTTTTTTTTAAAACAATTTCCGACTAGGTGTTGGTATGTGGTGTTGAGTAGCGGCTGAAAACACGTTTACAACCAATTACCAATAGTTTTATGAGGGTTAAATTACCAATGGTTTGATTCTTGCGGTGACGAAGAACTATGTCGTCTCCTATATAGCCAAAACGATATCTGCTCTTGTGTCAAATTTTACTAATTGCTTTTTTTTGACGTCCTTTAAATCTAATTATGTATTTTTTTGGTATTTAAAAAATTTCGTTTTTGAATCATGTTTCGTTGGGTAAACTTCTTAATCATATTTTCAAACTTGTAATCAAGGTTGAGAAGAAACGATTTTAAAACTCTCATTATATTGTACTTTTTCTAACAACTGAAACAGTGTTATGTTTTAAAACACAAAACTTCAGATGCACAAAACACAAAAAGCGTCTAAGCTAAACTAGAACTAGTCTAAATATTCTAGCTACAATTTTACCGAAAAATACATTACTATAGGTCTTCAAAAAAAGTTTAATGATTAAAATTTTTGGTTACTTGTGTAAAGCTTTTGATTTTTCTCAGAATTTGTCGGACTTTTTACAAACTTGAAACGTTTGTCATTTTTTAAGAAGCTTGCCAGTTGTTCTTTCGTGAGCCAAAAAAAATGCAAGTTTTCTCAAACTCTCAATTGCGGCTTAAGTCCTGTATAGTTCCATCATTGATCATGATATGATGATATGATTTTTTATATGATGTTGTAACGTGTTTGATTCATCCGGGATGGAAGAAAACCATTTTGTCTCCTGGCTTCAATTTTTCTCACTGTTTTTTTTTGCTTGAGGCCTCAATAAACTAATATTATATTTTTGATGCAGGAAAAATGTCTATTTTGAAACATGTTTTGAGATGGTCAAAATTTTTTTCAGATCTGCAAAACTTTTTTATCGAGGCTGAGAAGAAACAAGTTTAAAATTCTAAGTAAACCATGCACCTTATAACAACAGAAAAATTGTTATTTTCTACTACACAAAATCTGATACGCATAAAATACACAAAGTTTCTAAGCTAAACTAAAACTAGGTTTCAAGCTAAAATTTTACCAAAAATAATCAACTAAAACTCTTTAAAAACAGTTTTTTTGATCATTAAAACGTTTAGTTGAGTTTTCCAAAGTTACTCTTCAGCCTCTGTTTTCCTAAAATTTTGTCTGAGGTTCTGGAAGTGCGGCGTAAGTCCTGTGTAGTCCCATCATTGACCATTTGCGACCTGATTTCGAGGCAAAATTTTGTGACGTGTTTGATTCATCTGGGATGGAAAAAAATCGAATTTTTGCACAAAAACCCATGATTCAAATGCGTAATTAAAGGTGCCGTGAAATGTCGTAATTTCTTCTATTAACCAAAAACTCCGTTGAGAATGCAAAGAAATAACTCGGCAGTGTTTTTAATTTTAGATTTACTACGTGTTCGAGTGATTAGTTTCAAAGCCATAGCATGGTAGTCATAAACTTTTGAAAAATTTTCCGACTGCAACCGGCCCAAAAATGAGATTATAACTTCAAAGTTTTTATCTTACCTATGAAGCTAGAGAACTACTGCATTAATTCCGGATTGATATCAAAAGCTTTGAAAAGAATTTGAAAAACGCTTGAAAAAAAACAGAAAAGTGTAGATTATTACTTAATCAAGATCTTTTCAAAAATTTCAGGAAGTTTTGGGGTTATTTGATATTCGAGGTTTGAAAAAATACATATACATCACCACTTGATTGGCCATTGGTTCCTTTTTGCTCGAGGAGATGCATTATCCACTCAAGCGGTGGGGGTCGCATCAGGGTGCAATCACAGATTCGTTGTTGCCCAAAAGCTAGCAGAAATCTGTGGCCTCCTCCACTCAGTCCCACAATTCAGCGTGCGCTTCTCCGTCATCTGATGAAATTCCACAGGATCGATGAGGAAATGCTGTCTTCTGAATTCCCGCGCGTCTATAGAAACATTGAAGAGATCAACCATCTTGAAAGCCAGCAGAAAAACCGTCAAGTCACTGAGAACCTGCTTATCGCCTGTGAAAGCAAAATCGCTTCTCTAATGCGTTGCTTTCCCAGACTGCTGTCGAAACCGTGCTCAAAACTCAATGCTCTTCCTCTCGCCTCTGTCCAGCTTGGATATGGTTTCTCCAGAAGGCTTTCTGATGGTACTTAGTTTTCAAACTCTTCTAATTGGAGGTAACTATTTGTTGACAAACAATCAGTTCAGTGTGGCACAACTAAAGCATTTCTATAGAGTACAATAACAGTTAAACCGGCAAAAAAATGTTGCTTTCTTGACCCTGGAGTAGAACCACTACAAGCGATGAGGTTTCACCCTTCGATCATTATGACCAATAGCAAAAGTTTTCCTTAAGGTCATTTTCAAAATAAATTCTATGGAAAGTCTATGGGAAGTCTATGGAAAGATACATTTAATGAATTATGTCCAAAACCAAATAGCTTATTTTTAACAACACTCTCAATATGCTGGCAAATAGCGTTTCAAATTTGAGCAAAATGGTTACGATACTCTAAATGGTAAAGTCATGGAACAGATTTTGGAGAGATAAGAATAATTACAAAAAAAACACGCAATTTGTTACTAAACACTGATATAAAACAAGTTTATAAAGAATTTTACTCAAAACTTAAGACTAACTATTAATAATGCTCAAGGTACTTATAGATACTCCTAAATGTACAAAGACTGCAAGGAAAAAATTATACCTCCGCTTTGGATTGGAACCAATTTAAAACAAGTTTATATTATATGATTTGATATCTACCACTGTAAAATATTTATAACTAACCAATCATGATCCATTACTAAAACTTACGATAAATTGTATAGCTGAAACTGTTCATAGTTTCAGCCAGAGAATAAAATAAAACAGATGCGAATCAATTGCTTTTTCTCTCCTCTAACCTCGCAAGAACACCAGTAGTATTATCTAGATCTATTGAGAATAGGAAATATAAAAGGAAGATTAGGGTTGGTATAAAACTAAGAAGTTGCACAAATCTATCCGGCCGAAAATAAGATAGCGCGACAAACAGACGGTGCACCTTATCCGAAATTAATCTATGAGAAGGCCAACCCGGACCTAAAGTCAACTTGTTTAAAGTAGAGTTTTCGAAAGAAAGTCTTTTCCGAAGATATACCAACAATTTCATTTTTTTTTTGGTTAAAAATCAAACTCAAGAAAGTTTGCCTTTCGAATCATTGATTTTGACAGCTTAATTAAAATGCAATTTTATGAATTTTCCGTAACATATGTTCAAACAATTGTTCTTAAAATCAACATTAAAAGTTGTAAAAGTTTCTGTGTTTCCTTAGAAGTTATTCAAAAATCGTAAAAACATTTACAATCCTCATTTTTATTAGAAAAACTAGATGCCAACAATCAATTGTCTGAAGCAGTATCAGGTTTAAAACATACTCTTTACCCAATGCAGGATTTTTTTGGTTTCGATTTTTGATCAACTATATGGATTTAAAGTTTGTTCAGAATCAAAAACAATGAATGAAAATCTTGGTGATCTGGCCAAGTCTTACCTCATATTACTAACTATGCGTGATCAAAACTTAAATACATTTTTTTATCTCAAAGTTTTTTGAGTTTTTGGTCATGCAAGCTTCAAGAATAAGAAACTATGCTTCAAAACCTACATAAACACTTTAATTTTTATCACATCTGCTGAGTTTGCTATCTCAAAAACCTTGATTTTTACGTAATGTTAACGAACATGAAAGCTGTTCAGAATCCAAAACAATTTTTAAAGAAAATGTTATGAACTCATGCTCCAAGCCATGAGTTTTCTCAGTAAAATTTACATCGCAGAAGCTGCTGAGTTTTTGTTAAGTGATCAAAAATTGTGTTACTGTTATTACTGAAAGGTATGAAATGAAGTTTGATTTGCTCATTGAAATATAACACTGCAACGCTAAAGTCGTTGGATTATTAAGTTCATCTCTTTCAAAGTTCTATAGATAAAAAAACAGACTTTTGAAAATCATTTCAAAATTTAATAGGTCAATTTTGCGGAGCATGTTTTGACTTATGAGTAGACGGAATCCGTGAAAAGTTTTATTTAGTGATATCTCACAAAAAGTTGCGGTTCCGGCAACCAAATGTCTTCATTGGTGGCAAAAAATGGTAAATCGTCAATATCACGGAGCTCGCGATTTGTTGTTGCGGCGATATCCGTCGAATACGGCCGTTTAAGGCATCAATGTGAACTTTTTGCTATGATCACAAAACTCTGCAATGATCACAAAGTCCACTCTCAAGGAGTCCTCGACTTTCAATTTTTTAACACAAAATAAGTGAAGTCGTTGCTCTAAAGTCTTGGATAACATGAATTTGTGGTTTTAAATCCAATCGTTTCTGAATTTACGTTAGGTTTCGGATTTAATATTACGGTAACTGTGTTCGATGGATCGTTTTTAGTGTTTGTTGTTATGTAGTTGGCTTGTTTGTATCAATTGTCGGTGTATTGAATATGTGATGTTCGCATCTGCTTATTTTTTTGGTTAATCTGAATGGTTAACTTGATTATGTTGGTTCCTATTATCACTAGATTCTCACGCTCTGTCATTTGTTACCAGTTAACTGAATGAGGAATGTAAAACTTCAGTAATGGGTAGAACTCATGCTGCTGCTATCTTTATGTTGAGCAATTTTTACAAGGGTCTGATGCCGTACATAAATAAAGGAGATCAACATATACAAAGAGAAAGTGTGATTTTTCCCACAAAAAACATACGTTAAAGGGAAGATTATGGCGTGAAAATGATAGCTGCAATAAAATTTTAATCATGAGAATGTTAACAAAGACAGCTACGAATGCGTACACTTTCCAAGGTAAAGAAAACTGTTGATCTATTTTTAATAATTTGGGTAATGTACATATTTGTAGATATCTATTTATTTTTTGTTTGTGTCTTAACTTTTGTTTCCCAAGAAAATTTGAAGTAGCCATGAAAGTTACGTCAGAATTTTCACTTTCAATTATAATTTTGAATGAAAGATTTTTTTCATCTGACTTGTTGATCTCCCAAAATACTTGAGTTACAACATCAGCACCCTAGTTAAGAAGGGGGCGTTAGACAGTGCCGAAGTTAGAGAGTGCCGAAAAAGGCGGGAAATATTGGAACGCAATTTAAGAGGCTAGCTTTTGGCGGGAAAATTAATAATGACACTTGAAACTTGTTCAGACTCAATTTTGGCGCCAAAATCGATGAGCAAACAAAACTTTCTTTTCTTTTCTCAATTAGTTCACGACAAATAAGTCAGTTTCTTTCATTTTCGGCACTCGTTAACAAATTTTTGTTTTCGGCACTCTCTTACTTCGGCACTGTCTTACCCAACCGTTAAGAATGCTCAACTTGGTATAAAAACTCATTAAGTTCTTTTGGTAAATGTGTCTGACTCGGTCCTCCTGTCTGAAGAGATGTAGTTGACGTGATCTGACTTTGGAAATAAGTGTCGCAATTAGATCAACATAAAGCACTTGAAAGAATTATCAATATTGTTCGTATGAAGCATCTGATTGTTGAATCTCAGCATTTTTGAAGAAAAACTCGAAGTACTCAACAATCTGGATTTTGCTGCAAAACTCTATATTGCATTGAAATTCGTTCTTCAAAAAAATCAGACTGGTAAATATCGATACTTTTCTGCCCATGAGATCATTGTTTTAACTGAAAACCCTATTTGCAGTGAGCTAAAAACAGATTTCGATTAACATCCATGAAACGGTTGATATTGTGTAGCAAAGCACTCAACAACGCCAGAATACAAAATTAATGTTCATGTTGATATTTAATTTAATTGATTACCATGGGTTGTCCCGACTCTAATTAATCTAAAAGTTTGCTAGAAATTGGAACTATTAATTGTATTTTGTCGAATAAAAACAAGCAACTCTGAAAATATAATTTGTATCTCTTCCGTGCAAAAGTCATATACGTGGTGAACAAATTGATCCAAACTCGCATGCCTCCTAACATTTTCAGAATTTCAAAATCTGGTGATGACATTGAAAACTTTCATTGAAGAAATGCCCCTTGTTGAAAAAAAATATTCATAAAAACATTTTTTTATTTTGACTTGATTTTCAAAACGAGTAACAACTAGGATAATTTGCTTGATTAAGAGTTCTTTTGAATCAGCCAACTTGCTAAAATTCAGCAATCACATATGGCTCAAACTAAACATTTTCAGAGCTTCCTCATGTGTTTTCGCTGTCCTAGTTAAGAAAATTTCTGCCATAAAAATCTGATACTTTCAACAAAAACGTCCTGAGATACATAGAATGAATCAGATTTATTTACGCAGACAACAAATGAACTCAAAAAAAACCTTATGTAAAAACTGTGAAAAGTCAATATTCCATTTCCAAAAAATTTCAAAAAGCTAAACCACCTAGCAGTCTCGCAATTTAAATCCACTTGCGTTCATGAAGGACAACAGTAAGATAAAGAATTGTTTGGTTACAAAACATGTTTCAATGTCAATTTAAAGATCATCAAATATAGTCAATCAACCAGTGAAAAAAAAATATATTTTTGTGTTTGAAATTGCGAAATGAAAGTTAATCAAGTGAAAGGTTGAGTACAAAGTCAAATGCAAAAACTTTTCGAAAAAGGTATTTATTAAATTTTGTTGGATAATTTAAGAAATTTTTTCATTTGAATTAAAATCTGGAGTAATTTGTGAAAACCTTACTTGTTTTTGGATCAAACTGTGGTTGACATTACCTCAATTGATCCAGTCAAATCCAATTCCTTAGTTGATTCAAATAAAGAAAACGAAACATCGGTTACCAAACAAGCTGACAATTTTTTCCTTAGTGTGTGGAGATATGGAACTTTTTGTTACAATGATGAGTTTGGATGAGTGAAAACTAAGCCTTTTTTCGCAAAGCATATGAGGCTAGAAAAACGAGGAGATCATTTCCTCATGGAGCTTAGTGTTCCAGAGTAAAGTCAAATACCATTTTCACTACTCTGATAAGTTTTAATTTATAAAACGAGATTTTGTCAAGTCCAAAATTTCGTCTTAAGGAGTAAAGTTTTCCCTTTCAAAATACAAAAAGCAACAGACCCATTCAAAAAGCTTTTTTTAGAAGTGTGTTATCGCCATACCACATGAAATGTATATCAAATGAACGAAATCGAAAACCAGTATTTCAGTTGGACTAAAAAATATTTCGATTGAAGAAAACAAAAGTTATTTGTTTTTGAGTTGACAAAACAAACAAAAAACGTTAGAAAATTTTTTTGTAAAAATTTCTTAACGAAAATGGAGTTCTAAAAAATCAACCTACGAATACAAATTTCAAACGGCATAAAAAATGAGAGAAACTTGTCATCAAATCTATCGCCCCGACGTGTCAAATTTGCAATCTTGCCCATATCGGAAAAAAAAACAATCTGCCAATGACAATTTAGCGATTCCAAAACCATAAATATCAATATGATTAATCAGAAATTGGATTTTTTTCTTGAAAAACTCATTTCGAGTTTAAAAAGTTCATCATGTTTTTTCATTTGTGGGCTGCGCTAATCTTACTCGTGTTTTGAGGGTTCAGTGATAAATTTGTCTAATTCAACTGTTTTTTTTTGCCATAGAACACTACATTCAAAGTGTTGGAATTGGCATTTACGTGCACATCGAGGAGTCACTTATATCAAAGAGAAAACAATCCTGGTCGAGAAAAACAATCCTGGCGAGTTTATCTTGAAATTGCCCCCGAAACAAAATGGGTGTTTTTGATGTTTATTTACACAAACTGTGTTCTGGTTAGGCGCAAAATTTGGTGTATGTAGGTCTCTGGATTCCAGAGACAAGTTTTCAAAAATGTTCTACGGTTTGGCGGCACATTAGTTTTGTCGCGGAATCCACAACGAGTGGCAAACATAGCTAGTTGTTCCGGATTCCGCAAATGTAAGTTGATTCCGCAAAATATAAGCGAATTCCACAAAAATTCATTTTTCCTGGAATAAACAGTAAGTTGAACGAATGGCAAACTTACAACCAAATTTCAATAATCGAGTTAACTCTTTCCTTCAATTTTGTAAACCGGTGACAAGAAGACACAAAAGCAATGTTGAAAAAATGCGGAAAAACTGTAAGAAAAACGTTTGATCCATACAGTGTGTTCAATCCACAATGCTTGATGAGCATAGCAACGGATTTGGAAAAATTTGGTAACAATTTGGAAAAACTTGGTATCAATTTGGAAAAACTCAGAAGAGGCCTTTAACAACTGTTTTGTACATATTTTCAATAGGTATTCAGTTAAAAATCGAGAGTTGTCATCTATATTGCCTTGTCTATCTAATTTTGTCTGTTTTGTCTATAACATTTTTTTGACGGGACCAAACTTCTAAACGATTACCGTTTTCTCAGAAATTCTGAAGTATTAAAAATTAGTTCCAAAACTAATTAATTGAGTTTATTTTAAGCCATGTTCATATTACAACTAAGAACTCGTTTAAAAAATTTTCTCTTCGCTGCAGCTTGTTTTTTGGCTACAAGGGCTTTTTTTATAAATGATTTAATTTTTCTTGTCACGCTTTTGTGTTATATTCGTGTTATTTGTTTTACTTCCAAAAATAGGCGTAATCCATTAACAAGAACTATAAAATGTTCTATCAGAATTCAGAAGTCCTTCAAGCTTTTCCAAGCTTTGCCTCTGGAAAAAGGTGTAGATCTGAGGTGTTTTTTGACTTTCAACTTAAAACTATAAATTAAGCACAGTAGTTGATTGATTTTTGGAGCATATTTACCTTTTCAATCTTTGCGAAATAATTGTTTCATGAATCATATTAGGAGAAAAACATTCAGACTTTGCGTATAGTAATTTTTGACATGCACTTCTAAAACGAACAACGTATGTAGCACAACGGAAAAAAAACATAAATAGAAAACTAGTATTTCGGACCCGGTTTTGACTATTCGGTGAATATATCCATTTTTCACGCCTCAGTTTGTTCACTATTGTTGTAGAAACTTGTGCTTATTTCGTCCATACTTCGCAAAGGGCTGATTGCATCACGCTCTTCCAGCACTGCAGCTTCGCCTTTGTATCCTCTCTCTGTGTTAGATCGAGTGTTTGAAAGCTTTTTCGACCGAGCGGCGGCGCTGATTTTCCTTTGGTTCATCATGACTGCATTTGCGTTACCTAGTGCACGTTGCTCCTGGCTGTGTTTCATGTATAATTTTAACCCGACAAATAGCATTGGGTTGATTAGGGAGTTCAAATGAGTCAGAGCTATTGCAGTCCGGTCGATGTAGGTTCCAACTCCGGTCGGTTTGATCCAGTGGTACACGTGCAAGCCAGTCATTGCATCTACACTCTGGATAAACTTCATATTGTAAAATGGGGTGAAGCATACCCAACAGCTGATACTAACAACACTGGCATATAGCTGCAGAAACACGTGCGCCAAAATATTGCCCGGATTATTGTTGCTGCTGTTGTTTGTGTTATTGTTGTCACTGACTTGGTTGTTGTTGAAGTTCATATACTGAGCTGAACTTGTGCTTGCTACATTTGACGGCGTCGGCAGCCGATTGGGAGATCTTGATTGCTGAATTTCGATACGGTCGGTCGTGGAACTTGCCAAGCACGGATTTATATCTGAAGCAAAACAGACTCATTTTGTCTCTAGCATATTCTAACAGCAAAGTGTTGTGATAAAAGCAAATTTAACCAATTCTGCGAAATTTAGCATGATCGATAAGATAACATCTGCATAAAATCATCAATTTCTATTAAAAAGCTTATTTTCCAACTCTTTGATAAGTCGAAATTAATCGACGGTTTTATAATATTGAGCGCAGCTTTCAGTTTTTTGAATGCCAGGGCAACTCAATGTCAATGTCAATCAAAACATCAACCAAGTCAACAAAATTTTCAGCCAAAATTTCGTTTATTTCGAAAATTTTGGCAATAATTTTTTTTCTTATTTACTGCACAAATGAAAATCAAAATTGAAACGAACTTTATTGATTTCACTAGTGAATTAAACTCATTTATTGAAAAAGTGACTTAAAATGGTTTGAGTCAAGAAAACATTAAACATCAAATGTAAAAATTTCGAGCATGGCAAATTCCAAATGTTACATGCTTTTTTATCGAAAGTGATTGTATCAAGGCAAAACCCTGAATGTTGAGACTGCTTTTTAACGTCATGGTGGAAATAAATGATTCAAAAAGATTGATAAAACGTCCAAAAAAAAACAAAACGTAAAATTTTCTGTCGTTTTTCCGTTTACCAACGCACATGCTCTGGAAAACACAGGAAGAAACATTTAGCGTCTGATAACGAATTTAAAAAAATTGCTTATATGAGTGCTACATCAGATGTTCGAACTTGACGTTAAACTTGAAACAATGAAATCATTTTATAAAAAAATATATATGAAAAACAATGTTATTGAATATGAAAAAAAAAGTTTAGTTTATATTTTTTAATAAATATTTTTGTCCACCTACACGCTATTCACCTGAGCTAGGTAATTATAAGTGAATGGACAGTAAAAGTTTTCAAGCTTTTTCAGTGACCCAAATCAATTTTAGCGCTCCTCGATTTAGCGCTCCTTCTAATATTAAAAACACCCAATTGTATTCTTGCTGTTAAAAAAACTTCATTGAAAAGACCCTATGTTTTTGTATCGCGCTAAATGAAGCATCAAAACAATTTCCAACGTTTTTAAAATTTAACCTAAAATTTAAAGTATTTTTGCACTTTATTATTGACTTGAAAAAATATTTGCTTCACATGGCTTCATCATTTTTGGTTTTTTAAAAGTTATGGCAAAATTAGCGGATCAATTACTGGCAAATTATAGCAAAATGCTCCTCTCCTGTAGCCCATTCAGTTTTTAAAATGATGCAATCTTTGAAGTTTTGTATGAATAAAATTAGCCAAAATCCGTTATTTTCACGACATAAAACAACAGTTGTTTAATTGAAATTAATTTTAAAACTTTTGCTCAAACTTTTTGGAGATTTCAGCATCCTAAAATTTTGATGGGTTACTCAAGAGGCTTACTTTGGTCTTTGGTATAGTAATGTCCGCAATTAATCTGGTTCTTCTGGTGTACATTTTGATTAACTAAAAAAAGCCAACAATGACTGGTTATGGAGTAAAGGTTTGGGCCTGAATTTCAAAAAACAATGCTAAAATTCTAAACAAGTTCTGTCTTCATCATTTTTTGTCTAAATTTATCCTATCCCAATTTGAGAAAAATTTGCTCATCATTGAAGTAAGTTTCATCCGTTATGCACTATTTTGAGATATTAATTTTTGGCTGACTGGCCCTAAAATTTTTTAAGACGCCTTTAGCGCCAAAATAAAATAATTTTGAAGGGGGAGAGCGCGCTGAAAAAAATGCATTTTTTGGTCCAAATTTTAAAAAAAAAATTAACTAAAAACGCTTTTTTGGCCGCTTTTTCAAAGATCTAAAAGTTTAGTGCAACAAAGTTTGGTCAAAATGAGGTCTTTCTATTAATTTGAACTCCGAAAATCAATTTGGTCGACCTAAAAACAAGAGAAATTGACAAATGTTTTGATTTTTTGGAAAATCCGCACACCAAACACCAAGCCACTGTTTAGGTTTGCTCAAATTTTTTCTTGGTTAGCATTAGGGGCGCATCTAGGATTTTGTCGAACTTTTTTTTGACCAAAATCATTTTCCAAATCACTATAAGGAACTCATTTTAACCAAATTTGCTGCACCGCAGGCAATTTTTTTAAAAACAAACAGCCCCCCCCCCCCCCCCCCCTCAAAAGTACTATATTTTGGCGCCATAGGAACCTTTAGAAAAGTTTTAGGTTCAGTCAGCCAAAAATGAATATCTCAAAATAGTTTATGGGGACCCTTTCGGTCGGCAGGGGGTTGAATCCCTGAGCTGATGGTGGATAACATGGTGAATTAAAATTTATAGGAGCCAAAAAATATATATTTACAAAAAAGCGTTTTTTTTGCACTGAGTTCAATTTTTGAAAAATGTCCTCATTCAAAAATTGTTTTTTGAGTGCTTATTTACGGCGGTATTGTTCCGACGTTCGTAACGAAAGTAACAGAAGTTTTTGAGTGCTTATTTACGGCGGTATTGTTCCGACTTTCGCAACGAAAGTAACGGAATTTTTTGAGTGCTTATTTACGGCGGTATTGTTCCGACTTTTGAAACGAAAGTAACAGAATAGTAGCGGAATACAACGGAAGCTTTTGCTGTCCTAAGCTTGAATTCAAATAAATATTTCCCCTGTGATTATTTTTTCTAAAGTTATGGGGGTTTGAACTTTGCCATTTTGGCCATTTTGGCCGATTTGGGACAATTAACGGGCGATATGTTTCGCTCTATTAACGCGTAAGCGAGGTTTAATTCGTCTTAGAAATCGTTCCAAATTGGTTCAAGTAAGCTTATATGCCATATTTGATTTGTTAATTGGAGCAAAATCCATCACTTTGTGCTTAATGTGGCGTGTGGGGGTGATGTTTTTTACAAAAAAATCTCAAATTTTTTTACAAAAAAATCTCAAATTTTTTTAAGAAAAAAAAATTAATTTTTTTTATTACATTTAGATTTTTCATGTTATTACTGCTCCATAAACCTTAACAGGTAGTCGAGAACATTCAGGGCTTTGCCCTGATACGAGCAGTCTTGTTAATAATCTATGTTTAGACACGGATGAATTTCCATCAATCTGTTGATGTAAAGGATATTTCACTTTTTTAAAAAATAACACCTCCTTCTGATATTTCCGTACTTCAGATCTTAATGAACTGGTCGGAGAAAGGGGAAACTTCTAATGGGAATAAATTACTTATTGCTAGTTCGGTCAAATCTGTTTTTCCTGAACTAGAAAAGTGAAGAAAGAAAGTTTTCACACAATAAAATGAACTAAATAAGTCAATATTTGCCTTTAAAATTGCCAAAAAAGTGTTTCAACAATTTATTGTAACCCTGAGAGCCTAACTTAATTCTACAAACTATATAAAATGCAATTTTAATTGGTTTTTGTTGACCAACTAAATAACTAAATTTCAAATTCTAAATATGAGGTGTTGTAATAATTTTCAGTATCTTTTGTCTGGATTAGAAACATATTTGAGTTTTCAATGAAAATTTGCAGAAAAGGCATGAAGTTTATAAGCTGCAACAAATAGACAGACTGCTATAGCTTGCAAAAGTAATTGAATTTAGTTGTTAAGACAGCAGAGTAATTTAGATTTAATCCAATTTGATGCACTACGTATTGGCGTTGATTTATTTTTAGGTCCTTTTGTAAAGCAAAATGAATTTTTCCTTCAATTTATGGGTCAAACTTCTTTTTAAATTAGGCTTAAATGGATTCCTCACCATTTGGGTTATTTGCCAGCGGGTGAGCCGCCGATTGATTTCCTGGAACTGTTTGCGGTTGAGAATCGGCGGGGGGTATGCCGTTAGGTATCTGAATGCTGGCGCTGTAGCTCACACGTCCCCCTGTCCCTGTCCCTCGCCCACTGCCCCCTGTTTGATTATTGCCTCCTCCTCCCCCGCCCGACCTGCGTCTGACCTCAACTGTGAAGTCCCAGTAGTATTTAGTGACGAGAACAGCTGGCACCAGAAAATCGATTATGTACACAGTGATGTTTGTCAGCAGAAATTGAAGGTCGCCCCTAAAAGATACAATCAGAAATACGCAATCATAATCATAACCTTTGATCAAATTCTTAATTGACCACTTACTTACCATAAGGCACACTTACGATATCAAAAAAAAATCAAACCATAGCAATACAATTTCTACTTGATGGCCACGATGATGTTATTGTTCCGACTTTCGTATATCATGTAAAAAGTATTGTTGTCCTGAAATTAAATGTTATCAATTTTCGTTAAGTTATGGGGGTTTGAAGAGGGCCATTTGGCCAATCTAGGACAATTAACGCGCGATATATTTCGCGCTATTAACGCGTAAGCGGAAATTTGATCCGTCTTAGAAATCGTTCCAAACTGGTCGAAGGAAGCTTATTTGCCATAATTGATTTGTTACAAGGAGCGAAGTTTATCACTTCTTAGTTTATATATCGCGTGGGGGGATGATTCTAACAAAAAATGTCAAATTTTGAAAAAAAAAGTTTCCCATTTTTACATTTAATTTTTTCATGCAATTACTGCTCCATAGACCTTAAAAGGCAGTCGGAATATTCAGGGCTTTGCCCTGATACGAGCAGTGTTGAGTTTATTTAACTTACAATCGCGAAATTTGCAGAAAGTTCGCTCATTGCAGATTCGGGCGACACAAATGTGCCGATAATTTTTACGTTATTAATTTTGCTTGTGGATTTCGCAAAAGTTTTTTTAAGTATGTTCCGTTAACAATTTGGCACACGTTAAAAAACTTGTCTCTGGATATCAACTTCCTTCACGCCCAAAACCGTAAGCGTATCCAAAAACAGTTTGGCCTCGTAACTTTTTCGGAAAATGATTTACCAATTCTGAAGTAAGACACCGGAAGAAAACAGCGATATTTTTTCTAAGATGAGCATTTTGGACTCAGAGAACAAATTGACTGAACATGCAGTGAGGTAGTACTACAAAAGTATAGACCTCAAAACTACCTTGATTTATTTTATAAATTTGTTTTTGATTCATAGCAAACTATTGTAAAAGCGGAATTTTCCACTTCCTCTCCTAACATTTGAATTTCTATTTTAAATTTAGTTTCCTTTCAAAAGAGTTATAACCTAATTCCTTACTTCCTATTTTTGCAGAAGTAGCGAAAGATTATGTTGCTCAAAACTAGCTATCTGTCAAAATTTCCCTGAACAGATTAAATTCAAGTCTGAACTATAATAAAACAAGACTGTTCGTATCAGGGCAAAGCCCTGAATGTTCCAACTGTCCATAAACTGGTCTCGAATAAACTTTGATTAATGAAACAATGACAAACTATGAATTTCAGGCTGCATATTAAGAATCAGGCTGAGTATGGAATTAATAAGATCAATTAGTCTGCCTCAATTGAATTTTTAAAGACTTGGTCTGAATAAAAGAAACCACCCCGGGCAATAATATTCTTTACTTCTTTCGAAAGTCGGATCAAAAACACACGCTTTCAATTGTAAGTAAGAAAAATGATTATATTTTTGATTCACGAAGTCATCGTTATTGCTTTCCTTAGCAATAAATTTGAAAAAAAAACAAAGAGTTTAAATAGAGCATGAAGTTTTACAGATTTGACTGGAAGCGCCAGCTTAAGTAATTCCTGAAGAGGAAATCCTTGTAGTGGACAAAAAAACGAAATAAAATTACTATATGGATGATACGAGTGTTTTTAAGGCAATTTTAAAATTTCATGGTCTAATTATACCTCTAAAAATCTCGTAGCTTATGGAATCGAGAATGATAATTGAAATTGAGAACATTCATTTGTGTTTTTGACAGGCACCTAAAAAACGTGTTTGGCTCTTTTTCCTCCCCCCCCCCCCCCCCACCTGAAATTTTTTATATTTGAAGTTGCTGTTCATTTTGTCCGATTGTCGTGAAAATTGACATGCAGACTAATTAGGCCATAACAAGCATATTTGGTCTACATAATTAACCTTGTAAAATCACTCGTTAGACCATAAAATTCATGTTTGAATGAGGTGGGGGGTAAAATGAAAAAGAGCCCCGTGTTTTTATTTACCTTTCAGACTTCAATAACAACATTTAAGAAAGAAAAATTTGATGATAATTTTTTCAAGCAACAAAGCTAGTCTTTCGTTGAATCTGCATAAACAAACGAAAAAACTGAGGATTATACCTCAAAATGTTTTGAATATTGAAGCAATTGAAATTTTAAAATTTAAATTCAAATGCGCTCTTTCATGTTGTTTCGACTTTCGTAACGAAAATAACGGAATATTTGTGCTCGGGTGGGTTTTTTTTCTTCAGACAAATTTCGACTTTTTAACTAGTCATTTTTGACAGAATTTTAGCCATTATCATTCAAAATGTATTGTCTTGAGCTTAAATTTGAAAGTAAGTCTTAGAAATTTTTCCAAATTGGTTGAAAGAAGCTTATTTGTCATATTGATTTGCTAAAAGGAGCAAAATCTATCCTTTTGTACTTTATATAGCGCGTTGGGGGATGAATTTTACAAAACATCTCAAATTTTAGAAAAAAAAGTTTTCCATTTTATTTTACAACACTTAATTTTTTCTATGTTATTACTGCTGCATAGACCTTCAAAGGCAGCCGGAACATATTGCTTAAACAAGGAAATGCGCCGGAAGAAAGGGGGCGGAATGGCACCAAAGATAGAAAACTGGTTGAAAATCTGCGGCATTGCTAAAAAAAAATTATGTATCCGCCTCGGTATGACCACCTGACAAAATAAAATACTGTTGTTGCGAGCAACCTTAGAATGACATTTCATTATTGACTGCATCATCATGGAAACCCGAGCCAGCAGCTAAAATTGTAGAAAACTTGAACATTTTATTCAACTTTCGACTTTTCAAAAAAAAAGATGTGTAATTTACCCTCTGATAAAACAGGCAAAACTGGGTGCAAGTGGATCTTCTTCTACGGGCACCTCGACTTTCTTGTATTCGTAGAACACCCCCATCGGAACACCCACCACTGCAGATGAAGCCCAAATTCCCCCCATCTGAAACAATCACTTGTGATCCAATATAAAAACTAATCTGACCTGGAAAAGTTGGTTGCTGTGCAAATCTTGAGAAGCATCCGAAGACAGTTATATGCAAGAAATCTTTGGCAACTAACAAAAACATAAAATTTGAAAAAATTGAAAATCAACTTAATTTAATTTTGTTTTTAAAATATTTTAACATCTTTAATACTTAGTGTTTAAATTTTTATAGTCTCTACTTGAATTTACTGACAAAGAAAAATTGGTTATGACAGAAGGCGACGCCAAATGGCTTTTTCCCAAACACTGACAAAATAGCTAGTGAGACACTTTTCAAAAGACCCCCCTCATGGCCTAATTTACCAAAATGTTTCACAGTTTCATCTGAATTTGCATGAAAAACAATCACAACCTAATCCAATCGTGATAATAATAAAAACTAGAAGAATCACAAAAGCAATGGAAGCAATAATAATTACATAGTTATAGAAAAAATAATAATTTCAACAACGTAACAATCAAAATAAGGTTTGTAAAATATTAGTAACACAACTTTTGAACAATGTGAGCAATCCAGGTTTCATACTCAAAAAGGCGTCAACCCAAAAACTACAGAGATGAATGCTTTTCACGAAATTTCAGTGAATCGCATTTCTTTTTTGCGAGATGAGCATCGGAGGAACTGATAAGAAGACGCAAAGTTTTGAGATTTTCGCACCGTTTTGACAAATCAGGTTGGTGAGTTTTGCTATTTTCCTGGAAATGGCAATGTGGAGTTTCGGAGAAATCAATTCGCTTCCACAAACAGTTTGCATCAATTAGCTTGAGCTGGATTAATTTTCTCCATTTGATACACGTTGTAAAATGCTGGAAGTTTTACAGGCAATATTTATACCAAATTAACTAAATTTGGCTTCATTTTCAAACCGCGTAAATTTACGAAAATTGAACAAGACTGCTCGTGTCAGGGCGAAGCCCCCTGAATGTTCCGACTGCCTTTTAAGGTTTTTGGAGCAGTAATAACATAAAAAAATAAAATGTAATAAACTGAAATGATTTTTTTTTCTGAAATTTGAAATTTTCTTTAAAAATCATCCCCCACACGCCATATCAGGTCCTAGTAAAAAATCCTAGTAACAAATCAATTATGGCAAATAAGCTTCCTTTGACCAATTTGGAACAATTTCTTAGACGGATTAAATATCGCGCGTTAATTGTCCTAAATTGACCAAAATGGCAATCTTCAAACCTCCATAACTTTACGAAAAATAATCACAGGTGAAATTTTTTTAAAGCTATTTAAGCTCAGGACAACAAAACCTTTTGAATGATATGTTAGATTATAAGTTGTTCCATGATTTATCGTACAGATGCAAGAAACTGCTGAAAAAGTTCCCAAATTTGGGGAAAGCACTATCAAAACATGCAGAATTTTTCCTACATCGCATTCGTCAAATAGGGAAGTTTTGATAAATTTGCCTAAAACTCTGATCAAATTCTTTAAAAAGCGTTACAATTTGGATTTGGTTTTCGTAAATGTTTTCCACGATAAGACAAAATTTATTTTTGGCTCACGTTTTTGATCCAAGTTTCAGCCTTTCAACTTTTAACCTTTCAAATTCATCAGTCATGTGGTGCTCATCCGTATGCTGTAAAAGTTGCCGATAGCTTAGATAATTTGTTTTTAGTGGTTTTGGTGGCACAATTTCATTGATGGAGTCCATGAAAAAAAAATGTTTATCATACAGTTTCCATAAATTAGATTGTATTAGGGGCGGATCTAGGATTTTCTCGAGGGGGGGGGGGTGGATTTCCGAATATTGTCGGAAAATTTTATCGACGTTTTCTGTAGGTCGACCATATTGATTTTTCGAGCACTCCCACAGCACTGTTTTGTCCATATTTTGGCCAAACTTTCTGCGCCACAGGCAAAAATTTAAAAAAACAGGCCAAAGAAGGCGTTTGTAGGCATTTTTTGGAAAATTTTGACCAAAAAAACGCGTTTTTTCTGCGCGCGCTCCCCCTCAAAATTAATAAATATTGGCGCCAAAGGCGCCTTAAGAATTTTTTTAGGATCCATCACCAAAAATGGATTTTGGAAAATAGTACAAAGAGGGGACAAGTATTCAAAAAATGAGGAAAAAGTTTTTGCTCTCATTAACATACAAACATTTTCCAAAAATTTTTCGCATGCAAAATTTTCAAATTTTAGCCTGTAACGTAGTCCAGACTCAATATTTTTACACAGAAGAATAAAAAATTACAAAAAAGGTTTTTTATGATGTCTGAATTTTTATTTTTGATTTGAGATTATAACATGAAAGCCTATGTATGACTAAAAATTAGGACACATCTTCCATCGTTGGAGATTTGAGAATAGAGGCCTCGACGTTATTTACAAAAATTGCTATTTTTTTCTTGAAATATTCTGTCAAATTCTACAGATCAGCTAAGTTGGCATATCTCAATACGTAGTTTATCTAGCGATTTTGTTGCCGCTTAACCTATTGGTTGTTCCATCTGGAGAAACCTTTGGTTTTTGGGTTTCAGTGCAAAACACAAATATATCAAGCGAAACTAACATCTATGGAAAAAACTCTTGTCACACAATTACTTTTATGAAAAAAATGCTGTTTTCATACAATTTTTTTTTCAATGGAATATCATGGATTGTTTTTTTTTTCCATAAATAAGAATTGTATGACTAGCATTTTTTGTTATCCCTGGGGAGGCATGTCTCAAAATTTTGTGTCATTAGTTTACACGGGTGAAAGCGGTGTTAATTACTAGAAGGGTTGATTGGCACCTAGAATTTTTGTCTCGGAATTTACTCTTTTTAATAGTCTTTTTGGGGGTTTTAAATTACCCAAATTAATTTCCTGAAAATAGTCTATAACATCCTATTTATGGATTTTGGTAATGATAAATTTAAGTGCTGACAACTAAAAGCGTCCGGATAATTGAAACCAAAAACTCAAAAACCAGGAAACGCTAACTTTAACCCAAAACAAATGATTTTTAAAAATTGTTGGCTGTTTGAGTAATGTGACGCATGAATTTTTTGTTTGCTCATGATGAAAAGTTGAACTTGAAAATATTTCACATAAACTTATTCTGATTTACAGCTTGCGTATATTTTCTGCTTTCTTTAGGATGAAAGTAAATGAGCCATATACACCACTAATGTAACATTACAATGGTAGCATGGCACAATAATATACAATGTAGGAACAAGCTTACACGGATGTCACTTATTTCCATTCACTTTTTCCGCCACAATAAATAACTCTGGCACAAAATTTAATTATTCAAAATCTGGCGCAATCAAAATGTATCTACCGCGAACTAAACGTAAAAAAAATGTATTCTATGTTTGACATTAATTGCAAACTCAGCCTAAGAATGCATCACTTTGCGCTAAAAAAAGTACAACTTTATCCCTATTCATCATTGGATTTAGGATTTCTATCCATATTGCTAGATTTAGTTCACTTTTTTAATGCGATAGATATCATTTTTGTGAAAGCAGTATTACTTACAATTTACAACTTGGCAGGCGGCATTAATCAGTAATCATTGTTTAAAAACCGAAATTCTATGGATACTTAAGTTTGACAGCTAATCCTTCAGAAATACAGACTTTAGTTTTTCAAATGTTTTCTCGTCAAACTTCAGGTGCAAAACAAAAGCTCATGCTAAGTTGATACCAAGTTGATAAGTTTCAATAAAAGCCGAATGGGCGTCAAAAATTTACGGTTTGATTATTTGTTTATCGTGAGCGCTTAAAATTGACTCTAAAAGGCGTTTTAACTAATGCGTTTTCTACCCACGGTTTTGAAGTGCAAATCTTGCAAGATTCATGTGAAAGAATAAAACCGTTGCGATAGACCTGAAAGAGTCTTGCAGAATTTTACTCTGTATTTGGAATGCAAATTCTTGCAAGATCTAAATTCCTCTGTAACTATCAAGGAAGTAAGAATTTTTTTTTATGGTGGAGTCTTTTTTATTTATTCCGCCCATAAAACAATGTTTCTGAACTGAAACTATTCTGCTTCAACCTGATTGGCTCAAATAAGCCAATCAAATTTCAGCACCGTCTCAAAATGTTTTTGTTCACAATATTAGGTGGACCGGAAAATGAGCCGAATTGGCCAAAAGTATAGAACTCTTGGTAAACTATTCGAATTTAGTTCAAACAAGCTGCAGATTTCCACCCAGACCGGAAAAAACACAGGAAAAAACTCCAGGGAAAAACGACAACCTTTACAAAATTCGTCCTTGTTTGAAACAGGCTAAATAATAAAGTGATCGCGTTTTTGTTAACCAAACCAAGCAAAACGATCAGTGAGTTGTTCTCTACTTTTATTCGTTCAATATTACAAAGTTACCAAATTAAGAAACTAGCGAAATTAGTAAGAAGACCCAACTGATGTAACAAAATTTTTCACGAATTTACAACCTAAGAGTTTTCCATTGGTTTTTCTTGAGAATGCAATACTTGCAAGAATCTTGCAAGATTTGCATTCCAATAACTACGAAGAATCCTTAGAGATGAACAATAATATATGCTTTTCAAGCAAATGCTTGAGCTTATTTTTATATTTTTTCAACTAGGTTTGTTTATTTTAAGATAAATAAGAGGTGAAAAAGTCCGATTCTCCAATCAAACAATTTTTATTCAAGCTAACTTTTATCAAACTAGTTCTAAAAGTTTTCCCAGTGTTAATTGCGCCATGGTGAAAACACCCATTCCCGGTAAAAGCCTATGATAATATAATGCTGGAGAATTGGTAAAACTATAATTACCTCTACGATTATCCAAGATAACGGAGAAAACCAGGTTAACCGGTTACTGCGCAAGTAGCACAGAATGTTCCGACCATCGAAGTCTTTCAAAAACTACAAAAAGTTTTTTTCGAGTTTGTGTATTTTTTCTGCGTGGTGCGATTAAAGAATCTGACGTAAAACTAAAAATTTGACATACTTGACAGTCATAGTAATAGAGGCAAACGGGACAAAAAAATTGTAGAAAATTGACTAGAAAAACAACAAAAATCGAAAAAATGTTCAAAAAACTTAAAAAACGTTTTTTTTTTCAATTTTTTTGCCGAAATTTTTTTTGAAGATTAAAAGGCACTAAAAACTACAAAAATCAATTTTATTTGCGTAAAACTAAGTTTTCATAGCTTTAGTTAGGCATAAATAAGCTGTTGTAAGCCTTCTCGCTCGCTTCTTTCGCTCGCAATTTAAATAAACAAAAATCACAAATTTTAAACCAGGTTTTCTCAAAATTGAGAAAACATTTTGAAAAATGTTTAATGTCGTTCGAATCACGACTAAATGCACAGCATTTGATCCTGTCCAAAGATTATTCCTCGTGGCTGATTTTGCGTTGAAAAAACTAAAACACACCTCGAATTTTTCAAATGGTCTGAACAATAATTATTCTGTAGAAACCAGCAATTTTTCTACTTCTTGCAAGTAGAGTGAAATTTTAGCAACAATAATTCAAAAATTTTTATAAATCTTGCAGGCCATATGAAGGAACATTAAGTACTTTCTGGAAAATTTTCTTGCCAGAATGTTTGCATCAACGATCATTGAGGTAAGCTTGCAACGAGTATTAGTTAATGGTTAGTATTGCTGTTGCAAACTGTTTTACAGCTTTGCGAGCAAAAATCCGACCTTTATCTTAATTACTCTGGTTAAAGTTAATCGTGTGTCGTCGGAAGTTTCTGTGCTGTCGTGAGAAGCTAGGAAATCATTCATTGATACTATTATTTAATTTGTATATTCCTAATCTTATTATATATTGGGCCTCGCTTCGGTGCACTCCTAGGATTTTAAAAAATGTTCTGATGTTTTTATGTTTATGGATGTTTGTACTGTTAAGTATGCTTTCAGAGGCTAGTGTGCATTCATGGTCTCCTTTGTTACAGCTCGCAAGGTAAGGTAGCTCGAAGACAGGCGAGAGTTCTTGAAAGCTACTTACGCTTTCTGATAGCTACCCCTAGAGCATTATTTTAAGCTTCTCCATGGCTTGTACATCATTTGCGCATCATTTGGAGGTACGTATATCCGGATAAAATTACTGTTCAAATTCTTGAATACCAATTCATTTTTTTATAAAAATCTTACACCTATATTCACATGCTTATAAAAACTTTACATCCAAATTCAAATTCTTATAATATTCTTGCTAGATAAATGCATTTACTTACAAAATTTTTTTAAAGAATTTGTATTTTAATTACACTCGGATTATCTTTTGAAATTTTAATTAATAAATTCCATAAAAAGAACAAAAAACTTTGGCCAAGATTCCGAAACTATTTTTTTTTACAGATATTCTTTTTTTTTTAAATTTTTAACACGACCGTTTTTGGTTTTGTGTACCATTCTCTCGCCACTCCGTCTTAATAGCTCTAACTTTTGCTTTTTATAACAGGAAGCGCACCTCAAGAAAATGCAAATGTGAGAATGAAACATAACCAAAAGGGCATAATTTACCTGTTTTTACCATTTTTCATCTGATCAGACTTTTAAAAATACCTTTCAAAGTCTGATTGATGTGACTGGCGCAAAATTCATTCCAGTCTTTTAAAACTCTAGCGCCACAAATAGCTAAAAACTAATGAAAAAGTGCATTAATTTTTGAGCATCGTAAAGTTCAATTGATTCAATTGACGACGGAAATAATCAATTTATCACGCCTCACGGTATCCCATCCCCCCCTCCATTCTTAACTACTTTTAAAGGGGGTAAGGTAGGATTTTAACTCAAAGTCAAGTTAAGCTTTCGAGGGTTGCGGGATATTTTTCCAGCGTGAGTGAATATTTATAAGCCTCCTTCTAATGTGATTTTTGAACCATAAATCTTTCTAACGCTAAGATTATTCTGCAAGGGCACAAATGCAAATAAAATGAACTGAATATGAAGGAAAGACAGACAAGCGCAACTTGTTGGTCAAAATAGTTTTCACATTGTCAGCATTGAGAAAATTTTGAAAAAATTCTCGACGTTTAAAAACTGACCATTTGGTCTAAATACTTTCCCTCAAGCTTCACATTGGGTTATACATTGCACCAAAATGTTGTACTTGTCTGATTATGAGCCTAAAAACAATTTATTATGATTATTATCAAAGTTTGGACACGAGTCGTAAAGCCCCAACTTCGGCCAAACTTCATCGCTCGCCGAGTTTGAATTCTTAAAAAAAGCTTGATCATCAGTTAAAATTATTTTAAAATTGCAAAAATGTGACCTTGAGAAAAACTTTGCGGTTGTTGAGACTAAACTTTTATTCATTTAAAAAAAATTTCGATATATTTATATATACCAAATTGAATAACTTCAAGGTTAGGAATCAGTCAAAAAAACTAAAACTTAACCTGTACATTAGAACTTGAGTTGAAAAATGATAATCACATTTGAAATTGCGCTAAATATAATATAAAAACCCAATTTTGTGTGAATTGCTGTGTTGTAACAATATCTTTTCACAAATATGTTTGTTTCAATATTTCTGAGCCAAAAAAAATTGTGTACTTCAATTTTTAAATCAAATCTATAAGTTTGAAGCAAGCAAAAAAAACTTCTCAAAAGTTTCTCAAAAAAATAAGTTGACGTTGTATATTCGATGTTCTAAGCCTCAAAAATACTTTATTTGAGAAAACAAGTAAGAATAAAACTACCTTTTCTTCATACTTGTCGACCTTTTTTTTTTTTTTAGGTCGACCAAGATGACGAGATGAATTTTACCTGAAAAGCATGAGTTACAATTTTTTCGAAAAAAAAAATTTTTCAAAACTTTTTTTTAAGCTGATTTGATTTTTTGAGCTGCTCTAAAATTCTAAAAAAAACCTTAGTTTTCAGACCTTTCGCAAAAATTTGATAAGCCAGAACTGAGAAGGGGGAGGGCGTCCCCTCGTCCGTGCTATATTGATTTGTACTTACTATGAGAATGCATCTCTGCCTGGAAAACATCTGGGAGTACTCGAAGGGCCACTTGATGGCAGCCAGCCTCTGAACACACACTGCCAGAGTAGTCCAGATGTTCACGTGCATCAGGGCAATATCATATCCAGGTAGTCTTCAGAACAAAAAAAACAGAAACTTTAATTTGAGCGATGGGTTTAATAATCTATTTAAAAATGGCTTCGATCAGTGACTGGCGTCTTTTGATCATAGAACTGGCTAATCATATGTTCTATTTTTAAAAAGTTAAGTTTAACTATCCTCCCTCGGCTATGGTACTTAGTAACAAATTGGCACCCCTATAAAGAACTAATTCAACGGTTAAGCATTTATGAGCATTTTGTATCTATAGTAACGATTCCCCCTCCCCCTTTGCAAGATGTGTGTGTGTGTGTGAAGGGGGGAGTGAAAAAGTTAAAGAGACCTAAAAAATGATATGAATGAACAAATACTTCTTTATGATATTGTCATGCAGTTTGAATGAGTTTGGAATTGTATAAGAATTAGACCAGCTGAATTTTCCGAGCATGGAAAAATACTGATAAAAATTGTTTCAATTATGTATACCGGTGTTTTTTGAGATTAATTGTTTGTTAAAATACAACTATTTGTCGCATTTTCCCCTCTAACACTCCAAGAAATACCCGGGTCTACTTTTTAGCCAACTAAAAATTTCTAAAGAAAACAAAAGAAATATTGAAAACGTATTAGTCAAACATCTGTATATCTATGACTGCAAAGAGTAGGCATAGTTAAATAGATACGAAAAACTTTCTGAAAAAGTGGATTTTGCTTTATTTTTCAGAGCCTCTAATTTAGTTCGAGATTGTTCTCAGTTAATGAAAAAGAAGTGAACTAAACCATCGGATTAGACAGATGACACGCAGATATAAATCGAAATCGATTTCTTTAATTTACCATGAACTTTATCACGCCTATCCAACTTCTAAGTTAACCTCTGTTCGTTCATACTTAGTACCGTGCTGAAAAAGATACGGGCGGATCTACATGAGTGGTAGATTTATTTCTTAAAATAAACTTGTTATATTTGTTAGTTTGTCCATTTCATTTGACTTTCGAAGAAAACGGAATATTTATGTTTGGGGCGGTTTTTTTATTATTCAGTCACTTTTCGGTGATCGAAATTATACTTTTTGGTCAAAAATTTTTATACCCCATTGATGATATTGACTCCCTGAAATTGAAAATTGTTTGCAAGGGAGTTTGAAAGTTGCAAATTTGGCCATGCTTTTGACTAACTTATGCGCATTTTCAAAATTTTATTCATAATGATGAAAGCGTGAAGCAAATTATTTATGCGTGGCGAATTATCGCGCTCAACAAAATCGTTCCAAATTGAATTGAGGCTAGCTAATTGGTCGTAGTAATTTCGTAAGACTCAAATTTTACACTTTGATTTTATCCAAAAGGTATAGCTTTTCATTATTTTCTTTTCCCAAAAACTATTCGATAATGCTTAAGGGGCAGTCGGAACATTTAGAGTTTCGCCCTGATATACGAGCAGTCTTGTTAGACTTGTTTAAACAAGTTTTATAATGACCCGTCTGCCCTTTACTCGTTCTCCAATAGTTTTTTGTAGAAAAAATACTGAAAAACTACAAATTCTGGACAATATTGATGATCAAGTGTGAAAATATAAGTCGCACAAATTAGTACGAAGAACTAGCTTGCCTTAATTCATTTTCAAACGATTTTGTTGTGGGATAGTTCGCGTTACGCTTTCAGCTTAATGAAAAAAAATTTCAAAGTGCGAACAAATTATTCCAGAGCATGGTCAAATTAACTATTTTTAAACTCCCAGAACTTAGCAAAAAGTCATCGGAGCTTAAATACTTGACCTTTTGATTCAAGGATTTGATATTTTCATTTGGGGCATAAAATTTGGTGTTAAAAATATTTTTTTGATCGCCAAAAATTGACTGAGCAAAAAACCACGCCAAGCATAAATATTCCGTTTTCTTCTAAAGTTGGAACAAAAAAAGAATCGATGCACTATAAAAATTAGAACCCTAGAAACATTTTAGACTACTTTTTTTGAATAACTAATGGCCCACTGAAGCTTTCGAGGAAGAACGCCTTACGCAACTGTCTGGAAAGAATGAGTGTCAATTTTATAGCTAAAAACCTACGTATCTACTTGCCAAAAAAAACAGAAGCCTCATATACAATCTATTTTTACCAATTTCAACCAAAACGCGGAATGGGTTTTTGGGTCATTCAAGCCTATAACTTTTTTTTTACTGTTTTGACATAACGTTCATCATTGATCCAACTTTTTCTTTACTCTGCTAGGATTTGCTTTGCTTACTCGGTAATCGTTTTAGATTGTATTTATTTTTAGAGAATTTTTATAACATCGAGAAAATTTTGATCTTCATATGTCAGAATAAAACTCATAAAGGTTTTGTACGTACGTTTGTGTTTAGTTCCGACTTTCGAAGAAACTGACGGTATACTTATGCTTGGTTTGCTTTTACATTCATCCATTTTTAGGATTCATATTCTATGCATTACAAAAGTTTAAAGAATTATCTTGAGTTTAAAGAATTGAATTAATTTTTGTTAAGTTATGGGGATTTAAAATAACTAATTTGGCCAACTGGTAATAATTAACGCGCAATATTGAAAAATCTGTATTTAAACATGACTTTTAGATGATCAAATGGTTCCTCAAAAAAATTATTTATTTTTTGTTTGATTTCACTTTTACAAGATCTCTTTGACACAATTCTCTTTAATTAATGCTGCAAAAGAGGGATTTTTTGCTGTTATTTTTCCGATATTTTGTTTCTTCTCCCGCGCTGATTAGCAATTACATCCAAATTGCATTCCTTTATTCTTTGAACTAAGACCCAATTACCGTTGAAAAGATCACATTCGAACCTTTCCTCCTTATTTCAAAGAATACTCTGTCATGTGCTAGGTTTGAAGTAAGATGAAGGATCAAGTTAATTAGATTTTCAGAGTACTGTTTTGACTTTCGGCGGAAGAATTTCGACTTTCGACGGCGTTCGTTTTCTTTCTGAAAAACTTGAGTTTAAATTCCTCATTCTGATAAAAATTTTAACACAATGTGAAACAAAAGGCTGCTTGCAGTGCTTAAAATTGAACACTTTTTTTTGGTAAGAGTTTTAAAAAAATATTGGGAAATAAAATTGGGACTATTCTGAATTCTGAAGCAGGATTTTTTCTTTTCTTTAGCACAACTATTTGGCGAGAGTTTAGTTCTTCAAAGTCCGAATTAATACACAGTTTGGTTTTGGACTTCGTAATGTTTAAAAATAATTTTTTTTAAGTTTGTTTGGCTTCTTTCTAAGACCGAGTTGCAAACGCACCTTTTTGAGGGCATTAACATCTCTCATAATTAACCACCTCTTTCTTACCATGTGGCTAAATTCAGTCGAAATCGACCGAACTGAACGATTTCTAAAGGTTACTATAGAATCAAAACACCCACATTCTGGTTGCACAAGTTGAAGCAGATGCCTGAAAAATGCAAGAAAACTTTTCAAACTTTGTTTTTTTCTCAAAGAACCGCAAAGAACTACGTGTGGCAAAAATTGACCAAAGTGCCCGGAACCGTCTTGGCATGTTGTTGATGTCAACTTGGGGCCTTTTTGTGGCTTAAGAAACCAAATAAAATGTTTCAAAAATAACGAATTTTTTTCTGCTTTTCTTTTAGACAATACGATAGCTCCTACTTTTGCAAAAATCCCAGCTCAGCCCTTGGCTATACCACCTTATCAAATTAGGGCAAATGTGTGTCAGGACTCGTTTTGTTGCAGGCTTACAAATTTATTTTAACCCGAAGCTCTGAATTCATAAAATTAGGACAACACAATGAATGCTTTTTTTTACATTCGAATCAATGAAAAAATCAATTTGTCTTGTCTACCTTTCAAATGACTGTAAGCGCTGTTTTTTTAAATAGAAATGGTGAACCCCGATGAATGAATTTATCACATTGGGGTTCTCATGACCGCATCTTTTGTTTCAGAAAAGCTTGAATCAAACCCTTCTTTTTAATCAGTTGAACCAAAGGGTATCAAAGGTTTATCCTACTAGGGCGTTTAATCTAAATGAAGTAGCCATCTCTACACTGATATCGCTCTCAGGTTCAAAATTACGTATCGACTTACTAGGTAGACCAACAATTTTGTTTTAATTTATAAAAAAGAAAGGTCGATTCTAGAGAGAAATGTAATCAAAGATTCTCTATGCCTTCCTTATCTCAGCCTACGCCGTTTGTAATGACATCTGGTTTCTTTTAAATAATTTATTTTGTTTCACTGCACTGTCATGTTTTTCAAATGATGTTAAAGCGACTAAATTTAGAAAAAAATATCAATTGTGACTGTTTTTATGAGTAATATGAGACTTGAAAGTCGAAAGCTACGACCTTTGTAAGCCTAGTCAATCAGGCTGATACTGCGGCAGGTTGTTTCAAATCTTCAAAAGAGAATAGTGTAAAAAGTAATTGGTTGATACTTTCACCTCTCAAAACTCACTTCAGATCAGAGTGTTTTTGTAATGATTTAGTTAATCTCTGTGGTTACCAAAAAACAGAAAAAAGCGGGAAAAAAATACTTTTTTGATTTTTTTTCTTTAAAACTAATAAAGCTATCAAAAAATATGGCGAAACGTTTGTGCTCGACATTTTTTTCAGACATTTTTCAAAAGTGATCATGTTTTCAAAATATTTGGAGGTTTAAAAACTACCATTTGGCCAATTAATGACAATTAACGCGCAATTTTTTTCGTGCGATGAGCAATTAAGAGGCAAATGTCGTCTCAAAATCCCAAAATAACTAAAAGACACAATTTGATCTAATTATTGCTTTATTTAATGCTATTTATATAAGTCAGTACTTAAAATAGCGCGTGCATGAAACATTTAAATTTGAATCAGAAACTATCACAAAATTTGAATCAGAAACTATCACAGAAGCAGAAACTATCACAACATTTGTTTGAATTAGTTCGTCAAAAATTAGCTCATAGACGTTTAGTGAAAATTAGGGTTTCTCCCAAACAGGAGCAATCTTGTTACAAATATTGTAACTATTATAAAATTTTCAACACTGCGTAGTTTCAACTCATCGATTATTTACAAACAAAATTTTCCATAGTTTTGAGCGATTGGTATCCAAAACAACCTAATAAAATTACTTTTCACCTAAGTTTGATTATTTTAAACTTTTTTCAGAATAAAAAATGGCTGTAGAATTCCCCGGTCGACCTCCATACACCAAAAATGCTTACCATACAATTGCATACACCGAAAATATTTATCATACATTTCTCAGCAAATGCATGATAAAATGCTTCTCATACATTTTCCATATATGGAAACAAGCTTATCATAGAGATTTCATACAATTTTCTCTACATAATGAGCTAAATGGAATTGTATGTTAAGAAGTTTTTCACTTCAGGAAATTGTATGGTACACATTTTTTTTTGTTTTTTTGGTTTTGTTTTTTGTACGAGCTATGTCTCTGAATTTTTTCTTCAATCTAATACTGGTATTAAAAAATGCTAACAGTCAAGTTATTTTGAAATATATTGAACTATGGCAACTTAGATTTTTATTGATACAATTAAAAATTAATTAATATGAAGAATGTAAAATTTTGTCAAAACAGGGTATATATATATATATATATATATATATATATATATATATATATATATATAAAGATACAGGGGCGGATTTAGGGGGGGAAGGGGGGGTATCGGACGCCCTCCTCTCAGGGATTCGACCCCCTGCTGACCCAAAGGGTCCCCCCTTTGGTACTTTTTAAGAAATCCATTTTTTGCCGACCGACCCTAAAAATTTTCTAAAGGCGCCTTAGGCGCCAATATATACTAACTTTGAGGGGGAGCGCGCGCCAAAAAAAACGCGATTTTTTTGTCAAGATTTTTCAAAAAGTGCCTAAAAACGGCTTTTTGACCTGTTTTTTCAAAAATATGCCTGCGGCGCAGAAAGTTTGGCCAAAACAGGGACTTTTTAGTGCTTTAGAAGAGCTCGGAAAATCAATTTGGTCGACCTAAAAAAAAAAAAAAAGGTCGTCGAAATTTTCGAAAATTATTGAAAATCGGCCCCCCCCCCCCCCCTCGAAAAAATCCTAGATCCGCCCCGGTATATATAAGTTAGTCAACAACAAAAAAATTGTATGTTAAGAATAAATGCCTAATGCTTTTATCAAACAACACAACATTTATCAGGGATTTTGTATCAGTTTGAGGAAAGATACATCTGGAGCACCATGTCAAGGAAACATTTGAATTAAATGAATCGTATACCTGTTTTTGTATGTATGTTTGTTTTTTAATTAATAATTAGATAGTATTTATGATCCCCAATATGAATCTTTAATATAGACAACGCTGCTTCTGAACGAGAGGTTTGCAATGATACCAGACATCTAAACGAGTACCTCAAGGTGCTTAATAAGTATGCAATCAGATTAAAATTAATATTTATAATTTAAAGTGGGTAAAGGCGGGTGCTAAGATGTTTAGGTTTTTTTTTGCTCATCGGCCTTCTTGCGAGTATCCTAATTTGCATAGCAAAACATCGTTAATCGATACAGAGGCGAATTTAGACGAGGACGCGGACGCTCCATTCCTCAGGGACTCAACCAGGGGTGAAAAAACGCAATGTTATGATCAACAATTTCCACGAAGTTCCCAAAAGCGCCCTTTTTGAAGTTTTTTCTCCAAAAGCTGGGCTATTAGTGATTTGAGAGAGCTCATAAAATCAATATGGTCGAGTATCTAAAAAAAATCTTGAAAATCACCCCTCCGTCCTCGAGAAAATAATGGATCCTCCCCTGAATTGATATCACATAAAACCAGCTCTCTTTAGATGAACGAGGCGAGTCGCCAGTATTGTTGGACTATATAAAAGTTCAACTTCAATGTTTCCTGTTAAACCATCTGGCAATGGTTGATTAGCTTTTTAGCTTTTTTAGTTCAAATTTTCTAATCAGCTTATTCTACAACAGAGGACATGAACAGACCTTTAATTGATTTCTTTTTGCCTATTATTATCTCATTCGCATGTGTTTTGATCCCTTGAGATCATTGTTTCGTGTTCACAACCGTTTTTAAGCAAACAAAATACTCGTTAACTTCTTAAAATAGAATTTATTTGTTTGTATATACGTCCTTGAAGTTAAAATGAAACTAATATTAGATTATTGAGTTTTGTCAAGTATATTCAAAAACTGAATTTGATTTTCTCCAATTTTTCTATTTATGCAGATACGGAGTCTTTTTTTAAAGGACTGATTTGTTTTCCACGAAAAATTTGATTTATTTTTTGTTTGATTTTTGATTTGTGAGTTCTCTTTGACACGAATAAATTCAAATGGTCCTGCGAATCAGAAACAACCGGGTAAATAATAGCGGCTCATCTTTTGGCTGAAGTGGGTCGATCGCATGCCGAAAAAGAGTTTGATTCAGAATCGCCGGTCGAGCAATCTCTATAGACGCGCTTAAAGTCGAAACATAAACTCGATCAATCCTGGACTACGCCTGTCCAGCTTGGTCTTACGCCGCGAGTGATACATCCATAACTTGAACGCATATGAAGCAAAGTGCAGCTCCGCGGAGAGTGACTGCGGGTACTATGATGAGCCCCATTGGCCACCTTTATTCAGAGTGCAAACTAGTTAACGTCAAAAATCACCACAAACTTTTTGCCTCACAATTAGTCCAGAGGACCTACTTGCAAAAAGGTCCCATCCATTTCTACCATACTCGCCCCCAACCGTCAGCAACGAGTGATCATCTTAAATTCTTATAAAGAGGAACTTGAAAAAATTTTACTAGAAGCAAACGAGTGTGACTCTTTTACTGATTTTTTTTGGCTTCGTCTATGACTTTCTGCACTCGGTTTTTGATTATGTTCGTTACAAGTATTTTAAAATTGCTGTTTATGAACGCTTTAAGGTGATTATTAAAGCGTTCATAAACAGCAATTTTAAAACGCTCGTAATGAAAATACACACAAACCAAGTACAGAAAGCCAGAGACGAAGCCCCAGCGTCAAAGTTTCCCCCCTTAAGACCCCCAGAAGTTTCAAAAACTGAATAGACCCTCCCACGCTCGACTAGGCGCAACCTCACCTAAATAAGAAAAAAGATCAGGATACAGCCCCTACTTAAATTCTTATATGTATAGGATAGACCCAAATGTCCCTCCAAACTGTCCTTTCTGCCTTTCTCCCCACACATGTGCGCATTACTTTTTTAACTGTCCCCAAAACAGCACAAACTTCACCCATAATACTTATGGTTTCGGCCGATGGAGGTCGAAACGTCTCTCGAACTCGGCGAGAGGATGACGGACGCGCCTCAAACAACAAGCTAATAATAACAACAACAACAAACTTTAACTCGAGCCGGTCAAACCGTAAAAAGCAAAACAAGTTCGAGTTGGTTGATTCATACAACCCACCGCAAAATCGATTTTGAAACAAACAGTGAAACACAAAAACAAAAAAAAACAGAAAAAACTCAAATCCGAGACTTAAGTTGGCTCCAGTCAAAACATAAAAAGAAACAGAAGACAGTTTTGCCAAGAAAAAAAATTTATTTTAGAATTTGCAGAAAAAACTGTGAGCAGATAGGCATATAGCAAATTGATTTGGTACTTAAAGTGATCTTAGAAAACTACAAAACTGAATCAGAAAAGAGAATTCTATAGACTTTTAGGGTACTGCTTAGACTTTCAAAGAAAAAGACAGAATGATAAAACCTTTTTTGGTAAGTTGTTATGATTTGTATTTGTCACTACTAGAACTTAAATGGGATGATCAAAGCGCTTGAAGTTTTCTACTATTATTAAGTCGTAGTAAATACAGCTAGTTAACCTTGCTCAAAAATTAGTTCAAATTGATTTTATGCATAATAATTGATCCAAACAAAAAAAACAAATGCAAAATGGATCACTTTGTATTTAAGATTAAAATCAAGGGAGAAACTGTAAATAAACGAGCCTAAAACTTTTATCGGCTTAACATAATTGCGGTTTTGTCCTTATACAATGTATTATTGAATTATAGTAATTGCTCCAAATGTCGAAGAAAGTGAGGAATATATATGCTCAGAGCAGCTTTGTTATTCTGACCACTTTACAAAACTCTGCTCTCTCGGGTGACCGATCTATTCATATACATTCGGCCAGCCGAGTGTGCACACCACTATAGTAACTCGCCATGTTTATGTAGAAACTGCTTGTTTTATAATCCCTCACTACAAAATCGTTACAAATTGAATTGAGGCAGCTAATCGATTTTATGATTTCCAAACACAAGTCACAATTGTTTTTGAAGTTATCAGCCTAAAATTCACAGTTTTCCCAATTTTCAATTTACCAAATTATTCGAGACAAAATAAAGGGCATTCGGAATATTCGGGGCTTTGCCCTGATACAAGCAGTCTTGCTTAGTTTTTTAAGATCAATAGGCTTGTCACGAAAATTTTAACCAATACTTGTTGAAATTTGCTTTGCAACATCACTTTGACACAAATCTCTTTAATTAAATCTGCAAATTAGGGAGACTTTTTTTGTTGTTGTTCCAATTTTTGTTTGTTTCTTTCTGTCAAAGAAGAGGGCTTACAAATTTTCTCTAACTAATCTTTGAACTAAGACCCAATTACAGTTTAAAAGTCCTAATCTGAAGATTTCTTTCCAGTTTCAAAGATTATTCTGACATTTGCTACCTCCCAAGTATAACCTCGTAAGATAAAAGATAAATTTCATTAGATTTTCTAGATTATTCTGGAATTTAGGAAACGAATACCATCAATAAATGACCGTTGAAAACATCAATTTCGGGTCAAAGGGCCGTGTTTTTTAGTACTTGGTACGTGTTTTTTTTACAAAGAAGTGCCGCAGTTATCGTAAGCCCGCCAAAAAGTTCCATGGATTTTTACAAGTCCGATAGAGCAAAATGGCACAAAATTTAAAAGCCACTAGTAAAAAGAGTGACATCTTCTTAATGGGACTTAAAAACAACCACAATCAGTTTTCAGAGATGACAGAAAAACAAAAGGATATTTTATCCAAGACAACACGTGCATGAAACTGAGACAGCCCTGTAAAAGATATTGTGTTCGAAGTATATAGGTTTTGGTTTCTCTTTCTTATGGATCGATTACGTGCTCGGCATTGGCAACTAGAGGCTGCCTGGTCCGCTTCGCTCCGCTACGTTTTTTCTCGCCTCTAGTATTACTGTTTCGGAGATTGCTATTAGCTAGATTTTGTGAAAAATAATTATATCAGGACTCACTAATGGGTTCTATAACAAGAATTGAACTTTTTACAAGAGGACTCAGATGGGAATGAAATAAGAGAAAGTTGCTTCTGTTTCAAAACTAGCGTAGTTATGACATAGCTGGGTATGACAAAAATAGTTTTTCAATGCTAATTGAAATTTATTTTGTTTTATATTTCAGTCATTCTTAAAAAATAGGGCAGATGTTATGGCAATTTGCACTGTTTTTACCCTCAATGAACTACTAGAGGGATATGTCATATTCAAGCAGTTTCAGTCGTAATTCGATTCCTAAGAAAAAAAAACTAAAAAAAACCATGTATCTAGAAAAGCTGGTCAAAAATTCCTACATTTCTGAAACAGTTCTTACAGGCACGCAAATATCTATGATCCACGCCATTGTCGCTAGAGAGTGCATTTCTTGCCAGATCTTGCAATATCCTTGCAAATGAGAGTTCTCTAGCAAGATTTTGGGCAAAATTTTTTTTTTTTATATCAGATCATACTTGTCCTGCGAAACCAAGAAAAAAATTGCTCACCTTGCATGAATAGTGTAAGACTTCTGCAAATGTCTAATAACTATATGCCACAAAATCTTTCATTAAAAATTAAAATTCAAAAACTGAAAAATCTGAAGAACTGCTCAAAAATTGTACAAAATCATGACTAAGGATGGAAATTGATCTTATTTTTTTTCGTATCTAATGACGCGAATTTTTCAGGATTCGCGTCATTACATACAGACGCGATTGCAAAATGAAAAGAGATTGGGCTCTAAATGCCAGGCTGAAACTTTTCAAACGAATTTCCTTAAACATGTGTTTGGTTTTTCTTTCAATAATTCACTTCAAAAAAATGTTTCTTTTTTTTCGCTTTCCTCGCAAAATCAGCTGCCACAAATAATCATTGGAAAGAGTTGATAGATATATCATATTAAAACCCTTACAATTGTGAATCGAACAAAATTTTACAAATTCAAAAAAATCCCAGTCTGAAGAAAAACCGGTTGGAGCGAATAAAGCGAGCGAGCAGACAGACTTACAATAGTTTAATTTAATGGCTTAAAAGCTTACAGTATCATAGTTTAAAACAAAAAAAGTAATTTTCTCGAGTACCATTAGTTTTTGACAAATTTAGCGCTTTTTTGGAGCCAAAAAAAAATCAAAAAAACTGCGAAAAAATTTTAAATTATTTTAAAATGTTTTAATTTTTTTTTTCGTTTTTCTAGTCATTTTCTACAAAATGTTTTTCAATTTGCTTATTTTACTATAACTGTCAAACATGCTGAATCTCTATTTTTTCATTCAGCTCGTTCTATCACACCGCGCAGAAAAAAAACGACACTAACTTGAATTTTTTTTGCAGTATTCAAAGACTTTGGTTGAAGATTCTGTGCTACTTGCTCAGTAACCGGTTATCCTTGTTATGATTTCATTTTTTCTTTCGATCTTAAAATAAAAATGATTGCAGACATTTTCCTCATTCTCCTTTAAAACCAATATTTTCGAATTCTTGGTAAAAAAAATTGATATCTTGAAAAATGAAGAGTTTTTCTGAAATTTTTAATCATTCTAAAGAATATGCTTCTCCTTATAAACAACCTTTCAAGATCAATTTGATCTTTTAGGGCAAAATTTTATCAAAAAATATCGAACAATTATGATCCAGATATTATAAGCTGAACATAGGTTGCTTTTTTATTCTAAATCCGTGTCTGATTAATTGTGAAAAACATCTTTTTATAAAAATCGTTTTTTTAATTTTTTTTTGCCATGGTAATTACTCAAACCATTCTATGTCACTTGCAAAACCAGCCACCATTTTCTACGCTTTTTATGCATCAATTGTCGATGTGACAGTCAGTTAATTGAACTTGACTACTAGCTTTTTTACGGTTTGCTAGTTTTTATCCATTACGGCTGTATCTGGAATCTAAAATAGGAAGTTCTATTTTTGAAGTAGAAAACCTGATACATTACATTCAATGAATTTCTATAGCAAGAAAGAGAACGAAATTTCACGCATAATTTAAGTGAAGCTGTAAAAATTTTCTGAAGACTTCGTTAAATATTGAATGCGAATAAATCAAAAATCATTTAGTAATGTCGCTCATAAATTTGAACGAGGCGCCAAAATAACCAAACGCTTTCAGAAATGCATGTTTTTTTTGTGACGTTTTAATTGGTGGCTTAACATCTTTAGAACCCGCAAAACATTTCACTTGATACGACTGTAAACAAATCAGATGAAAAATTTTAAAAAAGGTGACCCGTTTGACCACACACCTCTTGATTCTATTTATACCATTTTTAATATGCAGTTTAATAAAAAAACAGGAGATACACGTTCGTCAAAACAATCAAATTTTTCATAAAACAGTCAACGGTTTTATATCTTGTCAAAGTGAAAGCTTGGCGTCTCAACACGCTGCTGTTTCCGTTTAAAATTATTTTTGATAATTTTTAGTTGAAAGGCTAGAAAACGAAATACATTTATTTTGTATTCCGATTTTTGTCACTAAAAAAGTGAGTTTTTTGAGACCAGATGTGTTATCTTAAGCTTTGTGTTATCTTAAAGCACTTCTTTGTTCAATTTGGATCCCAAAAAGATGTTACAAAAATGATTCGAGTAAGGATTCCTTTTTTGTTTCGGCTTTAAAAGAAACGTCATGATGGAAACATCGCTTTTCTTCGGAAGTACCTACTGATCGTTTGTGACCGGATTCTGGTACATCAAAAAAACATTTCATTGAAAATTGTCATCGGCTTTTTTTAAAATAACGGACATTCAAAATTTGTAAGAATTTCAAAAATTGAACTAAACAATGTCCACCTCAAATCCACATTTGTATGCTGGCAATGCGTAAGCAATGGATGAAACCTTAGACCTACGTCCACTCAAATTTAAATAAGATTAATCGATGCTGATAGGTTTTTTTTATCAAACTTATCAAAAACAATTACCATTTCAATAATAACAAGAAATTTATTTCACCGCCTTTTAAGAGTTAAAATTGACTAATTCAAATTAAATGAATTATTCTTATAAGCAATTGTAAATTTAAACGTTTGACTGAAGACGAAGTGTCCAAAAAATATCGATTGGATAAATTATCTGATAGTAATTGGACAAATTGTCATTTTATAGTCAATCTCTAAATGTACAAGGTTTTTGGTGGCACTAGAGGCCAATTTTTTCCATTATAATTAATTAACTGTTTAGCCCTGTCTGGTCCACCTTTGTAGTTTGGAAGGGAAAAGTTTTCTCAAAATTTCTGTTGAAAAAATTTTTGATTTTTGTTTTTCAATTTGTTGATTTTACTATGACTGCCGAATATACCTAATATCCAGTTTTTTGTTCAGCACCTTTTATCTCAATACGCCGAAATAAAACGACAATAATTTGAAAAAACTTTGTTGTATTTATTAAGAATATGGTCGGATCATTCTGTGCTACTTGCACAGCAACCGGCTATCTTTTTTCAAAAATAGATTTAATTGGCTTTCAGAGAAAAGAGCTTTAATCTTTTCAACACTTTTTTGCTTGAATTTCTCTCTAAAGATTTGGATTTGATTTGGGGTTCTGCTAGTTATGACACGTAAATTAACCTGTAGGATAACTCCAAGCTGTTTGAGAATCCATGTCTCTAGCTCTGTCAAATTTAGAGGTCTGCCGTTCCTGGATGATGCCTCAAGGACCAATAGAATTGTTACTTTTTCAGAATTGAGCTGTGTGAAAAGAAACCTAATGTTGAGAATGGCAGAATGTTAAGAAAAAGGCCAAAAAGCTTTCCTCGCAGTATTTTTGGAGCTAGTTCAAGGCTACATCATACTAAAAAATTGTTTAAATAATCATAGTAACATCTGTCTTAGAACCATTTGGTTGCTTTCAAATTGTACGTTGCTTTCAAATTGTATGAAGAGTAAAGAAGCCCAAAGAAATTGTTTTTGCCAAGTCAAAAAACGTTTGTTTGAGTACAAAAATCATTTTGCGGTTGAAAAAAAAACACAAAAAAAAATTTTGGGGCAATTTCAAAAATACTGTAAAAATTTTTGTTTTCGCCATCAAAAAAATGCTAGTCATACAATTTCCATATATGAAAATTGTATGACTAGCACTTTTTTGACAAAAAGTTTTTCTTTTTTATTTAGTAAGATACACCAAAATTTATGCCAAAACACAATAACTTATCTGTAAAAGTCTACCTTATGGGACATCTGCTCGATGGGCCTTAGGGCCCGTGAGTCGATCCCTGTGAGTATCTTATGACTGATGCTTGTTATTTATATTTGCTCACTAAATAACTCAAACTCAAACTCAAACAAAACAAGAGAAAAGTTCTTCGAAAATTCGATGGCACCATTTTAGCAAAATGTATGAAATTTGTATGATTTTTTTTCTTTCATAAACTTAGTTTATGGAATTGTATGATTAGCATTTTTGGTCTATGGAGGTCAACCCGAAGTACTAGAAAACTCGGTTGCGGAATAAGTAGCTCAAAACGTTTTGATCACACTGGTATAAACAATCAAATTTTAGAGACAAGTTTGGAAAAATTGGAATAGTTTTTGTTTGCATTTACTTAGGTCTCAAATATTTGATAATCACTCGAAAGTGATATTGAATTAGATGAACAACCGAAAAAACTCAGTGCTAACAAAAGCTAACGTAACATTAAAAGTATCTTAGAATTGTGTTGTAGAACTTGTTTATTTAGTCTGAAAACCAAAAAATTATTCAGACCAGTTTTTCAGACATAATTGTGGAGTTTTATGGACTCCAAAATTTTCAACTTTTTTGGATTCCATATTACGGAAAAACCTTCCATATGAAACCACAATGGAACCCTGCTCATTTTTAGGAGGTTATTTGGGAAGAAAAACAATGGCAGAAATTTCGCCTTAGTTCCTTCCGAACGAAAGTAGTGTGGTCCTCCTGCAAACATGCAAACAGCACTTAAAATTTTGAGCATAATTAGTATTTTATTTCTCCCAAAAACTTTATTAAGATTCTATTTTGTTGAATCCTTATTCGCTTCATATAAACAAAATGCCCCTTTAAGCAAAACATATAAGCGATTGATCAGTATGGTATTTAGAGTCATACTAAGATCTATGAATTTATCACATCTTTGTCCGTAGAGAAAATTTATCTTGCAAGATCTAGCAAGGTTCTTAAATAAGAAGAATATTTTGCAGGTTTATGATGAAAACTTTGCTAGTTTTCAAAGATTTTGGTTATTGGTTACTTTGGAATAAAATCACAACTATATGTTCAAATTCATTCATTAGAAAAAAACTCTTAAAATTGCAAGCTCAGCAAATTTGCTCTAAAAATGTTTCAAATCAAGATTAAGGATAAAAAACAATGACATTGAATTGCGCCCATGGATTTTAATTAGTTAATGGATTTCTGAGACGAAAAGAATCCATTATAATCCATTACAGATGTAAAGCTCATCCATAATCCATTATAACTCATTATATTCCATTATTTTTGGCTCTGAAATCTATTTTATTTGTCAAGGTAACCGAATATATTGTCTATATTTAAATTAAAAATCTCTAATAGACCATTAAAATCTATTTTAAAGATTTCAGAAATAAGTTCGATTGTTTTGCAGAAATTTTGTAAGCTTTGCAAGAAATTCTATGCCCAGATTTTTTAAAATTATAATTAGCAACAAAAAGATTAAAATTCAAATCTATTACCGCATCATATTGTTCACACCCAATGTCCATTTTCCTCCACATTCCTTAAATTACCAACCCCGCCCTCCGTTCAACCATCAACAACCCCCCTCCCCCGCAGGAACGTGAGGGGAGGGGTTCAGCGACTGGCAATTTTGGTACAAAGAATTAACGTTCCACCTAAAAAATTGTTTATGTTGCCGCCAAAAGAGGATTCAAAAACCTTTTGACTGATCGACCAAAAAAAAGATGTAAAATAGTATTAACGGAGGGGGGGGGGGGTGTTTATGAGTATTTCGGAGGTCCTTTGGAGTTCGGTGGGAGCGTGCTACCTTTTTTACTGCGCGCTAAGTAATCTGTTTAATAATACTCACTGACAAGAGAAGATGTCGAACACCATGAAATCTTGCGTGACATGTTGTATTGCATAGAGAAACGCCAAAATCACAAACAGAAAGTCACAAACTGTCAAACTGAGGATGAGGATTCCCGAAGATCGCTCGTAGATCATTTTCCGGAAGTTGACCAGGAGATAAATTATAACCGAGAGGTTGAGAATTGAGCCAACAACAAAACAAATGAAATAAGCGATTCCGGTGGCAAAAAGATAGGGGTGAACTTCTGCTGTTGTAAAGTTGCTCTCCTGGTCTTTGGAAGTGTTCATTTTACTCGTTTTTAATTTCCTGTGTGGCTATAACTCTCAAGTAAGTTCAATTGTATAAAACGACTCAAAATATTTTAATATGGTGAAGAATTAATACTTAAATGGAAATCTGAAAAAAAAAAATTGGATGTAGAAACAATTATGGTGTTTTTTTCTCAAAGATCTCCAATTTAACTCTACTTGGTCAAGAAAACCCCATTTGGAAAATTCTCAACTCCTTTATTTTTTTGATGAAATCTGGGAATGTTAACCGGCAAGAAAAAATGGTTAAACACAGGATGCATCATTTTGTTGTTCACTGATTGGACAGTTCTTTTGCAGTATTTTGTTAAAAATACAGTTGAGATGGTAAATGAGGAGCCGTACTAAGGCAATAGAGCCTTATATCTTTGGTATAATTGAGCCATTTAGTCATTTTGTGAAGTGTGTTCTCTCAAAGTCATCATAAAATGAATGCTGCAATATGGTTCACCGAAGCGCACTTGTTTTTTCATTCGCAAGTGATTATTTTCCAGCGAAGTGTAAGAAGTATCAATAAATGCTAAAAATAGACGACTTAAAACAGAAAACGGTGATTAGGACATCTAGCTACCAGCGTTCGAGAACTTTGAAGAAAAAAATGTAATTTCGAACCATAAAAGTATCTTGATTTATAGAACACCGCGTTTTTGATGAACTCGTGGAACAAAAGTCCATATATGGAACAAAAATTAACATATGATATGGAGCAAAATGGCTGAGAATATTTATGAAAAGAGGCTGAGAATGACCTAAGAATCAAGCCACAGCCGATTTAGGATTGCTACACCGCTACTCGAACCTAATGTAACAAATTTTTCGCCGTCAAATTATTTTACTCTCGCGGATCTTTTGATGTAAAGTGCTGTTTTGGGTGTTCCTGTGTTTGCCATCATGGAAACTAATGCGCTACCATACACATCCTTGCATGGTTTGTATGGAAAAGGACAAATCACACGTCGCACAAAAAAAAACTCCATTCTCAAAATAGCTGTTTCACTGACAAAATGACCGGAGAAACAGTTTTGTGCAGTTACAGGATTTTCAAAAAACTTTCGAAATTTTGTCGAATTTTTTTTTAGGTCGACCAAATTGATTTTCCGAGCTCTCCCAAAGCATTGAAAAGACCCTAAATCCACTGGTGGGGCATTTTTTAAAAAAATGTAAATTTTGTCAACCTTTTTTAGGCCGCCCAATTTGATTTCCGAGCTCTCGGAAAACACTATAAAGACACTTTTTTTTTAAAAAATTTCTGCGCTGCAGGCAAATTTTTGAAAACACAGGCTAAAAATTACGTTTTGCGTTAAACAGGTTAAAATTGCGTTTTTTCGGCGCGCGCTCGCCCCTAAAATTTAGTTATATTAGCGCCCGAGGCGTCTTAAGACATTTTTTGATGTTGACCACCCAAAAATGGTTCTCATAACACTATACCAATGAGGTACCCTTTGGAAAAACTTGACAAACAGAACTGAGGGATGCAGTACCCCCCTGCATCCCCCTTGGCACGCGACTGCCTACCAGAATTTCAGTAATCATTTTACAAACAACATTATACACACACAACAGCCAGCATCACAATCATTTTATTTTGCTGAACACTTCAGTTTGTAGGCGTATGATTATTTTGGAAAGCTTAAGCTTCATAGCGATTGTTTGTTTGTTTTTCAGTTTATGTTTCATGCATATCAAAAACAAACGGACTTGATCAGCCCCCTAAATTTTTTTTTGAAAGTAAATTGATCAGCCAAAAAACAATACTCAAAAGGATATCAAAAAGTAACAAGATTAGCCAGTTACTGTGCAAGTAGCACAGAATGTTCCGACCACAGTCTTAAAAAAACAAAAAATTGTTCTTTCAAACTGGTGTAGTTGTGATAAAAAGATATGAACGAAAAAAAACTTAGACGTTTTTGAGAATCATAGAAAACAATTTTTCAAGAACCAAGGCCAGAAAAACGAAAGAAAAAAAATTAAATTATTTGAGAAAATTTTTTTAGGAATTTTTTGAAATTTTGATTACCAAAAGTGCACTAAGAAACTCCAAAATACCTTTATTTAAAGAAAAATAAATTTTTCACGGCTTAAAATTACCTTAAATAAACTATCGTAAGCCTACACGGTCACATTATTAGCTCGAAATTAGATTAAAAGTCAAAAAGTTCAGACTTTTGTTGTTGACACTGTAAAAAATCTTTCAAATTTTGTTAATGTCGTTCGAATCAAGACTAAAAAGGCTTCAATATGATAAACCATTTGACCAATTCCGATGATTATTTGTGGTACCTGATTTTGCGTGGAAAACAAAAAAAAAGAAAACCAGAGAAAAAAAATAAAACACATCCGAACACAAAGCATCCCCTCCCCATTTTCAATGGCCACATCAAAGACTTTTCCTACGCCCCAATGTTCTGGGAGTTAACTTTTTCGTATATTCAAAAAAAACTGACATGATGAATAAGATGGCTACTCCAAACGTAATTGGACCTCCTGTATTACTTAGTAAAAACAACTGATGCAGAGGAAAATTGATGTTATACAAGGCGAAGGGAAAAAGAGCCAATGACAGTCATTGTAGATATGATAAAATTTATTTCAACGGTTAAAAGTTTTACCCTAAATCCTAGAATTAAAAACTTAAGAAAAAAACAATTACTCCAGAAAAATAGGGGCATATCATATGCGACTTACTAGTTTTGTTTTTGAGCGTATTTCTTAAAAAGCGTATGTCTTTTAGAACAAAAAATATCAAACAAATGTTTTAGGGCTCCCAAAGAAAGAAAAAAAAGGAGCCAACGTCTAAATAGATAGCTGTTGTCTAAATAACGATAAATATGTAACCCTTGCTGCACATTTTAAATTTTGCAACAGTTTTTTTCCTTAAACTGCTCCGACTTTCAAAGAACATCCAAACTCATTATTCCGATCTTCGAAGAAACCGGAATACTTATATTAGGTGTGTTTTTTCAGGTGAATTTTTAAGAATCAAAGTCATAATTTTCAACAAAAAACTTTTTTGCCCCATCAAAGTTATCAAGTTCTAAATCAAAGTGTATAAAAATATTTTACCTCCAATTGTCTTTTGCAAAGTTCTGCTGGTTTGAAAATAGTCAATTTGGCCAAGCATGGTCCAAATTATTAATGTTTTGATGCTGAAAATGTAAGTTAATTAACATATTTATGGCGGATTATCCCGCACAACAAAAATATTCAAAATTGAATTGAATTGAGGCTAGCTAAGTGGTCGTATCATTTTCGTACGACTTATAATTTCGCACTCGATCTTCGGTACAATCCAAACAGATTTACATGATTTTTTTTAACCGAAAACTATGCGATATGGATTAAGAGGCCCATACATGAAAATGCTTGAGCCATTTTCCTGCATATAATTCTATTAAAAACTTTTTTTGATGATAATTGTGTATGGAATTAAGTATGGAACTCTTTGTATGGAATTGTACGAAAATAATCATACGATTACAAACACAGAGTTGCGTACACAATTCCATGCACAATTGTTTTACAAGTCTATACAAAAACAAGGTTAGCGATTTACTGTGCAAAATGTTCCGACCATAGTCTTAAAAAATACAATTTTTTGTTTCAAATTATCGTAACTTTTCTGCGGGGTATAAAAAAAACGTGAACAATAACAAAAATAAAGCAAATGCTACAGTCACATGCAAATAGGTCAATTCGAAAACACATTTTTTGCAGAAAATTGGCTAGAAAAGGAAACAAAAATAATGAAAAAAAATGTAAATATTAAGCTTCTCGAGTAAATCTCAAATTTCACGGCTTAATTTAAGCTCAAATAGGCTATTGCGAGCCCGCACCTCTCCTTTTTTGCTCGAACTTGGACTTAAAATCAAAAAAAATTCAAGCTGGTTTTTCTCGCAACACTGTGAAAAAAAATTCAAAATTTGTTAACGCCCTTCAAATCACGACTGAAAGGTTTTTTATATGATATATCATTCGACCAAATTCGATGATTATTATAAGTATCCGATTTTGAGTGGAAAACGAAAAAATAAGAAAAACAAACAAAAAACTAAAACACATCCGAAATCAAAAACCCTACCCATTTTCAATGGTCGGAATAAAAAGTTTTCCCCAATGCTCTAGTATTTAACCTTGTCTCATCTTCCTTAAAAAGAACCGACATGCTGAATAACATGGCTACTCCAAACGTAATTGGATTTCATGTTTTACTTAGCAATAAAAACAATTATTTGATTCATCCGTTGATTTTTGGTGGTACCTGATTTTGCGTGTGAAACAGAAAAAAAAATTACAAACCCGAATACAATTTTTTTTCTCTTAATTTCCAAATAGTCGGAACTAAAACAATTTTCAACAAATCCAGAAAGGAGAAATGTTTGTCATACATTTCCATACACATATTGTATAATAAGTTTTTTTCACATGCCTTTCTACAAATCCAAACATAGTTTTTAAACAAACCTGTGACTCTCGCGTCCAAAACGAAAAACTGCTACTTTTTTGATGATCACGACTGTAAAATTATATAAAAAGTGAATTTTGCAGTTCAATAAAAAACCATAGTAGAAAATCAACAAACTAAAGTTGAGTGTTCAAGGAGAGTCTCGAATCAAAAAGTTTTAGGACTCACAAAAAAATATGAAAATCCGTTTTGTTCCGCCCCTCCGACCGTTAAAACAATAAATTATGTCTGGCAAGTTTATGAGTAAATTTCCGCCTCAATTTTTTCTTTTGAATTTGCTTTTTTGTCCAACATTGTCAAAAGTGCTCATTTTTGTCGCGCCAATTCACTCCATCAATCCAAAAACTTTTTACTCCTCACTTTGCAAGAATGCCTCGATGAAATTTTTAAGGGATCACTAGTGTTAACTTTTCATTTGCAAGCAAGCAAGCAACAAAAGACCGTACAGTTTGTTCATAATAACTACCCTAATTATTCAAAATCTTTGAATCAATAGAACAAGTTTTCGAGCAAGCTTAGCTCAAACCACGATATCCGTCTGACACCAAAACCATTAATTGCAACTTCACAAAAAAGCAAAGTATCATTTAATGTTAATGTACAATGTCAAAAACCGCCACATTGTTTGGCTAATTAGTTCAAAAAAAAATTAACAAAAAGAGAGGCAAAACTTAGAAAAAAACACTAGTTTTTACATTATATTAATTCACTCTCCAGTTTTCGTATAAAAAAATTACGAAAAAATGGCGATGTTTTTTTTTCAGTTTGTATAAACTTCTCAAAAAATTAAGAATCATCAATCAGGAATTAGGAAGCGTATTTTGGAAAAAATCACGAAGGTCGTCAATTACAGAATTTTTAAAAGCAACTAAAACGCATAGTTTTTTTCGTAAGGTATATCTGTCACTTTAGTGTCTTGGTTTGATATCCTTCGGTTCTACAGCTCTGGAGGTCTTGCAGTGGTCACCTCTATTGGTATCAGGCATTCTTTAGATCAAGGTTTTTTTTGAGAGCCTTAGATGAAGAAAGTTGACCTCGGTCAGAAGGCACTTAACTCGCTAGGAAAGTACTCGAAGAAATCCAAACCAAAGTTTCAAAGTTATAACTAAAAATAACAGATTAATTGGAAATGAAATATACAAGAAAATGTTCACAAAAAATTTAGAGTAAAGTGACAAACTGAGCTCCCTGTCCATTCAAAATAACAATTCTGCTTGTAACCTACCTTCAAATAAAACTTATCGGGGCACAATTACAACAGAAAACCAAGAAACCTTAAACCTAGCCAAACATTATTTAAAATCGAAAACAACAGATTACCAGGAAATAATTTTGCACAACAACTGCATGCGTTTGATTCAAAGCGACACTTTCACAGTGCTCGAAACTTTAAAAAATTACTTCGAGTGTTATCAAAGAACAGTGTAACAAAGAGCAGCAGGATAAGCAGCAATAATCATATACTAGTCAACTTAAGTCCAGAAGCTAGCCAAAGTTACTATCGAGGAAGTTGAATAACTAGAGGACGTTTCCAAAATCAGGACGTTTCCAGAGTTTTATAGGAGCTGATCAAAACTGGCCCTAGCACTGGCCCTTTTGAATTTTTGAATTAAACAGGATAGCGCTAGAACTCAGATGAACACGCAGTTACCAACTCAAAAAAAAATTCCGTCAAAAATGGCTAATTAAAAAGTGGAAATTTTTCTGAAGATAAAAACCACCTCGAGCACAAATATTCCGTTACTTTCGGTACAAAAGTTGGAACAATTGGCTCAATATGACCGAGTTTATTCTCCGGGTTTTCCAGTTTTACGTTAACTTCGGTAGAAATTGTGGTGAAATTCAGTCTTCGATTCCCCTGACTAGATTTGTGTTTGGATGACAATTTTTTGTCATTTAACCAACAAGGAAGTCAAATTAGCATAAAATGTCTGCAGTCAAGTTGAGATCAAGATAAGTAACACAAGGAAATAAAGAAAAAAGGTTATCAATCAATGTCATTTCACCCAAAATGGTGTTGATGGAGACCCTTGCCCCCGGGAACAACAGCTATCTTCGCCTGTCAGAAAATCCTGTAAACAAGACTATTCTTGACAATGAGGAGTTAAATTTCCTGCTGTGTAAATCAATCAATACTTTCAACAATAGCGACAAGAAACAGTGTAAATTTTATTAAAAATCTTCAATTTCGTCCAACATTTGAATGAGCAAAAAAACATTGACAAAGTTATTTGAAGCACATTTTGTAAATTTGCAAATTGTTGTAGCTTTTCATTCATGTAGAGTTGTAAAGGGAAAAAATAATGGTTACTGGCAAGGGCAGATCTAGGATTTTCTCGAGAGAGGGGGGATGTGATTTTTAAAAATAGTCGAAAACTTTGTAGACATGTTTTACAGATCGACTAAAATGATTTCCCGAGTTCTCCCAAAGCAGTAAAAAAAAATCGGTGGTTTGGACACATTTTCCCCGCCGCAGGCAACACTTTTTTGGCACACTTGAAGGCACACTTGAAGAAAAAAAGGCGCTTTTAGGCCTTTTTTGAAATTTATTCAAAAATCGCGTTTTTCGAAGCACGCTCTTTCCCCTCAAAACACGATAATATTGGGGGCCAAAAACGCCTTTAGAAAAATTCTAGGGCCCGTCAGCCAAAAATGGAAATCACAAAATACTAAAAAGGCGGCACAAATGGGGGACCAATTGACAAATGTCCAAACAACTTCAAATTTAAAACTTAACTCAAATTTGGAAATAAAATTTGCTACAATGTACCGTCGTCTTTGTCTTCCGGCTGGAACTGTTTGTAAACCTCCTGCCCCTGAGTCATTCCTAACGATGATTGTCCCTTTTTTTCTTCGCCCGACAAGTCCTTTCAATAAGCCACAAAAGTTGCATGTAACTCCTTTCGCTGCACATTATTTCATTTGTTCTCTCGTAAATCCCGGTTAATCGCAGTTGTAGCACATACCACCCGCCATGGTAGTTCTCCCTCGGAATTGTCCTCGCCCTCTGATTGAACCACGTCCTCACCCTCGGCTGTTCCTGTATCCGCCCCTGGTTGTCCCGACCGGTTCCGTGTTGATTTGTAGTCGTCCGCCCGAAAGTCCGCTTGTAGTTGCTCCGCCAACTTCGAGACATACGTCTTTGTGTACTTTTCCCCCGCTCGTACGACAGCGCTATTCGATACACTTCCTCTGGTGTTTTTGACTATCTATATGGCTCATTTAGGGCTTCACGAGTTGTCGTGCTCACGATGAACACGTCCCCCAAAATCTGGATTTCTAGTGTTCCGAAGTTGCAACTCGCCGCGAGACCGCTAAGCACTGAGTGAAATTGCTCCAGAGCTTAGCCGATCCGCTGTTTTAGCGATAGCAGTTAGAATACCTCATAGTTCTCGTTCCGTTTTTTTTGAAATCTCCCTCGGTCGATTCCAGCACCCTTGGATAGCGTCAGGCCGCCAAATCTAAGTGCGGTCCCCCTTTATGCACTTTTTGTCCTTTTCCCGCAGGAACCAGCAGAGATTTGAGTTCAATGTTCGCGCCGATTCCATTCTAATTTTCACGTCCACGTCAGCCGCTGAAGCCCCTATTTGCGCCGTAGTAAGGGTGTCCGCAATGTAAAAACGTGCTGGGTTGATGAAGTGTTTTGCAACCATTCCCCAAGCAATTCATCCAGAATTTTCAGAGCATCGGTGGTTCGGCGTGTTTCGGTGACAAGAATGACGTAATCCCAAGTGTGTTTTCCCCCGCTTTATCCTACTTACTGTGCCATGTTGAAAAGCTTTATTCGATAAGTCTTATTAAGTCGCAAGGTACTCAATTGTATCTATGATCAAAAAGATAATATTTTAGCGGTTACCCGGCAAAGTCAGACACTCCTAAGGCTAGTTCTTGTCAACAGGGCTAGCATGGAAGAAAAATTAAATCATTGACAGATTTAAAAATAGACATGAACTATTTTGATCTTGAAAGACGAATTTAACGTCTGTGGCACGTGTATACTTTTGCATTCTCCAAAGTAAATGATAATGTTTGATTAATTGTTACAAAATAAATTAACTTTTGGTTTATTCACGACTGAAGGTTTATTTTTTTTTGTTTTAGTTTTCTGTTTTTGTGGTGACGATTTTGTCGTTGCCTCGGAAAATTTGCTTAAAGACTGTTTCTGAACAATGTGTAAGCCATCTCGTGACGATCCTGTATTTGATCAGCAAATCTGATGGCCTAGCTAACTGCGCATTCAAAACAACATTTACACTGAATGGTTTTGCTGTATGCATCTGTTTTGTGAGAAAAAAGATCCGATACAAATTCATTTCTTAATCTGCTCAACTCAAGTTTCGACCATGCTCAAGGTATGTTTCGACCGTGCTCGAGATATGTTTTGACTGTGCTCGAGGTATGTTTCGACTGTGTTCGAGGTACGTTTCGACCGTGCTCGAGTTATCTTTCGACCGTGCTGGACTGTGCTCGACCGTGCCGACTATGCTCGAGGTAATATTTCGAATTTATGCTCGACCCAAACTCCTGTCTCGACTATTCTTTTGCGGTCGAGCTCTGATATGTTCTCGACTTTGAAAGAATGTGAGAACCTCGACCTGGGTAGTAGCGCTTAGATGCGACCATTTACCTCTCTGAACCAAATGGTGACTGAGTTATCTTTCACCCTGATAACAAATTAAATTAAAGCTCGCACGGGTTAATCCAAATTAGTTGAGTCAGAGATCCATATGTTTTTAATAATGTCCCCCTTAACCTCAAACTCAAACGGATATCAATGGCGCATGCACGATTCTGCATTGTGTAACATACGAACGAAGTTTCAAAGAGGTATTTTTAAAATTCATACAAAAAGGGTGGAATTAGAAGGATGTATTTTGAAATCAATTTAGCAATTAATACAGCAGTATAGTCAACTATTTTTTAATTAGGATTGTTTCAGCAAACTTATTTTTGCAAACAGGAAAATATTCAACACAATGACCGAAACTAGTTGGTATTCTTTTGGTAAATTATACAAGTTTTGAGTAGACAAGCTGTTATAATTTACTTAGTGACAAAACTTCTACAACTACCATTTCACCAATGTGGGTCTAATTTAAAATGCGGACGAATCTCAAAAGTTCATTACAAACAATTTATAAACCTGAATGCGGACTTCAAGAACGGAACACTCAAATTTAGCTCAACTCAAGCTTACTAATAATTTTTTAATGATTTCTGTGATTTCTAGAGGATATATACAAGGCTATACTAGCCTGTATATGGATAGTACCATCCAAAAAAAGCCAGGCTTTGGTAGCCATAATTACGAAGGTCAATTGAGAGCTATTGCTATGGCAGATTATCTGAAACATGATCTGACTATCTCTAAAAACTAGGGATCTATGTAAATCAATTTGCTTTGAAACTTGACATCCGAGTTTATATTGGTCTCGAAAAGTTTTTAAAATGCTGTGTTTGAATAAACTCAGAGCAAATAAAATCAGAATAAACTGGACGGTTTTCATAATTTTGTCGACCTTTTTTTTGGGTCGACCAAATGGATTTTTCGAGCTGTTTTGAAAAATTTTGAAAATGTCAATTGAAAGCTCAAAAGGCCAATTGAGAGCTATTGCTATGGCAGATTATCTGAAACATGATCTGACTATCTCTAAAAACTAGGGATCTATGTAAATCAATTTGCTTTGAAACTTGACATCCGAGTTTATATTGGTCTCGAAAAGTTTTTAAAATGCTGTGTTTGAATAAACTCAGAGCAAATAAAATCAGAATAAACTGGACGGTTTTCATAATTTTGTCGACCTTTTTTTTGGGTCGACCAAATGGATTTTTCGAGCTGTTTTGGTCAAATTTTCTGCGCCGCAGGCAAAACTTTGAAAAAACAGGCCAAAAAAAGGCATTTTTAGGCAATTTTTGGAAAATTTTGACCAAAAAAATTGCATTTTTTCGGCGCGCGCTCCCACCTTAAAATTGAGATATGTTGACGCCGAAGGTGTCTTCAAAAAAATTTAGGCTCTGTCATCAAAAACGAATATCTCAAAATAGCACAAAAGGGGACTCGTTGGGTCGGCAAGGAGCCGAATCCTTGAGGGAAAAGCGTCCACCCCCCCCCCCCCCTAATTCCAACCTTGATAGCAAAAACGATGTTTTTAGTTCGTCAGAGTGGCCAAAGAAAGTCGCATGCGCGGATGATGTTGACTTCTTCAAGAGAGGCGGTGAGTGAGTATTTTGTATGAGGTCATATAGTTGGTAGTTATTTTAAATTGAGAATGTTTTCTAAAAAGGGTATTTCTACAGGTTGGATGTATTCATGCGGGATGATAAAGGGCCGGGAGTCTTAAATGGGGAAGTTGTTAGTGAGAGGGCAAAAAAATACATTTGGCGGACTGGGTCATTGTTCTGGAGGAAACCGTGGAGGTTAGTTGTTTTAATACAAAAAGTAGAGTTAAAAAAATAAGGAGAGGTATTTTTTGAATTGTTAAACATATAACGGTGGTGAGAAAATCGTGAGGGAGATCTTTGTAAAAAGTGTCGTTGAGTAAAACGAAGAAATTACAAATAGCAAACAATACCCCTCGCTTCTATTGCTGAGTCGGATTGCGGTTGAGAAATTGCTTCCATTAGAAAATTGACTCCAACCATTTTTTTAAGGTGGCTTTCATGAAAAAGCATTTCTTGAGGCAAAAAATTAACGTAAACTATTGAAAAACATGCGTATCATTTTCAACATAGTTCTTACATAAATAATCTGCGACTCTTTATTTAGAAGCAAATTTGTCTCTTTTCAGTTTTAGTTGATCAATTTGATTTTATTTATATATTTATATATATTATATATATATATATATATATATATATATATATATATATATATATATGTGTCTGTGTATCTACTTTGTTTTATTTTTTTTAATTTAAATGAAAATAAAATTGGATCATAATAATCAAAAAATTAAATATATATATTTATTTACAATAGGAAAAAAAATGTGGGAGTGGGTTTGTCTGAAATCTAACTGGTAAATTGATTGGACGACCGCAACGTCCTACATTTTTGTGCAAAGAACAGCAAGAATGCTATTGGCTGTTTATTCTTGTAAACTGCCTTTTAAAACTTTTAAAAAAGTACAAAAAGTTGAAATGTAGTTAAATGACTTCATTTTTGTTCTGACCATTGAAAATGGGGAAAAACACTGGACTCGGGTGTGTTTTATCTTTTTTTCACGCAAAAACTTCATTTAAGCTTCAACGTATCTAAGCTTCATTTAAGCCGTGAAAACTTAATTGCACTCAGGTAAAGGTAGTTTTTGCAGTTTTTAGCGCAATTTTGGGAATCAAAATCTTGAAAATTCAAAAAAAAAATTATTAAAACTTTGAAAAATTTTCGAAATATTTTTCAAATTTTTTTTGTTTTTCTAGTCATTTTTTTAAAAACTGTTATTCAATTGCGTTATTTTACTGTGACTTTCAAATATTTCTATGTTTTGTTTCCGTTCAGATTTTTTAATCAAACGCAGAAAAAAAACGTTACCGATTTGAGAAAACATTTTTGTATTCTTTTAAGACTTTGGTCGGAACATTCTGTGCTAATTGCACAAATACCGGCTATCCTTGTTTTAGTATATTTCCATTAGATGTTTAAGTATGAGCAGTGTGCGTTTTCGTTTTTTTTTTGTTTTACACTTAACCTCTTCTATAATCAATGTTAGTGAAATATTGCTAACATTCAATTCTACAATTCACATTCTAAACTTAGAAATTGAGGTAAGTATTGAACTTTAAAAAATTAGAACTTTTTAAAAAATAAACAATTTTGACAGTTTATTATTTAAATCCAACTGTTGTTTTTTCTTATAACCGGTTTTTCGCTTATTGATGTAAAATTTTATATAAAAACTGAGCTTGAAATTAACAGCACTGCTTTTCTTAGTACTTTATCATTTTTGATTGAGCGATATTTTACTCCAACCGTCTTTTTTTAACTACAACGATACACCTATTCTACAACTTTTTACACTGTTTATTGTCGCTCAGTTGAAAATCTCTTACAATGCACGATGACATTTTTACAGACATGCATACTTCGTTTTCTTATAAAACATTGCAATCAATATTAAAAAAGGATGCAGGAGAGTAGCCCGGGTTGACAAAAAAAGCTTTACATACTATTTCATATTATGAAAAAAATACTTATCACACTATTTCATACTATTCCATAGACCAAAAAAACTATGAAAATAGCATGATAAGCATTTTTTCCATACTATGAAATATTATGATAGGCATTTTTTCCATACTATGAAATCTTATGGTAGGCATTTGTTCCATAAATGAAAATACCAAAAAAAATATTTGTACGAAATTTTGTGTTTCATCCGAAACACTAACCCTGGATTTTTTGTCATAAACTGGCAGTCTTCTATATCAAAAAATTATATGATACGCATTTTTTGACCAAAATTAAAATTATGTATATTCATCCAGAAACATCGTTAAACTAATTTTGAAGATTTTTTTGACCAATATTAAAATCATTTTTTTATTGAGCAGAAAGATTCAAAAGATGAAAATTGAACAGAAGTTTTTCTCTTAAACGTTTAATACAGTTTTTAAATTTAGTATGAAAATTGTATGATAAGCATTTTTTCCATAGTCGCCATATATGAAATTGTATGATAAGCATTTTTCTTTTATGGACGTCAACCCGGGAGTTCAGTTTTAATTTTTTTCTCCCAAAACTAAGAACCTAAGGCGTGTAACTTGATTTACTAATTTAGGTAAGGAGAAATACGTAGGTAAGGCATCTATTTGAACTGCTGGAAAATGTTTGTTGTGAAATTGAGCCAATTGAGCTAAATAAATAATAAGTTGTACCATTACTCAATCATTTAAGGGGAGAGTCTTTGATGAAAGAAAAATCTTTGATCTTCTAAACATATTTATTCCGACTTTCGTAACGAAATAACGGAATATTTGTGCTCGGTGTGGTTTTTGTTTTCAGACAAATTTCGACCTTTTAACTAGCCATTTTTGATGGAATTTTTAATCGCTCAAAAGTTATTGTTGTCCTGAGCTTAAAATGGAAAATATATTTCACCTGTGATCATTTTTTGTAGGTCTTAAAGATTGCCTAGTTGGCTAACTTGGGACAACGGGCGATATATATCGCGCTAGTAACGCGTAAGCGGAGATTAAATCCTCTTTGAAATTGTTCCAGATTGGTTAAAGGAAGCTTATTTGCCATAATTGGTTTGTTACAGGGAGCTTTCACCCATTGTCTTCACCTATTTAATTTGGATTGCGATATTCAAAATGGTCAAAATGGGCGATGTTCATGAATATTTTCCATCTCTTCCTCTAGGTGATTCCTTCAAATTCGGAGCTGAAGTTACGACTTTTTTTCAGACAAGTTTAGACTTTTTGCTTAAAACTGTGACGGACTTTTTAAATCATCTGAACAATATTGATACATTGAGCGCAAAAAATGTTTCGCCTCCTCGCCATTCACAAATGCGGCAGTCAAAAAGTCAAATTATGCCATTCATTTAAGGAAAAAAACTCCAATTGAACCCAAGCAAGCTGATTGATCTTAATTTGGCGTTTTCTGAATTGCTTTTGCCAAAAACAGCATCATATTCATAAAAGGCAGTCGGAAAATTCAAAGCTCTGCTTACAAAAATGATACAAAAATGAGCGATGAAGCGTTTACCAAGGATGGATCGTTTGTCAACTTAACATGGAATATGAAGTTTTTTCTAATTCTGGATGCTTATTTTGGGAATCTGGCCAAGTATTTTATGGTAGCAAGGTATTGGGTATCCATCCTCATTGATTCGATCATGTTACACGCAATATCCTTCTGAGAAATTCTATTTTGGTCGATTAATCTTCTATCTTCTAAAATTTTTCGCTTAATTGTCATTTGAGGTCTCTTACAGACATCCGAAATCACAAACGCTCAATTTTGGAAAATTAGACGTAATTTCGTGACGTAGAAAATTGTTTCCTTTGCCGGTTTTTGGATTTATAAAAAAGTTGTTATCGTATATGAATGGTTGTTATGTATCAAAAAACTGCATTTCGAGTTCAACTTTTGTGCAGCTAATATTTTAATTTGGAAAAATTTTGGTTTTTAGGGATTTTTTGAAAACGGCACGGAAGTAACACTAATATAATACAACACAAAGTAATTAGAACTATATTACTTAAAATCTTATATTTTTTTCAAATTTGCCTAATTTTCAATTTTGGTGACACGATGGCAAATTTATTATCTTGTGCGTACCGCTTCTATGAGTCGTTTCTGTAAGTTGCGCCTGAAACTCGCTATCCTAGAACTTCAAGTATCAGATTAGATCAATATTTTATAAAGCTCTTAGAGATTGTTAAAGAAAAAAGACCTTTTTCTCATAAGAAATGTTTTTCCAAATAGAAAAATGGAAAACTTTTTATTATCAATAACAAGAATCTCCGCATTTTCAGTACAATTCTGAAAACCTCCTGGAAATAAATGAACCATTCGTCATTTGATATAACCCAATCAGGCGCATTTGAGTGCCAAATTTTGTTAGTTAGTTATCAGTTGCTTACTAGTTTAGTACTTTTTAAACAATATGCACAAAATACAAAACAGCCAAATTAACTTTCAAAGGCTAAAATACTTTTTAAGGAGAGTTCTTTATTTTTTTCTGGAGTTTTCGTTTAAAATGTATGTTTTTATAACCTCACTCTGTAGAATTTTGCATGCATACAATTATGAAAATCAAAAAACTAAACATTATTTTTATGCTTGAAGACATTAAAAAACATCAAATTTTTTGTTTTTTGAAAGCATCCATTTTTTTTGCTTTTTTCGTGGTCTATTAAAAGTAAGACTTTGATGTGTGTGAATTTTTGAGACCAAACTAGAATACTAATTTGACCACCATGAAGTTTAAAATTTTGTGCAAGGAAAAGGAAGAGTGCTATGGGCTTGTTGGTTACTTAAACTGCGAGCAATTGTTTTTTTTAAAAAAAAAGACTAAAACTGGTGGAATTTAAGGATGAGACTATGTTTTTTGTTCCATATATTTCAATTGTGTAGACGTGTAGAATTGAGCATGTGCGTTTCTAAAATATTTTGATCAATTATTTCGATTTACTTTTGTGCAGCATCAAGATAAAAAAAAACTAAGTGTAACTTCAAAAACAATGGCTTCGAAATCGAACTTACCTTTTTAACTATATCTTATGTCGATCGTTAACAAAGGGCAACCGAAGCAGCTTCAGCAAGATAGAACCACACTTTCGATCGGGACCTGAACAAAAATCATCATTAGTTTCACATCATTTTAAACAATTTCTGACTCTATATAAAACGTATAATTCTTACATATATTTTAACTAAAAAACTATAAAAAAAATTTTCTGATCATTTGGTTGGAAATTTTTTGAAAAATCATATATGTGAGCACTGGATACTTATTGAATAATATCAAACAAAAAAGCCTTGTTTATGAAAGCTTGATTCTCGTTGGTTGATTTTTAGTTAGCAAAAGCAAATAGAAATATTAAATTGAAAACAATCGTTCCTAGCAATTGTGTAATTATTTTTTTATTCAAAATTTTGACATTTTAAATAGTTGTTATCCTCCAACTAAAACTATTTGTTTATGCGATTGATAATGGTTAATTTTTCAAAATACTTCGAGTCTAAATATGTAACATTTTCTCAGATGCCGTCACTGAAGCAAAATGAGTGAATTCAGTGAAATTCAATTGTAAATGCGGCTTATCAATCTTTAAAAAATTGAATTTTTCGGCTCTTTTCAAGTTCCCTCCCCCCCCCCTTTCAAATTCAATTTTGAAAAGTCGATTTAACGTTGTCACAATGCAATGAAATTTCGCGTGGTGAACAAATCGACAATTCTGAACCAATTTGTTCTTTATACTTTACAGCGTAACATCAGGCATTTAGCCGTAATAACACGTAAAACAAACATATAACTCGGTATTTTGAAAGGGGTGAACTGGAAAAGAGCCCAATTTTCTTAAAACGTGTTGAGATGACTAACTGAATTTTTTCTACATCGTCTACAGTCAAATCAGGAAAAAGCCATTCAGACGCACTCTTTGCACCACTTAGAAATCGTTCCAAATTGGTTGAAAGAAGCTTATTTGCCATAATTGATTTGTTACAAGGAGCGAAATCTATCCTTTTGTACTTAATATGGCGTGTGGGGGGATAAAAAAATTCAGATTTTAGAAAAAAAAATTTATTAAATGTTATTACTGCTCCATAAACATTAAAAGGTGGTCGAAACATTCAGGGCTTCGCACTGATACGAGCAGTCTTGTTGGTTTAGAAAGCCCTTGAACTTATTTTAAAATGACAAGTAAGTAGGAAACTTGTCAAAATCTTGAAATCAGTTGGCTACTTCTATCAGTTTTGAATGAGTTTCATTGAATAAGTGCCACAGCTTCCCATCTTTGTCTCCAACTGCCTCTCAAATTTTCTCAGATTTTTGCTTTTGGTAATAAATTTGACAAATTGTGAATTGTAAATTGTAAAATGAAATCTTTTTAGCAATTTTTTTTAGCAAGTGGTTGGAAATTTTTCAAAAATTGCATTGATTTGTTTAATCTAAAACCAGATACTGATTTTAAAATTCTTTTACATGAATTAAAGTAAATACTTAGCAAAAACTGAGGGTAAACTTCAATCGGATTAGTAAGAATGATCATTAATTTTTTCTATGAAAAATGTTGCTCACTAATTTGACATCAACTAGATGAGCGATTTTGCGAGAAAGGTCATCAATTTTTTCTCTAATTATTGTTGTTCACTAATTTGAAACCAACTAAGGAATCAAATTGGTGGGTTCTCTGTATAACATAAGGTGATAAGTACAAACGGAAAGACCAGTTGACAGATACTAAAAACGTTTTGTCAAACCATATATATTTTTCAAAATTTCCCTAGATCAAAAGTGTTTTTCCGAGAACTCTTTCGAAAAAATTATCTGAGCTCTCAACTTTGTTTGAGCTATGTTTCAACGTAGTTTCAGCTAATTTTAGCAAAGGCTCCAAAATTCACTAACTTTATAAGGCATTTGGCGCTCCAATTCGAACAATTCTCACCATAATTTAAATTGTACATATAAACAAAATGTAGGAAAAAAGTAACATAAACCATAAAATCTCTCATCATTATATCTTCCCGAAACCAGAAAACAGCATAAATGAAATATTTAACTCGGTTAAATGGGTAGAAGAAGAAAAATCGCCGGAAAATGAAGCCGCCATATTGCCTACATTAAGCGCCCAACCATCGTCGCAGTCACCTAAACGGCGACCTCTCATTCGGGAACGTTCGCAATTAACTCCTCCGAAGGCGCCATTCTCATCCTCGCTGGATAAAGCTCAGGACGAAAATTGATTGCAGCTAAAACTCATTGTCAAACTCTCAACAAAACTTCGTATCTATCTTTATCTTTGTCACCATGCATTTTTACGGGATAGGGGTGCTATCTAATATTAATGCTTAGGGGTGCAGTTTATTTATTTAACTTTTGAACAATTTTTGGTTTCTCCAAAAATTTTTCCTTTCCGCGGGGAATGTGATGAGGCGACATTTAGTACCTCATTGTTATATCGCCTTTTGCCAATGAGGCGACATTTAGTACCTCATTGTTATTGCCTTTTGCAGCTATGCTGCAGATATATTATACCAGTCCGCTCAAGGTCACTGGCTTGGCTTTTCTGAGTGACACACTGTGTGTGATTCACTCTTATGTTCTTTATCATCGCTTGTTAGATGTAAACTTTATTCAACACTTTTGTTAAACATATTTCTATTAGTCAGAGTCTGACTAACTAAATCTAAACAACCAAGAATCTAAACAACTAATCAACTAATTCACTATTACGAACAACCTAGTTTTGTCCTTTAAATCTCGGCAAATGTCATGGCGCAGCCAGCAGTTCCTGTGAACGAAGACAGGACTGACCTGTTGGGTTTCCTCCGTTTTGGGCAAAACCTTCGATTAACCCGCCTTTTCTTTGGGAATCTTGGATTGGACAATTCTTCCTGGCAGTGGGGTTAAAAGATAATCTGAACCCGCAGGATGTATTAGCAGAACCCGTGGAGGTTATAGACGAACCACCTCCAAGTGCTGAGACTGTAGGTGCAATGGAAACCGCTGCGGAGACCGATGCACGCCTCCTCAGAGATCAGGCAGCGATTCGTCGTGTTAATGACTTCAATACCGAGCGCAGAAGGAAAGGCCCTAGAATAGGCCTCAACTGGTTTTATCACGAAGCAGAAGCCCGCCTGAAGTCACGTCTGTTTTTCGCTCTAGGAAACGGAGGAAAGCGACGCTTCGCGGATTCTTACCCGCATACGGACATTAGTGTTACCTCGTTTCGGGATTTTCACTAGGCTTGCGAAGTACTATTCAAGATAGAACGCGACTATACTGTTGAGCGCATTAAACTGTACAATAACATCTTTATGTTGGAAAATGATACATTCTCTTCATTTTACGCTCGTCTCAGTGCTCAAATTGCCTTGTGTAATTGGCCACGTGCTCAAGAGAGGGATACTCTGAAAGATCTGTTCGTAGGACGAATTCGTGATGTGGATGTTCAACAGCAATTGATTAAAGCAAAAGCAAACTTAGAGGATACATTTCAACTCGCTCTGGAGTGTGAAAAGGGGGCTAGCACGTCGGCCCAGTTCCAAAAACTACTCCCGCATAACCAGGTTACCGGCATCAAGGTAAAACAGGAACCCACTTTCTAGAGGAAAGCGGAATACTCCTCAGAACAACTATAGTCGACAAAACACACAAAGTAATAAAAGCAACAAAGCATGCTATTTCTGTGGCAATCCTTTCAGTCTGGAACACAGAAAGTCGTGTCCCGCTCGAGAGGTTACATGCAACCTTTGCAAAAAACGAGGTCACTTTGCAAAATGTTGTAATTCATCAAGACGGCGTGTCAATTTGGTAGATGATAGTGAGGCAGTGAAAGACCCCTCAATCGACTGCAACTTTATAGATGAAGATTATGATAGCGAACCTGAATACAGTGTGTTACAGCTAGAAAGTGCGGTTCAGATAAATAGCATTGAGCTCCTCAGATCAAACAAGGGAAAACCAAGAAGTCTTAGTACTCAGCTGCGTACGGGATTGAGTTTTTTCTATTCAACTATCGACACTGGAAGTCCGGTCTCGTTTATTAATAAACGTACTTGTGATTTAATATTACAACGCAACCCGTCTTTCCACTTTCGAGATGTGGCACGGTACCCTATAGACACTCTGTATGTCGATTACAATAAAAAGCCGATTCGCCTCCTTGGCTCAGTGTGTCTCCCGGTATCGTCTAGTGGTTGGAAAGTGGAAGAGGCTTGTTTCCTTGTCTCTGAGAACCGAACAAGAAATCTGTTGGGTCTAGACCTGCAAGAACAACTGGGTGTAGTGACCACCCAAATGAGGGCCGAACGTGTACAGTAACTTGAAGTTCAGAGTCAAGATCCTATCTCTAATTATTGGAACTCTTTCTTCGCCAAAAAATACATGCATGTGTTTAATCGATTAGGAAGATCAAAGAACCACAAAGTGTTTACAAATTTCAAGTATCCTTTGGTACCGCGTCAAGTGAAGGGACGTTAAGTCCCAATTCACATCCAGGATAGAGTCGCTAATGAGATCAAACAATTGGTAAAACAAGGTCACATCGAGAAATTGGATAAATGTACAACCGATTACTTCATAGCACCCATCGTACTGACCGCCAAGAAGGACGGCTCGATAAAACTCGCCTTAAACGCTAAACCGATGAACGCGCAAATCTGGAAATATAAATACCAGATGCCAAATATTCATGAACTTGTCGATTTGGTGGCCCAAATCATCACTAAAGACGTACCTGGCACCGTCTGGTTCACCTCGTTAGACTTGAAATATGCTTTCAGTCAGCTGCCGTTGTCATCATTTACCAGCAGTCACTGTAATTTTAATATTTTGTGTGGAGATGCTACGGGGACTTATCGATTTAAGACAGGGTTCTATGGGTTGACTGACATGCCGACTGAATTTCAAAAGGCGATGGATTGTACCTTGCACGGATTAGAAGGTGTAATCTGTTACTTGGACGACATCTTAGTAGTCACGAAGGGAGATGTTCAAGATCACAATAAATTGGTCGAAAGAGTGATGCAGCGACTCGACGAAGAAGGCTGGGCATCGAAATTCAGTAAGTGCGAGTTCTCAGTAAAGCAGCTAACTTGGTTAGGTTACGTTATAAATGAGCACGGGTACTCTCCAAAATTTTCAAAAATTGATACAGTCCAATCACTGAAACCCCCCAAAACTTTAAAGCAGCTCCGCTCCTTTATGGGGACGTTAAATCACTTGCAACGATTCCTACCTGACCTACACACCTATACCGTTCATTTTCGAGAATCTTTAAAAGCATGCAATAAACAGTCTTTCCGTTGGGGGGAGGGACAAGATAATGCCTTCAAGAGTATTATAAACCTGTTGGCTAACATTCCAAACTTATTCCATTATGACTCTTCAAAAAAGTCTCGGGTAAAATGTGACGCTAGTCATAACGGGTTAGGAGCATGCTTGGAACAGGAAATCGAGCAAGGGGTTTGGGCTCCTACAGCGTTTGCCTCACGCTTCCTCAATAATGCTGAATCAAAATATAGTACGAATGAACTTGAATTTTTGGCGATCGTTTGGGCGTGCGAACATTTTCGTACTTATTTGTTGGGAAATCGTTTTCAAGTACTAACTGACCACAAGGCCATCATTTCGGCGCTAAGCGAAAACTATAATAACAAATCATATCAGTCGCGCCTTTCACGTTGGGCGGACCGGTTACTACCCTTTGACTTCGAAGTTATTCATAAGCCTGGGGTTACGTTAGGCATTGTGGACTACCTTTCTCGACACCCAACCTTCTCAGCTCCAGCGCCATCAATATACGATGAACTTTTTGTTGTAAAGTCTATTGAGGCTTTTAATTCGGCCTTATCATTTATTAATGCATTCAATATACTTGATTCGGCTAGTACAATACGTTCGCCGTCGCAAGAGGTCGTTGTGCCTCAAACTCTGAAATCAAACCGTTTTCTCGGCCAATCAAATCACGTTATGCAAATTCGCGCGTGCGGTCTCTCACCGAGTGAGGGCGTTAAATCATGTTGTTACGAAATTGACCAATCAGAAACCGGTATTCTAATTAATAATCGTAAACCAAATTCGCTTGACTGGAATCATTGTCTCCGACCTGAATTGTTAAAAGATAGTTGCAAATATTCCTTCTCATCTTTTTCTAATTCAAATCAATCTTTTTTATTTCACTCATCTCATCTTTTTCACTACAACATGAATCCATCTAATCCTACTGGTTCCCATCCTACTGCATTACCCCATTCTGCTCTTCAACATACTAATGATACACCAATAACTCAACCAACTAACATTACTAAACCACATCCGTCACACAGTTCAATGGAGGATCAAACAGAACTTCCCTCTTTCGTCGAAAATTTCACCTTGAGTTCTCCTAACTTTCGAAGGCCTAGCCCGCGCCCTTCAGTAAGATCTCGTCAAGTAGGACAAATCTCTTGTTTGGACCAGGTGCGCCAACGTAATCGGACACGAGAGCGTGCGGCGAAGACTCGATTTGTGGCTGCCAGAACTGCCTCTAGAAGGGAGGGACACACTCAGCTCTTGGAAGCTATGAAGAAATGCCGATTATCAAGACCGGGGAGAATTCAACTTGCTAATAAAGTCGGTGTGTATGCCATCAATGGTGGCAAACCAATCGTCTCAGAGTCGAAGAAAGAAATTGTGGGTCTCCCAGGTTTATTCGATGCCGACCTCTTAGCTGAACTCACTGAGGAAGACCGATTTCTGGGCCCGATGAAACGAGCCATTAACAGCAAAGACGTTTCCAGTTTTAATAAGCTCGGATCTTACATGGCCCAATTTTGGTCCAAAGCAGCGGTTGTCAACAACTGTGTGATTATTGACAACAAACTGGCCATCCCAGAGGTTTTGAGACCAGCCGTCCTTGCCCGACTTCATCGGTCGCATCCTGGTCAAGAGGCCATGATGTCCGCCTCAGAGTATATTTGGTGGCCATTCTTGAACCGGCAGATAGTTGACACATGCGAGAAGTGCCGCGAGTGCACACTGTATGGTAAGAACCAAAAGCCCGTTAAAACTTTTCATACCGCACAATCTTTGCCCCAGTTGACGGGGCCGAATCAGGAATTGCAGTTAGATTTTGCTGGTCCTATTTTGGATGACAAAGGTGTGAAAATATTCCTCTTAGTAGCTATCGATCGCTTCTCGAAATTTCCTTCTGTACTTATTACTAAAACTACTGGGGCTAAAAAGGTTGCGAAATTTCTCGAATCTTATATCCGAATTCATGGGTTACCTCATTCTATCAGGATTGATCACGGCTCTGGGTTTAAAAACGACATGGTACAACAATTTTGTTCTAGTAAAGGTATCAAGCATATCTTTTCTCCAGTCGGAGACCATCGTGGCTCTGGTCTCGTTGAACGTATGATACAGACTATAAAACGCAAGCTAGGCACTGAACAACTGGACCCTAACTTCGGTAATTTTAAAGAAGTACTTCATCGAATAATAGAAGATATTCGTAAAAATAATCATTCTACACTTAAGAAGTCACCATTTGAAATGCATTTCGGACGTAAGCCCAATACTGAATGGTCCCAAGCTTTTCTTAATATAGTTAATTCTGATTCTTCAGCACAAGGACTTGAACGAAATCTCTTAACGCCGGACCAAATTGCCAGTCAGGACTATAGTCGAGATCGGGTCAAAGTGGTGCCGAGGGGCAGTCTCAGTCCTCAGATAACTCCGCGCTTCAGTCCAATGTTCTCACTAGAGGGAAACATTGCCGAGAGTGAACCATACAAAGCGCTGGCTGATCTTGCCCGGGCGGCTAATGTATGGACACAACAGAAGAGGAATTTTCCGCCAGATGGGGGAAAACGGAGCTGTCGAGTCGACATTCAGATTTGGCCCAGTCATTGAAAACAGGCCTCTCTCGTAAAACGCTATGCTTCGCGGAAGATCGTTCAGCCACTACGCCTCCAGGGGCTCCGAATACTGTTCATCGTTTACCGACACTTCAACCCCGTCGACAGTCAAAAACAAGTAAACTAGAAAAACTTCTTTTATCCGACCCTAACCGTGTGAGAGTGTTTAGAAAAATTATGGATCGTCAGTCTGGCAAACCACTTTTTAAGCTTGCGAAATTCAAAATTACTCGCATCACCGATCACACCTATGTTACTGACAAGGGAAAAGTTTATCGAAAAACCATGTCTGCCTTAAGCCTAACTTCAATAATACCTTTTCAGCAACACTAGGTGGTCGTCTTCAATCTTCTGGAACATCATCAAAAAGTGGGGGAAAGAAACTTGTTACTCGCGCATCTCATCCAACGATGCTTGAAAAACGGCCAGCTAATACGAGCGTGTCACTGCCGGCGGTGGTAGATCTTACTGTTGATTCGTCCAATGAGAGTCCTCCCGACCAACACGCTTCGCACGAAACTCGGCTATCTACTCCAAGGGAAAAACGAATACGGTTGAATGACGAGTCACCGCCTGTCACGTTTGGAAACTCATTCCTCACACCGGGTCAGTCTTCGATAGATACTAGTCTGCCTCTACCGCCCATCACTCAGCCTGTGGTCCCTACAACTCTGGTTCACAGCCCTACAACTTTGGCCACAAGTCCACATCAACTACCACTTGACGTCGTCGACCCCGAGGGTCCGGATCTTCCAGCTCGTCCAGTTATTCAAGCAAACCCATATTCGTCGCTTCCATCACTCTCTCTCCCAGCTCAACCGGCTACGGATGATTCAGAGGGAACTCGTACTTCATCTCGAAGCAAAAAGGCTCCGAAATTCTATGGCGACCCACTACGACACTCGGTTAAATGGGTAGAAGAAGAAAAGTCGCCGGAAAATGAAGCCGCCATATTGCCCAACCATCGTCGCAGTCACCTAAACGGCGACCTCTCATTCGGGAACGTTCGCATTTAACTCCTCCGGAGGCGCCATTCTCATCCTCGCTGGATAAAGCTCAGGACGAAAATTGATTGCAGCTAAAACTCATTGTCAAACTCTCAACAAAACTTCGTATCTATCTTTATCTTTGTCACCATGCATTTTTACGGGATAGGGGTGCTATCTAATATTAATGCTTAGGGGTGCAGTTTATTTATTTAACTTTTGAACAGTTTTTGGTTTCTCCAAAAATTTTTCCTTTCCGCGGGGAATGTGATGAGGCGACATTTAGTACCTCATTGTTATATCGCCTTTTGCCAATGAGGCGACCTTTAGTACCTCATTGTTATTGCCTTTTGCAGCTATGCTGCAGATATATTATACCAGTCCGCTCAAGGTCACTGGCTTGGCTTTTCTGAGTGACACACTGTGTGTGATTCACTCTTATGTTCTTTATCATCGCTTGTTAGATGTAAACTTTATTCAACACTTTTGTTAAACATATTTCTATTAGTCAGAGTCTGACTAACTAAATCTAAACAACCAAGAATCTAAACAACTAATCAACTAATTCACTATTACGAACAACCTAGTTTTGTCCTTTAAATCTCGGCAAATGTCACCCTGTTGTTTCACAAAAAGCAAAAAAACTTTTTTTCCTACCACTCTTAACCATGGGACTTATAAGGTAACTTTAGTATTTCTATCTCTGATCTTTTTACACTACAGAGTACATACCGTGCCTTAAAAAACAGCGTGGCTTACCAAAAAGTCTACAGTGTGTCTTAAAAATGGGGTCAGCTGCACACCCTCCAGCTCAACCTGAAAAATAACTATTCATTGACTCTGAACAACAAAAAAATTCCAGACAGTAAAGTGATAATTTTTAACATTGACGGCTCTTAGTTCATGCGACGAGCTGAGAATCAATAAATCTTTACCAAAATTTAAATTATATTTTTTGATTCTGAACAATTTTCGAGAAAAAGAACTGATTCAATTTTTTGGCCAGAGTTCATCAGGGGGATATAGCTGACAATTTCTTAACTTTTGAACAAATTTTTTGATTCTGAACATTTTTTTCTTGTTCGTGATCAAGGTCATAATCTATCAGATTTTGAGATTTGAAAATCATGTGTTTTGACCAGGGGCGGATTTAGGGAAGGGGCGGACGCTCCCCCTCAGGGATTCGACCCCCTGCCGACCCAAGGGTCCCTCCTTTGATACTTTTTAAGAAATTCTTTTCAAAACAGCGTCTTTTTAGTGCTTTAGGAGAGCTCGGAAAATCAATTTGGTCGACCTAAAAAAAAGGTCGTCACAGTTTTCGAAAATTTTTGAAAATCCGCCTTCCCCTCCAGAAAATCCTAGATCCGCCTCTGGTTTTGACTATGATGACACTAGCTTCGTTGAAGTCAAAAAAAAACAATATTCATTTTTAGACATAGTTTTTGTTTTCGCTGAAGTTTTATGTCTATCAACATGGCAAAAACGTTAAGCTAAACTTGACAGGTTCTAGGTTTTCAGTCTTTGATTGTTTGATTGTGCACATTTTCTCATGATTAAAAGAAAGATCAAAAATTTCTTAATTAAATAATAGCAATTAGATTTTTTTCCATTTATGATTCATAAGATGAGGTAATCCTCAGCAAATTTTCAAGTTTTCAAGCATAGGTTTTGATTATGTACCACCTTCTGGTTCAAAGCATGAAATAAATTGATGGTCTGTGGGATAATTGACTGACGTGTTACGATCTTGGCAACTCAATGTTCAAAGGACACAACGAACTTTTGGCGTATAATTTTCAGCTAATAAATTAAATTGGCATCACTATGGCGGTGTATCGACTAGCATAAAAATCCAAATAGAAAGTTTAAACAAGGCTGCTCGTATCAGGGCGAAGCCCTGAAAGTTACGACTACCTTTTAAGGTCTATGGAGCATTCATAAGATGAAAAATTTCAATGTAATAAGAAAAAAAAAATTTGAAAAAATTTGAGATTTTATTTAAAAACATCCCCCCACACGTCATATTAAGTACAAAGTGATAGATTTTGCGCCTATTAACAAATCAATTATGGCATATAAGCTTCCTTGAACCAATTGGAACGATTTTTAAGACGGATTAACTATCGCTCGCGCGTTAATAGCGCGAAACTTATCGCGCGTTAATTTCCCAAATTGGCCAAAATGGCAAACTTTAAACCCCGATAACTTTACAAAAAATGATCACAGGTAAAATATCTTTTCAAATTCAAGCTCAGGAAAACAATAGCTTTCGAATAATATAAAAAAATTCCATCAAAAACGGCTAGTTAAAAAGTCGAAATTTGTCTGAAGAAAAAAAAACCCACCCCGAGCACAAATATTCCGTTACTTTCGTATCGAAAGTCTGAACAACAAGCCCCTTGCTCTCGCAAGTGAAACAAATACCGGCAAAAATTTATTTAAACCATGAAAAACTTCATTTTATCAAAATTTTAATTTTTGGACAATGTGTATACACTTAACTCTTAACAAAAAAAAACACATTTCAACCCTTTTTATACCACATTTAGTTAGCATATGATTTTTCGTTAATATTTTATTTGTTTTTATTCTGAATTCGATCTGTCAAAATTTGAGAAAATTTTTCCGAGTGACTAGACACATTGCCAAATCATTCGTCCAGCTGTTTTAGAAAGCATGCAATACCTATCAAACTGATTGCAATCAGTTTGTGAGATGAATGATGGACTGGGGAATTTGCAAAGATCGAAACTTGCCATTGATTTGCTTGGGGCAAAATATACATAGTTATTTATGCTTCTAGAAAGATGAAAAACTTTTGAGTAAAATAAGTATACAAAATTTTAAAAATTAGGTGGTTTTTTGAATTGTAAGGAGCGGATTCTGCAACAAAATTGCTCTCTTTGAGCTTTTTTTCTTCTTTTGTAAGGCTTAGGTACAATTCAGTGTACAAGAAAGTGAGTAAACAAAAGAAATGGCCAGGTGAAACAGGTGGAACAACTTAAAATTGTTCTGATCAGTTATTTGCCAGCGAATTTATTGTTTCTTGAGATTTTTCTGCTGGTGATTTCCTTTTCAATGAGATTTATTATGTGTTTTAGTCACTAAAACCCAAATTTGCATATTTTGCTGAGCTGATGTTGGAAGTTAAGTGGCAAATACTTCATAAAGTTGCCTCTCTTATGCTGAATCTTTTACAGTGCTAACTTAAGCTGTCGGTTAAAACGATCTGCCACGGAAATTTTAAACGCATTTTCTAAAACCGGGTTAAGAATAGAAAAAATGAAGAGAGCAATGTATCAAAAAACTATATTAAAATTAAATTGGTGGAGTTTTTTTTGCAAATTTTGTAACCAAAATTTAACTAAAAAGGGGTATTAATCAAAAAACAGTTTTAAATTTGCATGAATTATTGATTAAGTTTGAGAATTTGCTTAAAATTTGTGCAAATTTCTTAAAACTATTTTTAAGCAAGAACTGAGATTTATAATGTAAGACTGACGGTTTTGGCTATCAAGCAAAAACATATTCTCGAACACAAGCTTTTGAAGGCTACACTCTTCATCAGTCCTCCTTATGATGGGCCAAGTAAGAGGCTCTGGTTAAAATGATTTGCTCAAGAATTCACGTGAGAGTTCAAGCGTAATTCTTGACTACTAAAGAAAAAGCAAATTGACCTATTTTGGCTCCAAATTGTTGCTTGCACCACTTTAATTTTGATAAGTTTCTGAGCAGGCTTAAAAGTTTTGCCGAATAATAACCCATTTTTTGGGAAAAACTCATCCAAAGTTTCCAAAAGTGTTTGTTTTGTCTGAACAATTTAAATCAGCAATGTATGCAATTTTGTTCCGACCACGTCACAGCTATGATGATTGGATTTTTTGCACGATGTAAGAAGCACTAAAAAATCTGAGGGTTATTGAGTGCTAGATATGAATGCCCTGTTGATTGTTAGATTCCAAAAACAGTTTTCACGAACAAGTGTCTCAGTATTTAGAAAAGAGGTCTCATTTTTTGAACACTTAGCAAACTAAATCTATAAAATGTTGATTGTTTTCGAGGACTACACGATAAGGTTTAAAGGGTATTCTTTTGCTTTTTTCATACTATTTTTTGTGACTCAATATAATTTTTGAGTTGATTTTTTGTTTTTCAAAGATCGGTTTTGCTATGAGCAATTGCTAGAAACTTATCAGATAATTAATTTCAAACCGATGACAGCAACATTTTATTAACACGGAACTTTCAATACCAAACTTGTCAAAGTCGAATTATGAGAACCTATTGTGTCTTAAATCTCTTCCTTTATGTCTTATGCTGGGCTAATGACAACATTCACCCTGAGACCAGACTGCGAGAAGATTTATTGACATTTGATTGTCATCCGTTAAGTCGCCCTATTCGAAATCTAACCACTGTTACATTTGTGGAGTATATTGGGGGTATTTATCAACTTGTTGGCTTCAACTCAATAGATCAGTCGATAGAGCTGTTGATGTTTCAAACATTGCGCTGGCACAGTGAGTTCTTGAAATGGGATCCAGCAAATTATTCTGGAATTGAGAAGATCCGAATATTTCAAAATAACATTTGGAAGCCTGACATTCTTCTGTATAACGAAATAATTAATTTCGATTATGAGAAATTCTTCTTAATTGAGCCTCTAACTGTTAATTATTCCGGTGCTGTGAGTTGGTCTCAGCCAATTCACTTGGAAACTACATGCTCGATGGAAGTGACGAACTTTCCGTTTGATTCACAAACTTGTGAAATTGTGATGGGATCATGGCAGTACACATTGGCTGAATTAAGACTAGTTTGTGATGAGCTGGATTTGAGAAATTATATACCTGATAGTCTATGGGTCTTGCAAGGTATGATTGAATAAAAATTAATTTAGGGGGAGAGTGGCACAATGGATATCGATTAAGGAAATAATTTTGCCAAATTTTAGCTGGCTTCGACTCCAATGAGTTTTTGGCAAGAAGATGTAACAAAAGTTCGTTTTGTTTAAATAGTTTGTCTATATTTTGGTTATTTTTATCCAAGGTTTTTTTGTGCTTAGAGGCTTCGTGTCGAGAGCAGTTTATGGGAGCATTCAGTGCCGCAGTAATAACCCTGACCTTCAAACGACTTGAAACTTTCTTTGTGATCAATTTAATAATTCCCACTGTTTTACTCCTGGGAATCAGTTCCCTTACTTTCTTCATTCCGGGAGAAATTGGCGAGAAACTCAGCTATGGTGTAACTGTTACACTATCGCTTTGTGTCAACTTGACAATTTTCACAGATTTCATTCCAATGACGTCAAAAACATTTCCCAAGCTGTTCACATTCATTCTATCCAGCATTGTTCTGTCGTGCATATCAATGGTTTTGGCAACATTCTCTGTTAATTTTGATGAGATCAGCAGAAATAGCACAGATGAAAACAAAACTGCAGCGTTTGAATCACAATCTAGTGGTATGGCGTTGAATGAGCTTGCACATCGTGTTTGCCCAGACAAAACTAAGAAGATGACTCAGCTAAGAAAAGTTGACACAGTTATTGGGTTTATATACCTTATGGGAGTTACAATCTACTCTGTGATTTTTTTCATATCTATGAGTCTTTGAATGATCCATGATTGATGTTAACTATAAATATATTTTTTTCTTCACGGGTTGATGTGCACAAATTATATATCAACCGTATGCTTCGACCAAATATCTACTTCTCAACACAAGTTATACAAGTCAAGCAAAAACTGATCCAACATAAGAGTCGGCCAATGATCATGGTCGACCGGGTCAGATAAATAAGTGGGCTGTATATCAAGGGTTGCGAGGGGTCGATAAATGATTCGATCATGGTCGATACATGAGTTGAAGGGGGGTTGTTACTTTAATCAAGGGGAGAATATACTTCATTCAAATGTGTCGAGGGAAGTCGGAAAGTCAGGGTCGATCATAGTCAACACATGCGTCGAGGAGGGTTGATAAAAGAATCGACCAGGGTCGATAAATGAAGGGGGGATTATATGTGTCGAGGAAAGTCGGTACATGATTCAAGCAGGATCGATTATAGTCGTTTGGGTCAGGTTAACGAATTGACCAGAACTAATGCATGAACCAACTAGGATAGATCTAGATCAATTCGCTCAGATAAATGAGTCAACCCGGATCAATACATGAGTCGACCAGTATCGAAACATGAGTTTAAGAGGGTCGACACATGAGTCGAATGAGTGCGTCAGATAAATGAGTCGACACTAGTCGACACATGAGTCGAGGAGGGTTGATAAAAGAATCGATCAGAATCGATCAGGGTCGATCGGAGTCGATAAATGAGTCAAGAATGGCCGATACAAAAGTCGACCAGGGCTTCAGCATGAGCCGACAAGGGTCAGAAAAATCAATTGAACCGGGTCAATACATGGGCAAATGATAGTCGATACATGTGTAGAATTGGTTCAATATATAAATCTAACAGTGTTGCTTCATAAGTCAAAGGTGGTCGATACATGAGTCATAGAATTGAACGAAGATAAAACTCGAGAAAATTTTTTTTTATTCTAACTAAATCTACAGCTTGTAACCAAGTTTCAAGCAAGACTCTCAATCGCTCAAAATCCCTGAAACTGTTTTCAAAAATAAATGATTTTTTAATTACAAAAAAGTATTTAATCATTTAATTACAAAAAACTATGCATGGACAGGATAGTTTTGGTTTCTGTCAGCTCTCAATTTGCAATTAAACTTTTTGAGCAAATTAAAACTCGTACCTGAAAGTTGGAAATAGGTAAAAAATGTTGATCAATTTCCAATCTAATTCAAAATAAACCTTGGAAGACACTTGTTCACTTGCTCATTTTCTGTTCAAAGGAGTTTTTTGTGCAACTCAATTTTAAAACCAAAATATTGAGGAAACTTTGATTCAAAACTCTTTTTAACTTTTTTCCTAGTCATCTAAAAATGACCAAAACTAGAATTAGGGTAGGAAAATTAATACAGATTTTGAAAAAGTTGCATTGAATTGTTAATTTGATATTGAATCATCTTTCACCCAGGAAATTAAAAAAAAAAAGTATCAACGTTGGAAAAAACGTGGCCAAGATTTAATTGTTTTTATCCAGAACTGGTAAATTTATTTAAGCAGCCTGGAAACTATTGTTTGTCAGCCTACTCGCTTTCATCAGCCAGTGTATTTTCAGTTCATATCAAACTGTACATCAACGAGACCTCTCGAATCAGGGCAAAGCTTTGAAGGTTCAGACTGTCTTCTAAGGTCTGTGTTCTTTTTTTTAGAAATGATGAGTTTTTCGCAAAAAAAAAGAAAAAAACTTAAAAAAAACATTGACTTTCTTAAAACAATCGCCACGCCATACAAAAGACAAAGTGATAGACTTTGCTTCTATTAGCGTAGAAATTTTGACAAAAAGACCTCAGCCAACTTGGAACGATTTTTATGTGGGATTAAATTTCCGCATATGCGTTAATAGCACGAAATATATTGCTCTTTAATTGTCTCAAATTGGCACTATTGGACTTATTGTCCCAAACCATCACAACGTTATAAAAATGGATGATCATAATAAAATATCTTTTCAAATTTGAGCCCAAGACAACAATACCTTTTGGCTGATCTAAAAAAAAATCAGTCAAAAATTTCTTTTGTTAAAAGTCGAAACTTGTCTCAACTAAAAAACCACCCCAAGCACAAATTATGTATTACTTTTGTTAAGAAAGTCGGAACAATGATGTATTTTAAGACGCTCTTTGACTAGGTCTGAAAAATAATTGCTTGTCGGCAGAAGTTATCCCAAGATTTTATTTCAAATTGCTCATAGGAAATCATTTTTTCTAATGCTTGTAGCTTTATTTATTTACTTCAAAACTGTCCTTTTCTATTATCTTTTATTGCAAACGAACACCATTTTGCTATTAATTGAATCAATTTTCTCCCAATATTTTCTCCAAAAACTTTCCTTAAAAGTTTTCCGAATGAGAGAGAAGTGAAAATGAACGAACAAAAAAACCACAAGTTATGGCAGAGAAAACCTTATGGCTGAGCTCATGTCAAGTATAACATCAAAGATGCAACTTGCTATTTTGAATGTCAGGTTAACCTATAACAAAAAAAACAATTTAGCCAATATTGTTCCGAAACCATAATTGCATCCATTATCTTAATGCCTGATCATTTTCAAACAGATCTTTGTTGTTATTTTTGCTGTTTGAACTTCAATTAAAATATGCATTGAAAGGAATGTTTTAGTTTTTGTTCTAAATACTATCTTCTAATGTTTTTGAAGTAAAAAATAGGTGACAAATTTTATCATTACGTGAAAATAGGTGACATTTTACTTGCAACAAACTGAAATGAAACAACCTCTTGAACAGTACTTTTTGTTCCGACTTTCGCAACGAAAAACCGGAATATTCGTGCTCGGGGTGGTTTTTTTCTTCAGACAAATTTTGACTCATTTTAACCAGCAGTTTTTGACGAAAATTTTTTATGTCATTCAAAAAGTATTGTTGTCCTCAGCTTAAAATTGAAAAGATATTTTACCTGGGATCATTTTTCCTGAAGTTATGGGGGTTTAAAGATTGCAGTTTTGGCTAATTTGGGACAATGAACGCGCGATATATTTTGCGCTATTAACACGTGAGCGGAGATTTAATAAGTCCTTGAAATCGTTCTAAATTGATTGAAAGAAGCTCATTTGTCATAATTGATTTGTTACTAGGAGCGAAGTTTTTCACTTTGGCCTCTATATGGCGTGTGGGGGGATGATTCTAGCAATAAATCTCAATTTTTTTTTCGAAAAAATTTCCACTTTTTACGTTTAATTTTTTTATGCTATTACTGATCCCTAGACCTTAAATGGCTTTGCCCTGATACGAGCAGTCTTGTGTTTATTTAATTAACGATCGCGAAATTTGCAGAAAAAATGCTGCATTCGCTCATCGCAGATTCCGGCGACACAAATAATGTGCCGATAACTTTTATATTATCAATTTCGCTTGTGGATTTTGCAAAAGTTTTGTAAGTGTGTTGCGTTAACAATTTGACACTTGTTAAAATGCTTGTCTCTGTATTTAAAATTCCTGCACGCACAAAACCGTAAGCGTATCCTAAAAATAGTTTGGTCTTATAACCTTTTCGGAAAATGATTTAACATTCTGAAGTAAGATTTTTATCACTTGTACTTTTTATGGCGTTTGGGTGGATAATTTTCACAAAAAATCTCAAATAAAAAAAAACTTCATTTTTTTTACTACATTTATTTTATGTTATTACTGCTTCATAGACCTTTAAAGGCAATCGGAATATACAGGGCTTTGCCCTGATAAGAGCCGTCTTGCTTAGGCTAAGAAATCGTTCCAAATTGAATTGAGGCATCTTATTTATTTTATTCATTAAGTTGCTGTAGTTTAAATAGCGAAAGGGGGATGGACCCAAAGCGAAACTGTTTAAGCCAATCACTTTCACTTCGAGCAGTCGGAACATTCAGGTAGTTGACCTGGTACAAGTGGTCTTGTTTTAATACACGCTAAACTTATTATTTGAAGAATTAAATCTTCTTTATTTCAATAAACATCACTTTGTTTTCAACGAAATTCAATAATTCAAAGATATTACAGAACAAATAGAATATCTGCCCTGTTGAAGTTCCTTTCAAATTGAGCACTACTCCATAAATTTTAATTTGCAGTTAGGAAATTCAGGGCGACCCTCTGATACAAGCAGTTTTTTTTTAAAATTTTTGCTCAATTTATCAATTAGTACTTTTTTTCCTTTTTTGAAAGATTCGTCAATTTTCTTAAAGAATTATTCAAAGTTTCATAGACGCTACAAGACAGATAGAATATCTGCCCAGTGCAATTTTCTTTCAAAATGAGCACTGCTCGATAATTTTAAATTGCAGTCGGAGTCTTCAAGCCGAGGCCTTGATATGAGCAATCTTGTTTTAATTTTTTTTTTCACTTTTTTTTCAAAAATACATAACATAGGACAGAAAAATAAATAGAAAAATTTTCAAAATAAACCTTAACTGTTAATTACTTTTTCTTGAGAGCTGTTAGGCATCAAAACTTTTATGCTAGTCCCCTGAAATTTTCATTTAATTTATTATTTCCAAGATTTTTCATGTTATGACTGCTTCATAGACCATAAAAGGCAGTCAAAAATTTCAGGGCTTTGACTTGATTCGAGCAGTTTTGTCTCTTTTTGGAATAAACACTCATTCTGGTTTTAAAACGTCGCAGGTTTATATGCTGGAACGTCCAAACGCTATTTCAACATCAAATCTTGAGATCTTGTAAGGTTATTTTATCAATTGGTTCACAACTGCTGTAAAAATACTTCATGCGATACTGGTTTTCCTTAGATAAAACCGTATTTCATTCATTTGCTTGATTAATGCAGTTCATATTAATGCAGTTCATTTTTTTAATCAGTTCATATTTAATCCATTAGAGGGTTTACATTTAATTTACGTTCAAATTGTGGAAGTTAAATACAACAAGACTGCTCGCATCAGGATGAAGCCCTGAATGCTTTGACTGACTTTTGAGGTCTATGGAGCAGTAATAACATAAAAAAATTAATTGTAATAACGAAATGAATTTTTTTTATTTGAGAATTTTAGGGGGAGGGGTGATGGTTAATTTGAGTATTTAAGATTGCGAGTAGGCCGTTCTGCAACTGATTCTGCAAAAAATGTTAAGAGTATAATCAATTATACTATATTTTAAATGAATTTCAATCCATTATAATGGATTCAAATGGATTAGGATTAAACAAAAGTAATCGATTATAATGACAACACAATCGTTTTCATGGTCTAAAATTGCAACAATAATGGATTATAATGACACCATTTTAGACAATATTTTTTCATTATAATCCATTGAACTCCGGTGCGGGAAACAATTAGCTAGCCAGTCTTAGCGATATGGTTATTCAGAAAAACATCATTCGCTTTGGATTTCTAGGAGCTAAACTGATGCCTTGATGTAAGATCTGCAGTGATGATGATAATAATTCAACTTTGAGCAGATATTTTATTACTCAACTTAAATTTCAGAAATTGCTAGTTTTTGCTCGGCGAAGTTTGTGAAAACGGAGATTAGGAAAGAAAGAAGTAGTGAAAAAGGTAGTAATGATCTATATATTTTTTCAAATTGACATTTTTTCCCACAGATTTTTTAAAGAGAAGTGAAAGTTACATTATAGAATTGGAATTTATACAACGTAGCTTGAAGCGCGTATAAAATTATAGTAAAACTGTATTTTTTCTTGAACAAGACTGCTCGTATACAGGGCAAAGCCCTGAATGCTTCGACTGCCCTCTAATCTATTTTGAATAGTGGATCAACTGTACAACCTCCCACCCTAAGTGACTAATCGTTGATATATCCCCCTACCCACGTATTTAAATCTACTGAATAAATAAACACTGAATCGACTGAATAAATAAGCACAACAAGCATTATTCCGTTTTCTTCCAAAGTCGGAACAACTAAGCAATCTCTACGGTTCAATTAGTACTTTTTTTCCTTTTTTGAAAGATTCGTCAATTTTCTTAAAGAATTATTCAAAGTTTCATAGACGCTACAGGACAGATAGAATATCTGCCCAGTGCAATTTTCTTTCAAAATGAGCACTGCTCGATAATTTTAAATTGCAGTCGGAGTCTTCAAGCCGAGGCCTTGATATGAGCAATCTTGTTTTAATTTTTTTTTTTCACTTTTTTTTCAAAAATACATAACATAGGACAGAAAAATAAATAGAAAAATTTTCAAAATAAACCTTAACTGTTAATTACTTTTTCTTGAGAGCTGTTAGGCATCAAAACTTTTATGCTAGTCCCCTGAAATTTTCATTTAATTTATTATTTTCAAGATTTTTCATGTTATGACTGCTTCATAGACCATAAAAGGCAGTCAAAAATTTCAGGGCTTTGACTTGATTCGAGCAGTTTTGTCTCTTTTTGGAATAAACACTCATTCTGGTTTTAAAACGTCGCAGGTTTATATGCTGGAACGTCCAAACGCTATTTCAACATCAAATCTTGAGATCTTGTAAGGTTATTTTATCAATTGGTTCACAACTGCTGTAAAAATACTTCATGGGATACTGGTTTTCCTTAGATAAAACCGTATTTCATTCATTTGCTTGATTAATGCAGTTCATATTAATGCAGTTCATTTTTTTAATCAGTTCATATTTAATCCATTAGAGGGTTTACATTTAATTTACGTTCAAATTGTGGAAGTTAAATACAACAAGACTGCTCGCATCAAGATGAAGCCCTGAATGCTTTGACTGACTTTTGAGGTCTATGGAGCAGTAATAACATAAAAAAATTAATTGTAATAACGAAATGAATTTTTTTTATTTGAGAATTTTAGGGGGAGGGGTGATGGTTAATTTGAGTATTTAAGATTGCGAGTAGGCCGTTCTGCAACTGATTCTGCAAAAAATGTTAAGAGTATAATCAATTATACTATATTTTAAATGAATTTCAATCCATTATAATGGATTCAAATGGATTAGGATTAAACAAAAATAATCGATTATAATGACAACACAATCGTTTTCATGGTCTAAAATTGCAACAATAATGGATTATAATGACACCATTTTAGACAATATTTTTTCATTATAATCCATTGAACTCCGGTGCGGGAAACAATTAGCTAGCCAGTCTTAGCGATATGGTTATTCAGAAAAACATCATTCGCTTTGGATTTCTAGGAGCTAAACTGATGCCTTGATGTAAGATCTGCAGTGATGATGATAATAATTCAACTTTGAGCAGATATTTTATTACTCAACTTAAATTTCAGAAATTGCTAGTTTTTGCTCGGCGAAGTTTGTGAAAACGGAGATTAGGAAAGAAAGAAGTAGTGAAAAAGGTAGTAATGATCTATATATTTTTTCAAATTGACATTTTTTCCCACAGATTTTTTAAAGAGAAGTGAAAGTTACATTATAGAATTGGAATTTATACAACGTAGCTTGAAGCGCGTATAAAATTATAGTAAAACTGTATTTTTTCTTGAACAAGACTGCTCGTATACAGGGCAAAGCCCTGAATGCTTCGACTGCCCTCTAATCTATTTTGAATAGTGGATCAACTGTACAACCTCCCACCCTAAGTGACTAATCGTTGATATATCCCCCTACCCACGTATTTAAATCTACTGAATAAATAAACACTGAATCGACTGAATAAATAAGCACAACAAGCATTATTCCGTTTTCTTCCAAAGTCGGAACAACTAAGCAATCTCTACGGTTCAATTAGTACTTTTTTTCCTTTTTTGAAAGATTCGTCAATTTTCTTAAAGAATTATTCAAAGTTTCATAGACGCTACAGGACAGATAGAATATCTGCCCAGTGCAATTTTCTTTCAAAATGAGCACTGCTCGATAATTTTAAATTGCAGTCGGAGTCTTCAAGCCGAGGCCTTGATATGAGCAATCTTGTTTTAATTTTTTTTTTTCACTTTTTTTTCAAAAATACATAACATAGGACAGAAAAATAAATAGAAAAATTTTCAAAATAAACCTTAACTGTTAATTACTTTTTCTTGAGAGCTGTTAGGCATCAAAACTTTTATGCTAGTCCCCTGAAATTTTCATTTAATTTATTATTTTCAAGATTTTTCATGTTATGACTGCTTCATAGACCATAAAAGGCAGTCAAAAATTTCAGGGCTTTGACTTGATTTGAGCAGTTTTGTCTCTTTTTGGAATAAACACTCATTCTGGTTTTAAAACGTCGCAGGTTTATATGCTGGAACGTCCAAACGCTATTTCAACATCAAATCTTGAGATCTTGTAAGGTTATTTTATCAATTGGTTCACAACTGCTGTAAAAATACTTCATGGGATACTGGTTTTCCTTAGATAAAACCGTATTTCATTCATTTGCTTGATTAATGCAGTTCATATTAATGCAGTTCATTTTTTTAATCAGTTCATATTTAATCCATTAGAGGGTTTACATTTAATTTACGTTCAAATTGTGGAAGTTAAATACAACAAGACTGCTCGCATCAAGATGAAGCCCTGAATGCTTTGACTGACTTTTGAGGTCTATGGAGCAGTAATAACATAAAAAAATTAATTGTAATAACGAAATGAATTTTTTTTATTTGAGAATTTTAGGGGGAGGGGTGATGGTTAATTTGAGTATTTAAGATTGCGAGTAGGCCGTTCTGCAACTGATTCTGCAAAAAATGTTAAGAGTATAATCAATTATACTATATTTTAAATGAATTTCAATCCATTATAATGGATTCAAATGGATTAGGATTAAACAAAAATAATCGATTATAATGACAACACAATCGTTTTCATGGTCTAAAATTGCAACAATAATGGATTATAATGACACCATTTTAGACAATATTTTTTCATTATAATCCATTGAACTCCGGTGCGGGAAACAATTAGCTAGCCAGTCTTAGCGATATGGTTATTCAGAAAAACATCATTCGCTTTGGATTTCTAGGAGCTAAACTGATGCCTTGATGTAAGATCTGCAGTGATGATGATAATAATTCAACTTTGAGCAGATATTTTATTACTCAACTTAAATTTCAGAAATTGCTAGTTTTTGCTCGGCGAAGTTTGTGAAAACGGAGATTAGGAAAGAAAGAAGTAGTGAAAAAGGTAGTAATGATCTATATATTTTTTCAAATTGACATTTTTTCCCACAGATTTTTTAAAGAGAAGTGAAAGTTACATTATAGAATTGGAATTTATACAACGTAGCTTGAAGCGCGTATAAAATTATAGTAAAACTGTATTTTTTCTTGAACAAGACTGCTCGTATACAGGGCAAAGCCCTGAATGCTTCGACTGCCCTCTAATCTATTTTGAATAGTGGATCAACTGTACAACCTCCCACCCTAAGTGACTAATCGTTGATATATCCCCCTACCCACGTATTTAAATCTACTGAATAAATAAACACTGAATCGACTGAATAAATAAGCACAACAAGCATTATTCCGTTTTCTTCCAAAGTCGGAACAACTAAGCAATCTCTCAGTTCAATTAGTACTTTTTTTCCTTTTTTGAAAGATTCGTCAATTTTCTTAAAGAATTATTCAAAGTTTCATAGACGCTACAGGACAGATAGAATATCTGCCCAGTGCAATTTTCTTTCAAAATGAGCACTGCTCGATAATTTTAAATTGCAGTCGGAGTCTTCAAGCCGAGGCCTTGATATGAGCAATCTTGTTTTAATTTTTTTTTTTCACTTTTTTTTCAAAAATACATAACATAGGACAGAAAAATAAATAGAAAAATTTTCAAAATAAACCTTAACTGTTAATTACTTTTTCTTGAGAGCTGTTAGGCATCAAAACTTTTATGCTAGTCCCCTGAAATTTTCATTTAATTTATTATTTTCAAGATTTTTCATGTTATGACTGCTTCATAGACCATAAAAGGCAGTCAAAAATTTCAGGGCTTTGACTTGATTTGAGCAGTTTTGTCTCTTTTTGGAATAAACACTCATTCTGGTTTTAAAACGTCGCAGGTTTATATGCTGGAACGTCCAAACGCTATTTCAACATCAAATCTTGAGATCTTGTAAGGTTATTTTATCAATTGGTTCACAACTGCTGTAAAAATACTTCATGCGATACTGGTTTTCCTTAGATAAAACCGTATTTCATTCATTTGCTTGATTAATGCAGTTCATATTAATGCAGTTCATTTTTTTAATCAGTTCATATTTAATCCATTAGAGGGTTTACATTTAATTTACGTTCAAATTGTGGAAGTTAAATACAACAAGACTGCTCGCATCAGGATGAAGCCCTGAATGCTTTGACTGACTTTTGAGGTCTATGGAGCAGTAATAACATAAAAAAATTAATTGTAATAACGAAATGAATTTTTTTTATTTGAGAATTTTAGGGGGAGGGGTGATGGTTAATTTGAGTATTTAAGATTGCGAGTAGGCCGTTCTGCAACTGATTCTGCAAAAAATGTTAAGAGTATAATCAATTATACTATATTTTAAATGAATTTCAATCCATTATAATTGATTCAAATGGATTAGGATTAAACAAAAGTAATCGATTATAATGACAACACAATCGTTTTCATGGTCTAAAATTGCAACAATAATGGATTATAATGACACCATTTTAGACAATATTTTTTCATTATAATCCATTGAACTCCGGTGCGGGAAACAATTAGCTAGCCAGTCTTAGCGATATGGTTATTCAGAAAAACATCATTCGCTTTGGATTTCTAGGAGCTAAACTGATGCCTTGATGTAAGATCTGCAGTGATGATGATAATAATTCAACTTTGAGCAGATATTTTATTACTCAACTTAAATTTCAGAAATTGCTAGTTTTTGCTCGGCGAAGTTTGTGAAAACGGAGATTAGGAAAGAAAGAAGTAGTGAAAAAGGTAGTAATGATCTATATATTTTTTCAAATTGACATTTTTTCCCACAGATTTTTTAAAGAGAAGTGAAAGTTACATTATAGAATTGGAACTTATACAACGTAGCTTGAAGCGTGTATAAAATTATAGTAAAACTGTATTTTTTCTTGAACAAGACTGCTCGTATACAGGGCAAAGCCCTGAATGCTTCGACTGCCCTCTAATCTATTTTGAATAGTGGATCAACTGTACAACCTCCCACCCTAAGTGACTAATCGTTGATATATCCCCCTACCCACGTATTTAAATCTACTGAATAAATAAACACTGAATCGACTGAATAAATAAGCACAACAAGCATTATTCCGTTTTCTTCCAAAGTCGGAACAACTAAGTAATCTCTACGGTTCAATTAGTACTTTTTTTCCTTTTTTGAAAGATTCGTCAATTTTCTTAAAGAATTATTCAAAATTTCATAGACGCTACAGGACAGATAGAATATCTGCCCAGTGCAATTTTCTTTCAAAATGAGCACTGCTCGATAATTTTAAATTGCAGTCGGAGTCTTCAAGCCGAGGCCTTGATATGAGCAATCTTGTTTTAATTTTTTTTTTCACTTTTTTTTCAAAAATACATAACATAGGACAGAAAAATAAATAGAAAATTTTTCAAAATAAACCTTAACTGTTAATTACTTTTTCTTGAGAGCTGTTAGGCATCAAAACTTTTATGCTAGTCCCCTGAAATTTTCATTTAATTTATTATTTCCAAGATTTTTCATGTTATGACTGCTTCATAGACCATAAAAGGCAGTCAAAAATTCAGGGCTTTGACTTGATTCGAGCAGTTTTGTCTCTTTTTGGAATAAACACTCATTCTGGTTTTAAAACGTCGCAGGTTTATATGCTGGAACGTCCAAACGCTATTTCAACATCAAATCTTGAGATCTTGTAAGGTTATTTTATCAATTGGTTCACAACTGCTGTAAAAATACTTCATGCGATACTGGTTTTCCTTAGATAAAACCGTATTTCATTCATTTGCTTGATTAATGCAGTTCATATTAATGCAGTTCATTTTTTTAATCAGTTCATATTTAATCCATTAGAGGGTTTACATTTAATTTACGTTCAAATTGTGGAAGTTAAATACAACAAGACTGCTCGCATCAGGATGAAGCCCTGAATGCTTTGACTGACTTTTGAGGTCTATGGAGCAGTAATAACATAAAAAAATTAATTGAAATAACGAAATGAATTTTTTTTATTTGAGAATTTTAGGGGGAGGGGTGATGGTTAATTTGAGTATTTAAGATTGCGAGTAGGCCGTTCTGCAACTGATTCTGCAAAAAATGTTAAGAGTATAATCAATTATACTATATTTTAAACTATGTATATTTAGCCCCAAGCAAATCAATGGCAAGTTTCGCTCTTTGCAAATTCCCCAGTCCATCATTCATCTCACAAACTGATTGCAATCAGTTTGATAGGTATTGCATGCTTTCTAAAACAGCTGGACGAATGATTTGGCAATGTGCCTAGTCACTCGGAAAAACTTTCTCAAATTTTGACAGATCGAATTCAGAATAAAAACAAATAAAATATTAACGAAAAATCATATGCTAACTAAATGTGGTATAAAAAGGGTTGAAATGTGTTTTTTTTTGTTAAGAGTTAAGTGTATACACATTGTCCAAAAATTAAAATTTTGATAAAATGAAGTTTTTCATGGTTTAAATAAATTTTTGCCGGTATTTGTTTCACTTGCGAGAGCAAGGGTCTTGTTGTTCAGACTTTCGATAGGAAAGTAACGGAATATTTGTGCTCGGGGTGGGTTTTTTTTTCTTCAGACAAATTTCGACTTTTTAACTAGCCGTTTTTGACGGAATTTTTTTATATCATTCGAAAGCTATTGTTTTCCTGAGCTTGAATTTGGAAAGATATTTTACCTGTGATCATTTTTCGTAAAATTACGGGAGTTTAAAGATTGCTACTTTGGCCAATTTGGGACAATTAACGCGCGATAAATTTCGCGCTATTAACGCGTGAGTGATATTTAATCCGTCTTAGAAATCGTTCCAAATTGGTTCAAGGAAGCTTATATGCCATAATTGATTTGTCAATAGGCGCAAAACCTATCACTTTGTACTTAGTATGACGTGTGGGGGGATGTTTTTACATAAAATCTCAAATTTTTTCAAAAATTTTTTTTTTATTACATTGAAATTTTTCATCTTATTAATGCTCCATAGACCTTAAAAGGTAGTCGGAACTTTCAGGGCTTCGCCCTGATACGAGCAGTCTTGTATAGTTTTTGAATTCAATTGAATTCAAAAAACTATATAATTCCCGATTGAATAACGAGGCAAAGGTCAGGTAAACCACGTAACAGGATTTCAGGTATCCCTAACTTTTAGATTACGTTCTTTTTTTCTACTATCCCGGTCTAAATCCGCGACATAGGAAAAGACCGTCTCCACCCAAATTTTGCTATTCTAGATCAACGCGACTTTTTATCGGCAATTCCAGACTGGCGCGACAGAAACTTGGCAATTGAAGACCAATGCGACTGAAAAAAAAAAACACCGCGACCGGCGCGACTCATACCGTCAAGACCGACGCGATCTAAGGTAATAATAGCCCGAACAGCGCCACTGAAAAATTTCAATTCCGGACCTGCGCGACTGAGAATAAACCGCCGCGAGATGCCCGACTGAGCAAAATGCCAAAAGTTTTTTCTTAAATTACGCCCTTTGAGTCTTTTCTTAGGTCGCGCCGTCAGTCTTTTCTTAAGTCGCGCCGCTTAAGTCTTTTCGTGAAACGCGGCGTCAGTCTTTTTGTAAGTCGCGCCACTCTAGTCTCAAAATTTGAAAACTCAGTTTTTTTTCATTTGATTAACCTAGTTTGAAAGACCATTTATTTCAAGTTTCACCTAATTAGAGCATATTGTCGCCGAAGGTGCCTTCCGAAAAATTATGCTCTAGGATAACAAGAGACCAGAAAGAAAGGTTTCCAGCAAGATCTGAGGTCCTGCATCAAAAAATCCGTTATTTTATACCCAAGTTTACATCTGAAGATTCTTTGTAGAAGAGGAGGGATTCTTCTCTAGGAGGGGGGGGGGGGGGGGGCGGATTATTTTTTCGACCTTTTTTCAGGTCGACTAAATTGAATTCTGCGTTTTTTCGGCGCGCGTTCTCCCTTAAAAATAATAGAACAAAATTTAGAAAAAATTTAGAGTCGGTCAGCCAAAAATGGGTATCTCAAAATAGTACAAAGGGAGACCCTTTGGATCGGAAGCGGGTCAAATCCCTGAGGGAAGGGAGGCGTCCGCACCCCCGCTCCTCGCCCCTCCTAAATCCGCCGGTGACTGAACCTATCTTTCATCGACTCGTGGTTGCCGTTATTTCTTGGTTTCAACTTCAGCCAACGATTGTAATTCATGAAAATCTGATATAGAAGACCTCTTTCAGAACTATCATCCTCGAAGTATGATCCTTCTATCCAGGTACAGCACCAGAGACGTCTGATCAGGATCACAAGTAATACCGACTTCGGCGCCCTCCTTAGTCCCATTCCAATTCGCTATGGTGGCTGCGCTGGAATGACCAAATGCACCATAAATGCTTAAATATACGACAACAGAAAATAACAATTATAGAAAACAGTCATTCGCTGTCACTGCAATAGAAATTCAAACTTGCGCTCTAAATTGTAGTGAGTTATGTTCTTTGGTCTAACTCATAGAGTAATTTCGGATAGGGGACACCATCTGCTCGTCACGCTATCTTATTTTCGGCCGGATAGATTCGTGCAACTTCTTAGTCGAATACCGATCTTAATCTTACTCTTATATCTCTTAGTCTCAATAGATCTAGAGTATACTGGTTTTGTTACGAGTCGGTCTCTTGGAAAAGGCAACGAAGTTGTAAGTTAAATTCAATATGCTCTGGTGCTGAAATTACAAGTAATTTCAGCACTTACAAATAAGTGGGTTGTTAGTTAGTTGGAGTGTGATTGGTTAGTCTTTAAATTTTTATAGTTTATAACCAACAATAGTATATAGTTTGGATCAGGTTCCATAATTAATTTTTAAATGATTTTTGTGATTTCTAGAGGATCGCTACAAGGCTATACTAGCCTGCATATGAATAGTATTATCCGAAAAAAGTCAGGCTTTGGCATAATTACGAATGTCAATTGAGAGCCATTGTCAATTGAGAGCCATTAACTTGACCTCGAATTCTTAAAGTCGGCAAGTCGGCATCATTCATTTATCGTTCGTATTTCGAGCCGAAAAATCCAAAAAAAATGTAAAAATGTAAAACAAAAGCCAGCAAATTTTTTATGTCTGTTGCTTAAGAAACTAAACAATTGATCGTCAGAAAAAAATTCAGAGGCTCACGAAATTATATAAAAAAGAAAAACTTCAATGATTCAATTTCTATGCCGCCACTATAAAAATAGAGCTGAAAAATACTAGATGACTGAATTTGTTGTTGCCGTCAGTAACTCTTAGTACAAGATTGCTCGTATATCAGCGCAAAGCCCTTAATGTTCCGACTGCACTCTGGGCCAATTGCAGAGTATTTGGTTGCATAACTGACAAAGTAATTGAGTAAAAAAAGTTCTTCGTTGTTTCTTTCCGTAACTTTACGAAAAATGATCACAGGTGAAATGGCTTTTTATATTTGAGCTTAGAATAACAAAATATCTTAGATGGTATAATATATCACTCATAGTATATTATTCATCAATTCATTTTTCAAAAAATTTATTCTAGTACCTTCGAAATTTAATCTGAAAATATCCGAGAATTTTAAAATGAAAAGCCCTATTTGCGTGAAAAGGTCAATGATGTCGAGCCTTACACCTCAAAGGACACTATTATGTTTTGGAATCTGCCGCTATTGACTAATAAAAAAGTTATTTCGGATGTCATCGAAATTATCAGACGAGTTATGGGAGTGCTGAACTGATTGCTTGTCTTTAACTTAGCCCAATCCTCAACCCAGATGACTAGACGCCTCCAGCTAAGTTCATCTAATTTCATTAAAAGAAACTGAGTTTTTTTCACGTACGAAATTTTTTGCATTATTTTCGAGAACAAAGAAATGGAAAACCAGTATTTATTGAGGATCCTCTTACAAATGATGATAAGGAGACGCTACCTGAAGCAAAAAGTAACAAATTGATTTTGTCCATGCATAGCAGCCAGCCACTGATCTTGGTTTATTGACCCAATGGTGCTGTACTTTGTGTCATTACAGAAAAGAAACAGCTATTGATGATTTGATAGAACAGTAGTGACAATTTGGATATATCAAAGAGTTTTCATGACAAAAATCCTTCACGTTTGTTCGACCCTTTTATAATTGCAGTTGAAGTTGTCTTCTGAATAGCAATTTTTGCTTGATCTTGAAGTTTCAAGGAAAATTGTTTTCAATATAACTAAGTTTTCATAACTATAACTTAGTATTACTCAAAATTTTATATCATACTTTCCGTAAACTTTCCTAATATTAGAAACATTTCAAGCAACAAAAACACATGTTGCAACTCAATTTCAACGCCTTTATGGCTCATGAAATCTAATTTAACGATCATGCAAACGAATTCTGCAAACGAATCATAAGTGGAAGGCGGTTAATTTTGGAACTCTAATGTAGGGTTTTGCATTCAAATAAGATCAGAGTTTCAGTTGAACACTTAAATGTGTTGATTTCTTTTGACTAAGAAGCTAATAAACAAAGATCCTTCAGCCATGTATCAAATACATCGCTAGCATAAAAGTGCAAAAATGCCGATGTCTTATAGAGATAACCGAAAAGTAGTACAACGTTTTTGAGCATTGATCTTCCATTTTTCGCTCTTAAAACTGTACAAGACTGCTCGTATCAGGGCGAGTCCCTGAATATTTCCACTGCCTCTTAAGGTCTATGGAGCAGTAATAACATGAAAAAATTAAATGTATTAAATAATATCGATTTTGTTTTTAATTTGAGATTTTTGTGTAAAATTCATCCCCCAACACGCCATATAAAATACAAATTGATAGATTCTGCTCCTAGTAACAAATCAGTTATGGCAAATAAGCTTCCTATAACCAATTTGGAACGACTTCTAAGACGGTTTTTTTTCCGCTTACGCTTTAATAGCGCGAAATATATCGCGCGTTGATTGCCTCAAATTGGCCAAAATGGCAACCTTTAAACTCCCATAACTTTACGAAAAATGATCACATCTGAATTATCTTCCAAAAATTAGGCTCAGGACAACAATAACTTTCAAATGACATTAAAAAAACGTCAAAAATGGCTAATTAAAAAATTCGAAATTTGTCTCAAAAAAAACCCACTCCGAGCACAAATATTCCGTTACTTTCAAATGCGAAGTTCTCCATATTAGAAGGATTTATAAGGATTACATGTTCTTCATAAAATTTACCGCTGGAAAATCTAATAATCGTATTTCAATTTCGAAATAAAAACAATTGTTTTTTGTCTTTTGGGCTGTAGTTTTCAGATATATATAATCAATTTTGTTCTCAATAATAAAATCGAAAGAAACTAAATAAGAGCGTTAAAGGTTATTAAAATTTTTCCTTCAACAAAGTAGAAACAAAACGAAACGATGATAAACGGCTGCTGTGCAAAAATCACAGAAGTACTTAGAACATTTTCATTACGAAACAAAAAATGTTTTTTTTTCTTTTTTAAATAGAGTGTTTTGCGCGTGGTGATTTGAGAAATTGTGAAAAATGTAGAACGATTTTGGGTTTTTCAGTTATCAAGCCAGAGACGTAACACAAAGGATTATTATTTAAGGTTAACTGAGCTATGGTTATTTTTTAAAGATCTCTCACCTTTTAAATTGGACTACACGTGCTGGGCACCATCACTACCGATGCGCTACAGCGTCACAACAGCTTACCTCAAAACTAACAAACAGTTTTACACTAAAAAGGTTTTCAAAAAAAGATAATTTTTCATTTATTTTAAATTTATTTGAAAGTTTTTGTTTTCTGGGTAAAATCTGAAAGAAGCGGTCCAAACTAAATCTGCGTTCAGAAGTATCAAATTTTCTCCAACTAATTTGTTCATTTGTTGTATAATGAATGTTTTCTCCACATTGGGCCAATTTCTTCACATTTAATTCGAATCACGACAGAAAAATTTTATTTGGGTTTCATTTATAAAATTACCCAACCCAAGTTGACAATTATTAAGGGTACTTGATTTTACCTGTAAAACAAAAAAGAAAAAAGAAAAATTTTTTGAAGAAACACCCGAGACAACGTTCCTCCCCATTTTCAATGGCTCGAACACTTAACTTGACCTCGAATTCTTAAAGTCGGCATCATTCATTTATTGTTCGTATTTCGAGCCGAAAAATCCAAAAAAAATGTAAACCTCACCTAGGCAGCCAGCAAACTTTTTATGACTGTTGCTTAAGAAACTAAACAATTGATTGTCAGAAAAAAATTCAGAGGCTCACGAAATTATTTCAAAAAAGAAAAACTTCAATGATTCAATTTCTATGCCGCCACTATAAAAATAGAATTGAAGAATACTAGATGATTGAATTTTTAGTAACTCTTAGTACAAGATTGCTCGTATATCAGCGCAAAGCCCTGAATGTTCCGACTGCACTCTGGGCCAATTGCAGAGTATTTGGTTGAATAACTGACAAAGTAATTGAGTAAAAAATGTTCTTCGTTGTTTCTTTACGTAACTTTACGAAAAATGATCACAGGTGAAATGGCGTTTTATATTTGAGCTTAGAATAACAAATTATCTTAGATGGTATAAAAATACGTCAAAAACGCTTAGCTAACAAGTCGAAAATTGAATTAATAAAACAACACCCCAAGCATAATTATTCCTCACTTTCTTCGAAAGTAGGAACAATAACCAACAGATAAAGGGAAATTTTCAAAGAAGTTTACTTTGGAGAATTTCGAAAAAAAACACAAAATTAAAGTTCTTCGAAATTCGCCATTTTTTGTTGGCACAGTCTTTTTAACTAGAAAAACTTTACTAAGCTCACGTTTTGGGCTAATGAAACGGCAAAAAAAAATAGCTTTATTAGACCATCGCATTTGCATGTCCTTTAATCAATTCTACAAAATATTGTTCTTATTAATGGGTAGGCAAATGATTCAATCATCAAGCGCAAATTATCGTCGATTAATGTCTAAATGAATATATTGTAGCAATGTTCATTTTGAATTAAGTTGTGAATTGAATTTATTCAGAAATGATTGAATGATTGAAAACCAATCCAACATATTTATTTAATTACTATAAAAATCTCAAAGAATAAAGTACGTTTGAAGCAGTCAATTTAATATTGGTCGAACTCAAAATTAGCAGATGAAAAGCCGATCGGATACGTGTTGCGAGCTTGCAGAACCGAGACTCGAAAAGTTTTAGAAAACGCTAAGTGGTTATCAGAAAATGCTATTTTACAATTCTGATTCTGTAAAAGTTATCCATCATTCCATCACTCCGTCATGAGAATAAACATCTCTTTTAAGATGAATATCTCAATTTGCAAGTATGTGTCATTTTTGTCTGAAATTTAGTTTATATTAAAAATAATCGTTTTCTCCCAACTAATTCGAAAAGAGAAACTCAAAACGAGAACACAAAATTGGTCTAAATTATCTCCAGGTCTAAATAGCTACAGTGCCGTCGTAGTATCAGGGGAAAGCTTGAATGTTCTGATAATCCTGTTGAAGTACTTCCACGTTTTGAAGAAAATTTCTTCCACCTCGCGTTTCACATAATTTTTTTTAATTTCAAAGCTCATTACATTACGAGGCCAAACTGTGCGTTTTGTGCATTGTAAGCGGATTCCGCAACAGGACAAAATCATATTTGTCGCGGAATCCCCAATTTTTTTTTGATATTATTTGGTGTTTTGGATTCCTCAAACAAATACCTAAAACACTGTACGGCTCAAAATTGCAAAAAAATAGACGAACTTGCGGAACCTGCAAACGCATTTTCGGAATACGGAACAGTTTGTAGAATCCACAAACAAATAATAAGACATGTAAATAGTTTACAAGAGCTAATGCGGAGTCCGCAGTTGTAAGCGGAACCTACAAATTGTAAGTGGAACTCGCAAATTGCTAGCGGACTCCGCAAATTGCATGTGGAATCCACAAATTATAAGTGGAATCCACGAATTCCGGAAAAAATGACGGAATATTTGTGTTCAGTATACTTTTCAGACAAACTTCCAAATGGTAAACCATCTGAAAAATACTGATACCTAGGGCGCAAAAAGTTTTTTGTCTCCCTGGCATTCAAAAAAATATACTGGATTCAAAACAGCCAAATGAGCAAGTTAGTGCGATTGATATAAGCTCATAAAAAATTTTAAAGTTTATTTCAGGCAATGTAATTGATCCTAGTCTGTCATTTTATGAAGTTGTAGCCAAAAACAGTACACAACATAAACGAGCAGTCGTAAATTCGAAAAAAAAACGCGTTTCAAAAAAATTTACTTTTGGGAAAATAGTTCTCCTTTCAGCCTTAAGTAATTTGAAGAAAACATTTAATAAAACCTCTTGATTCAATGGCAGCTTAATGTAAACAAACTATAACTGGCGTAGAAAAAATAGGCTCGTAATTGTTCTGACTTTCGATACGAAAGTAACGGAATATTTATGCTCGGGGTGGGTTTTTTTTTCTTCAGACAAATTTCGACTTATTAACTAGCCATTTTTGACGGAATTTTTTTATATCATTCAAAAGGTATTGTTGTCGTGAGCTCAAATTTGAAAAGATATTTCACCTGTGATCATTTTTCGTAAAGTTATGGGGGTTTAAAGATTGCCATTTTGGGCAATTTGGGACAATTAACGCGCGATATATTTCGCGCTATTAACGCGTAAGCGGAGAGTTAATCCGTCTTAAAATCGTTCTAAATTAGTTGAAAGAAGCTTATTTGCCATAATTGATTTGTTACAAGGAGCTAAATCTATCTTTTTGTACTTTAAATGGCGTGTGGGGGGATGATTTTCATAAAAAATTTCAAATTAAAATTTTATTTTTTATTTTATTACATTTAATTTTTTGTTATTACTGCTCCATAAAACCTTAAAATGTTATTACTGCTCCATAAAACCTTAAAAGCAGTCGGAACATTCAAGGCTTTGCCCTGATACGAGCAGTCTTGTTTTATTTTAATTTCAAGCTATAAAAGAATCTGTATTACGCCTATCATGATCGTTGATCGTTTATCGTCGATACATGTAATTAGATTTTTTTATATCTGGATGGGTATGAGTGTAAATTTGCTATAGTCTTTTGTAGAATCAGTGTACACCCACCTTAATCAATTTGACCACTTTCCGCGCAGAGAACCGCCTGCTTTTTTTTATTTTCTTTACGTCCATTTCTATACAGTCCATTTTTTTCGAGGCCAACTGGGGTCTACTACAAAAATTCGATATGTCAAACTATCGAATTTGCACAAATATTTCTGTAATGCGACGTAAAATTTACGTAAGGGTACTATTTTTCCTAATTTTAAAAGAATTATTCATTACGTATAAAAGGACCGGACTTTGAGTAGTTGTTTGTTTTTGCGCAGAAGGTATTTTTGCTAAAATGTGAGTATAATAATACAAATAGAAATTGCAACTAAGTTAATAAAAAAACAATAAAAATTCATTTTGGGGGCATTATGACAATTTTAGCAACTTTAGCGAACATTTTTTGCAGGATTGAGCTAACCAAAACAAATGCATTTTGCACGCCAGTTTTAGATACTCAATTATCAGCTAACATTATCAGCTAACACAATTTAAATCAAATCAAATTAAAACAAACTCGCATTACAAAAAATTAAATTTGTAAGTGGTTTGGTCAATAAACCAAAAGGTGTCAAAATGTAATTAAAAATTTGATAACTTTTTTTAGTACGAGTTAAAAAATATCAAATTGCAAAGTTAAAATGAGACTAAAGTCCGTCAAATTTCAGTTTTAAAAGTTTTTGTTATTTGGTTATACTAAGTATTATACTTGAAAACATTGATTACAGTCCTTTGATACATATCATCTATATCAAGTCATCAATAATGCATCATCATCTTAATAAAAACCTTTGAATCATCTATGAAATAGAATAGGTATGTTTTGCAATGGCAATGGTGATAAAAAATAATATGCTTGTTTACAATTTTAACCATAAGCTTTCACGCTAATAAACTAATAAAACGAAATGGGAAGTTTTGCTTTTCACTAGTTTCTGCAGCTTCATTTCAATACACTCCACACAAAAAATCCTACTGATTTCACATAATTTATTTTTGTCCCTTATTATGCTAACTTTTTAGTTTAGCATACTATGTACGATCTTTCAGAAAATGTGAAAGTGGTATTTGCGAGGAGTATCAACTTAGCAGGGGTAAAATGTCATCCCATCCTACAATAATAAAGAGATGCGCCCTTTGTGCTTCTAAACTAGGCTAAGTTACGCTTTTAGGCTACATTTCAAAATCATTAGGCTCATTATACTAAAAAAGGTATTTTGTGATTTGTTAGCAGGGGATTTTGCAACAAACCGTTCTATTTTTTTCTTCTTTTATCTCCATTGATCAAGCCGACAATTTTTTTACATGTTGAAAGACTTGTATTTTGGTTCCAGGTGCCTGAACTCACCAAACGGTTCTTGTATGCAATGATTTAACCTCGTAATGATAGTTTGTTTGTAGTGTGGTTTTACTATAAAGTTTTACTCACGACGCTCGTGTTAGCCCAAGAAACAACTTTCTCCTATAAAAACAACAATTTTATTCTTTCTCTTCAAAGGTTTTCAAGGATTTTAGTATTGCAAAAACTAAAGATACATGACTATCTGAAACAGGTGAAACAACTTAAAATTATTCTGATCTGTTATTTGCCTGAGGATTAATTGTTTCTTGAGCTTTTTTTTCTGCTGGAGATTTTGCTGTTAAGAACGTGCATAAAACGCTTCTTAGATCAAAACAAATTTTGCATAATTGGCTGAGCTAAAATTTTAGTGGCGCTTATTTTTAAACACTTCATAAAAATTGCTTTTTGGTTGTTTATTCCAACGATACAACCATATGTATTTTGTTCCAACCAAGCCACAAATATGGCGTGGATTGGTTTTTCTACACAATTTAAAGTGCTTTCATGAAAGCGCATTGTTGATAGTCATTTAGATTTTGAAAATCTTTTTGACTAATATTTTTTCAGTGTTTAGAAAAAGGGGTCTAAGTTTTCGACTACTCAGCAGACTAAATTTCGCAAAAAAAAGCATTTGTAGTTTTTTTTATTCATTTGGAGGACAACCAATGAATGTATATGTGGTAAACTAATTTATTTTTAATAGCATACTATAGTTTATGACTCAAATCTTTCACCTCGAAATTTAAAAAATAAATAAATATCCGTATTTGGAACAATTCGCTTCTTTAATTCTTAAATATTTGAATTCTTTCAATTTTAAGGGTCCATTTTTATTAGAAAATATTGAAACCATTTTTCCAACTGATAACAGCCAAATTTTGTGAACACCAATTTTCCAATATCAAATTTGACTGATTAGAATTATGAGAACTTATTGTTTCCTAAATCTATTACTCTGTGGAAGTGTGTTATGCTGGGTTAAACGACAGCAACCACCCTGAGACCAGACTGCGCAAGGATTTATTGCCATCTGATTACCATCGTTTTAATCGCCCTGTTCGAGATAGAACTACTGTTATCTTTGTGAAGTATTTTGCCGGTCTGTACCAACTAGTTGGCTTCAACTCACAAGAACAATCGATCCAGTTGTTGATCTTTCAGAACATAACTTGGCACGATGAGTTCTTGAAGTGGAATCCAGCAAATTATTCTGGAATTGAGAAGATCCGGATCCCTCAATATTCCGTATGGATGCCTGACGTTCTTCTCTATACAGAAATAGGAAATCTTGATTACCTCAAATTTTATTATATTGCGCCTCTATTGGTAAACTATGGTGGTAACGTATCTTGGTCTCAGCCAATGAACATAGAAACTACTTGCTCGATGGATGTGACAAACTTTCCATTTGATTCGCAAACATGTGAAATCGCGATGGGATCATGGCAGTACACAACGGCTGAAATGAGAATGTCTTGTGACAATGAGCTGAATTTGGATGCATATATACCTGATAGTCTATGGGATTTGAAAGGTATTTCTGAAAATTTTTTCTAAGGGGGATGCCATGAGAACAATGGGTAATTTTTGATATTACCCAAGGAATGAATTGTGCCGCGTTTTTTGTTTGCTTTGATTTCGTTGAGAATAAAAATTCCTATACTTTGAAAAAAAAACTTAATTAAAAATTAAAATTTTTAGGAGCTTCGTGTCATGAGCGATTTATGGATAACTACAGTGATGCAGTAATAACTGTGACCTTCAAACGACTTCAAACATTCTTCGTCGTCAACTTAGTAATCCCCACAGTTCTATTACTGGGAATCAGTTCTCTCACTTTCTTTATTCCGGGAGAAATTGGTGAAAAACTGAGTTATGGTGTGACGGTTACACTATCGCTTTGTGTCAATTTGACTATTTTTACAATCTTCATTCCCATGACATCAAAAACATTTCCCAAGTTGTTCACATACTTTCTATCTACCATTGTTTTATCGTGTGTATCAATGGTCTTGGCAACAGTGTCCGTTAATTTTGTCAATATCAGCAGAAACAGCAAAAATGAAGACGAATTTGCAGCGTTTAAATCACCGTTTACAGATATGGAATTAAATAAGCTTGCCAATCGCGTTTGCTCGAATAAAACGAAGATGACACGACTAAGAAAAATTGACTCCGTTATTGGGTTCATATATTTTCTGGGAGTGACAATCTACTCTGTTGCTTTTTTTATGTTGATGAGTCGCTAACGGAATCCTTATTGCTGTTCAACAATACATTTAAAAGTAAACAGTCTCATTTTAACGAAAGTCTTTGACAAAACTTATAACTTAATGTTCCCGGGTTGATATACTCAAACTATGTATCAACCATATGCGTCGACCAAACTTCCAGTTTCAACCAAAGATGTATAAGTCCGATAAATGAGTCAATCAGGCTCAACACTTGGGATGACCAGCCCAAAACATTTCACTTTTTTCTTTTTCAAGCCAAAGAATTTGCTAAATTGTTGTCAACAAAAAAAGACATCAAGTTATTATATTTATACCAGCAACAAAAAATAGACTTTGATCAAAAATTTCACGGAGATCCATTTAAATTAGTTAAAAGATTCCCGTAGCAGGTTGCAAAACAAGTTCATTCATTCAAAATGTCAAAAAAATTACTCACATTTTCTAGAAAAAAAGTTTCCTCATTTTTACGAGGCGAAACTGTGCACTTGATTGGAACATGTCATAAACTTCCTGTCGGAACGATAAAAAAAACAAAAGAACCAAACAAAAAATACACAGTTTAGCCTCGTAATGATGAACGAAAACAAAATTTGAAAAAAAAAACAGACATCAAAATCTAAGTGATTCGAAAACAATCTTTTTAAATCCGGTTACATAGGGAAAGGATTCGAAACGAAAAATTGTACACACTTCAAAAATTCGACCAAATGCGAGCAGGGTTTGCGCACTGAATACCTCGCGTTGTCCACAGCGGACAAATTTGGGGTCTTTTTACTTGTTCCGTCCAAAAATCTCAATTTTGCGATTTTGTAAAATTCAATGTATAAAAGCTCAGAACAATATACTGATATCACTGGTTGGTTTGGTTGAAAAAAATGCGATTACTTTATTCTTAAGCCGACTTCTAAAATGTATATATATTTCATTGGATCATTTTTGAATCTGATTGGTCGACTGAAAGTTCTGAATCAAGTATGTTTAATTTATTTCAAGTTACTTATTTATCTAGATGCATGCACCTAGTATGAGGCGTTAAGAATGAGCATGAACAATCTCCTACAAAAATAGAGCCGTAATAGTAAACAAAAAACAATGGATAGCCAAGTAAACTGTTCCCCGGTAGCCAGAATTTTTTTTTTAATTAGCACAAATTTTGACGAATAGCTTCCGTTTTCTGGTAGCAAACGCTTGAAATAATTTCTAGCTGCGCTTACCTTCTGCTTGATCAAAATTTATCAGGTTTATCAAAACTCACTTTTGTGAGCGTCAGATTTAAATTAGTTTTCTGGCTACTCCCGCCAGTAAACTGTATCGAAACTGTACCTACACTACATTGTTCAACTTTTAAGCAAATAACCGCTAGATTCACTAATTCATAAAAAGTCGAGAATACTACTTCTGTAAAAACGTGTGCTGTGAATAATGAATACTACTGCTGTGAATAATATTTCTGTAAAAATGCTTATCGTGAATACCGATTTTGTAAAAAAAAATTAACCACACTACAGCATGGTTTGTCTGATTGTAAGGCATAGCCTAAAGTTATTACGCACGCAATTTCAGTTTTTCAAAAACTAATTTTCTCTAAAGAAGGCAAGTAAATCGTGGCGACGAAATGACTTTTTTTAAACATGTTGACAGTTTTTTTGGGGCCATTCAACAGTGCCGAAGTACAACAGTGCTAACACTGAAAAAGTATTCAACAGTGCCAATAAAAGTAATGATATTTGAGAAATTTTAGTTCGGTTTGGGAATTGCTGGCTCAGAAAAATTGAGTTAAAATTTATGACGCCACATGAGAAGTTTTTGTTTGTTTAACAAGCAGCATCAATTTAAATTGTCTATTTGTGTCTTTTCAACTTCTGTCCTTTTGCATAAAACTAATTTTCTGTGATTTAAGATGAGTCAAAACAGTATTCAAAACAATTTTTGGCACTGTTGAACAGCATTTTGTTTCGCCAGTGTTGTACTTCGGCACTGTTGTACTGCGCTGTTTCTTTCGATGAATTTTTGTTCAGACTTTCGTAATGAAAGTAACGAAATATTGTGGGGTAGTACAACAGTGCCCGAAGTAAAACAGTGCCGAAAACGAAAACTTTGTTCAACAGTGCCGAAAGTTTGAACATATTAAGTTCGGCAATCAAAAATTAAACGGCAATCGCTTACAGTCTTAAGTGACACTCTAATATTTTGAGCAAGAAAATTTGCAACTTGGAAGTTTTGGCGCCAAAATAAATGTGTAACTGGGTGTAAGAATTTAGACTACAAGAACATTAGACTTGACCAGAAAAAAATGAATTTAAAACGGCAATTATGGGAATTTAGACGTAATTGTATGGTTCGTTTCTGAAATTTGTTTACTGGCTACAATCAACTTTCGTTCGAGCTTGCTAAAATGCAAAGGCAATTTTTGAAATGAGCCAATTGTAGAATTTATGCATTCCAAAAATAGTTTGTAATATTTTGATTAATGTTTATAAATCATTTATAATAAAAGATTTTATATGCAATAGGATTATACACTCTTCTTGTATTTGTGAAATTTTGTTATAAGCAATAAATTTTGTTAGCTTCTTGCTTACCATCTGAAATGCCAGTTTTGCAAAAAAAAATCAACGTCTAAAGTCCGTTTTATTGGAGCCGTCTAATTTGCTAATTGTCTAACTTCCTATCTCCGTTTTATTTGCAGTTGCAGACCTTTTTGCGCCAAAATTGGAGTGATTTTCTTTGTTAATTAGCATCAGTAATTTCCCGCTCTTCAGAAAATACGGTTAAAGTATTCTGAATTGCTCCCGCCGTTTTCGGCATTGTTGAACGCCCCCATATTTAAGCTCGGGCGTGGTTTTTTTGTCTTCAGAGAAAATTCGACTTTTTAACTAGGCATTTCTGACGAATTTTTTTAAAAAGGTATTGTTGTCCAGAGCTCAAATTTGAAACGATAGTTCACCTGTTATCATTTTTCGTAACGTTTTTGGGTTTGAAGATTGCCATTTCGGCCAATTTGGGACAAGTAACGCGCGATACAATTCGCTTCATTAACGCGTAAGCTGAGATGTAATCCGTTTCAGAAATCGTTCCAAATTGGTTGAAGGAAGCATGTTTGCCATAACTGATATGTTAATACCAGCGAAACCTATCACTCTGTGCTTTATATGGGTTGTTGAGAGGAGATGATTTTCAAAAGAAATCTCATATTTGAAAAAAAATTTTCAATGAATTACTTTTTTTACAATTAATTTTTTCATGTTATTACTGCTCTATAAACCTTAAAAGGCAGTCGGAACATTCAGGGCTTCGCTTTTTCTTCGGGCTTGTTTTCCTCTTACACCAGATTCCGCCTATTTTATCATAACTAGAGCAGGAAAACAAGTTTTGCCTCAAACATTTTCAGAACACGGGATGGAGTCATTTCTAATATGGGCATTTGGATAAGGTTTATTGAAACACAAAGAACGTTTTTTCAAAAACTCGCTGACGCAAAAGAGCTACCAAACCGAGTTTTCCATATGAGAAGAAAAAAATTATCGTAGGAGTGCCACACGCGACAGAGTGGAAACTAGGTCCCAGAGCCATTCGCTTGAGGTCAGGACAATTTCACCGTTCCCACGCGCGACGCTACGTTTTGAGCCAATCTAACTGTAACTCAGGTACTTAGTAGTTTTAATTGTGATACACATTAAACCGTTTTTAGGCCACATGGACCCAAGTCTAGATTTTTCACCTAATTTGAAGCAAGATTTGAGCGTTTTGAGAGCAATTTTTCTAGACGATTGCGCTCAAAATCTTTCTTCATAATGAGCGGTTTGAGCAGTTTATCTAAAAAAACACCCTCTGTTTCTCTAATTGAGTAAACAACCCAAAATAGATGTCTTGGAAATAATTAAATACGCGATTAGCCATAAAAACCGGGTTCATTTTGCCCATAGGAGTATATTTTTTTGAACAGAATTGGCTTTGATCAGTACTTTATGAATAAATACTCTAACTCACCTAACTCGGCAAACACGATAAAAATAACTTAAATCAATTGTTAATTGACAAACTAAAACATAACAGTCTTTTTAAGTTTCAAATGATAAAAAACCTTCCAGTTTCAAAATGGGAGGGTTACCGAATGACTCAGCCGGTGGAATTTTACAGTTTTCCCGCTTAAATTAGACTGAATATGTTAATTGGAAATTTCCTAATGAATTTCCAGATTTTTTTCAATATAATTAGTAACAAAAAAATCGCACAGACTGTATTAATTAAATTGAATCTGAAGCCGAAGAACCTTGATATTTTTGTCAGACCAAATGCAAAATGCGAGATCGTCGATTATCCGATGATTATGCTAGCCTAATATTTAAATACTATTGTGACCGATTGTGACCGATTGGCGTATAATCTTAGGACTCCGAAAGTGATTGCCTCATTGGACTGCCTTTTCTCTGCTTTTTGATCATTTAAACGTAGAGACGGCGTCAGAAATAATTTTCAATTCTCAGAAGATGCAACACAATCAGTGAGCCAGACAGTGACATTGCCGTTCTCCATGGTCAAATTGATGACTTTTCAGTTTCATCAGACGCAGATAAATGTCATATGTATCATCATCTTTTTTGTCACAAATTCTCACCTCATTAGACAGAGATTCTCCTTTTTTCAATTCTTCAATATCCGGCAAATTGCGTTGCCCATAATTTTCGGTTCAGTCAGCACAATACGACTCCGTGTCTCCTCGAGAGTTATCGGGGTCGCATCCAAAAGCTTATGACTTGAAGAAGGTATGTGACATTCTGGCCGATCTAACGCACTTCAGTACTGAGTTCAGGTCCGAGGTGGTCTTCTCATAGAGTAACTTCGGATAAAGTACACCGTCTGTTCGTCACGCTATCTTATTTTTGGCCGGATATATTCGTATTTCCTAGTCTAATGCCACTCCTAATCTTACTCAAGTATTTCCTAGTCTCAATAGGTCTAGAACACACTGGTATTCTTGCGAGCTTAGAGGAGAGGAGGAAGCAATTGATTCGTATCTGTTTTCTTTTATTCTCTTTTGAAACTACAAATAGTTTTAGCTTCACAATTTATCGAAAGTATTTACACTAGATCATGATTGGTTAGTTATAAATAAATTAGAGTGGTAAATATCAAAATGAATAACAAATACTTGTTTTAAACTGGTTTCACTTTAAAGAGTTTAAATTGAATGTTACTGCACTTCAAATCCAATGAGCGTTGTGACTGCGAAAACAAAACCAATAGATTTGCTCGTTTATTTTGTTCTGTGAAATCTGTACAACCTATATATCTGAAGGTTTGTGGTTCAGTTTTAATTATGATCTCTTTAGTTGTTTTCGCAGAAATTTTATGGTTATCTCGGTTATTTTGAAGATTTGCTCGTTCTTCAGTCAAATATAGTAAGTTTTTCTAAGCGCGACTGGTGAGGCCGGCTATAAGGCATGCTCAGGACGTCCTCAGTGGTGTGTTAGGCCGGTTGAGGCATAATTGACAGTGATCCTTTGAGTAGAGTTTTCTGTTGAATATAAATTTTTTCCTTTTTCCTTGTCTGTGCATTAACGATTGAAATTTGCTTGTGTCCTTTTCTTAAAAACAGTTTGTCTTTGATTAGTGTTGACCTGGATTTTGTTAGGTCTTCATGTGGTCTTATTAAAAAGAGGGTTTGTGTTTGAAAAAAAATTTAAATTTTTACGAGTTTACATGTTGGTAGCGCGGTGGCGTTAGTGAGCTGTGGTCATTATCGAAAGTTTGAAACCAGCGAAAGCTGTTTCAAAACTGTTATCAGTTATTTTGTGAAAATTAAAATTCACTCACTCTTTATAACTATTGTGCAAAATTATAAAAATTTTCATACGGTATATCCAAAATTGTGCGAGGTGAGGGATGGGTTGGAGAGAAATATTGAATTCACGCGTGAAAAAGTTAGTTTTGTCACTAATATATGACTGAATTGTATATCTTTTTGCATTGTACTACAATTTTATTGCCTTCAGTTTTTTAGAAATCTGCCTAATTAATATTTTTTATTGATCGTAGTTTAATATACTGGAATAAGATCGAGTCATTTAAATGATTAATTAAATTCTAATTTTTACTTGTTATCGTATTATAGAAGCTAATAAGGATATCTAAAGAAAAACGAATTATTTCAATACAAATTTTTTAATCAAGTGAGTTTTTTAGATTTATATAGTTTTTAGAAAACAAATTTTTTACCAAATTAAAAACATTAGCGACAAAAGTTGATTCTCAAAGAAGTTTAGCTATTATGCGAATGACGTTTTTCGGTTTTATTTTGTGCATATAACGTGTAGAAGGGGTCTGGAAAAAATGCATTAAAAAAAGGATCTAGGGTGGTTGATTGCATTAGAATTCTTGCTAAAACTCTGATTCTGATTAGATTTTTAGTGCTTATTAGTGTTAAAAAAAGCTAAAGTGCCTTGAGTTTTTCGTGGTCAGTAAGCAAAGTCGTGGTTAAAATATATGAAAGTTTATGTATTTTAAGAATAAAGTTCGGGTTTCTAACAGTGTCTTCTGACAAATTGAATATTTTTGTCTGGGATGCTTTTTGAATGAAAATCTTCTATGAGAAATGAATTAATGAGGGAAAAACATAAACGTATTAATGAGGGGGGAAATAATGTTTTAGTGAGGGGCGACGGGATCGTAGTTGCAAGGAGTACAGTGCAGGTTTGATGCAATACGTAAAGTTCAAAAAATATGGTGATGAGTATCTAGAATCTATTGTGATGTACCGGTGGTGTGGATTATATGAAGGTGAACTTTGTACATTTCGACTTTGGATGAAACGATAATAAGTGTACGTGTGGGTTAGTTTTGTTTTCAATAATAATTCGTGTGAAAAGTTAGAGCCTCTTTCTTTGGTGTGAGAAAATTAAATATTAGCTGGTCACTGTCAAAGCGAGTAAAGCATGATTCTGAAACTGGATTTTTTAAAAACACGCTCAATAAAATGAAAAAACTTTTCGTTAGTACAGTTCAAATGGAAAAAATTATCTGTTTTATTTTTAAAAAATTGCTGTTACTTGTGATTTTACTGCAGGGTCGGTGTCGAATTGTGAATCCTCCCTCTACCTAAGAAGGTTACGGTCATACTGTGCAATGGAAAGTTGGTTGGACTTGCGAGCAACGTAACGGCTGAGGATTTGTGAATGGTCAACATAACTAATTTCTTTTGTTTTTTTTGGCATTAGTGAGCTTATGAATAGCTGTGACATATTATTCAGCGTCATTTTAGTTTTTAAGTGGTGTTTTGAGTGGATTAGTGAAGTTTTTAAAACAAAACCAAGGGAGAGTGAGGATGAGTGTGTATTCATCAACATGAATATCTCGTCGGCTTTGGGGTTTTGGTTTATCATAACATCATTGTGGGAAAATCGGGTATTTAAAAGTGATAATTCGTGCGCGTTAAAATGTCTTGGATGTCGTTAAAATGTCTTGGAGTTGAGAAAGATGGGATATTAAAAAGTAAGCATTCATGCATTTTAGTATGTCTAAGATGTTGGCTTCGGAGGAATCATGATGTGGAAGGGCGGTTGACTTACAGTCTGGGTTGGTATTTTGGGTAATTTCTCTGCATCGATATAGGTTGTGGTCGTCTCAGGGTGTCGTGAATAGACGAAGTGAATCTTTCTGAAGGTGAAGCGGAATGAGTTAATTGTTATAATGTTAGTGGTCGATTAGTTTTGTGGATTAGTTGTTGCTGTTGTAAAAAACACGTCTATAACCAACACTTAACGTTAAGTTGATTGTCGGTTATGGGGATTCGGGTGTCGGTGATGGTGCTAGAAAGTAATGAAAGAAATTGGAAAGCGTCTGTGTAAGAGGAACCTTAGTTTGATGAGAAGAAGATTAATGGAACTGAGGCAGTAATGGGAGCAAGAAGTGGATGCGGAAACTTAAGACGGAGGTCATTAATGAAAATGACATAGACCTGGCGTTGAGGTTTGAAAGGAAGAAAAAGATCGGTTGAGGGATCCGATTTGGCGGTTCATTGTGGGCTAAAACCATTATCTCTATGAGAACGAAAATTAATTGTATGAGGCTTTACTTCTTTTGTTTATATATGGTACCTCCTCAAAACACACGACCAGTATTTGCTATTTCTATTAGCGCATACAAGGTAACAATGGTGGTTACTTCAACCATTAATTACAACTGAGTCCGTAATTTTTTGATAACTAGGCGAAGTCCACTGCAGTGGGTATACATAACTGACACCTCTGTGTTTCCTTCTTCTCGTGATAATCTTCCAAAAAGACTATTAGAACTCTTTTAAGCTAAGATACTAGTTACGTTCTCTCGAAGAATATTAAATTTTAAAAACTGGTAGTTCTAATTTTTCTGGCTCCCATATTTTCTCACAACCTTATTCCATAAGTGGATAGAAAATAGCAACTTGTTCCCCTGTTCCTTCGCTGGCATTATTCTTTGCGCTATTTTTTGCTCCCACATCTTGAAGCGTTTTTTGTGTTTGTTCATGGAAGGCTGGTAGTCTAACATGATAAAAATTATGCTGTTTCTCAGATTTTTTTCTTTAATGATCAAATTAAGACCATTTACAATTTCTTTGATTAGGAGTAGTCCTTTATTGAATGGCCACAAATTCCTTGTCTGTCCCTTGCAAAGAACAGATTTACCAATTAGTATATTGTCTGCCACGATTTACCTTTTTTTGGTCTTAATTTGTCTTTTAACGTTCTTGTTCGACATCAATCGTTCATGTTTGGAAATGATTCTTAGGTTGCTCATGTAATCGCTCTGCAATGTTTCAAAAAACCAACTATTGGCAAGAATCAAGTGCAACCAAATATCAAGTAGAATGGACTGAGTTTTAATTTTGCATGATTTTAGGATGTGAAAGCCATCATAACTGCTGAATAATTTTTGGCATGGTCGTCAAAGTTTTCTTTCAGATATTTAGACAAAGCTTCTTTGATTGTTTTGTTGACTTTTTCAGATCCTTCAGTGTTTTGGCAAACTTCTTTTTGAAAAAGGTTCCGCTGTCTTTTCAAGCCCTTCAATGACTTTTCTAGAGTATTCAATGAGTTCTAATAGCACACGTGGTTTTTTGATGCAGTGAGGTTCTTTCATCTGCTTGACTGCGTTTGCTTTTTCCGGGTCTAATTAGACGCCGTTGTTTGACACAAAATGCTCAATATAATGCTATTTGTCATAATTATTCTCCCTTCTGAGATGATCATTTTTTTTTCGCGCGCGCGCTTGTTTTGTCCCGGAGTGGGAGTTTTTGCTCGACCTATTGAACTTTGTCCCCTATATTGGTTCCGTTCGCTTCGCGTTTTTTCTCAGTTACTGCTGTCTCATCGACCGTCACTGCTTCGGTATTACTTCAACTACTAACCGACTTCTGTTGAATAAGTATCTTGACCGAGTCTTTTAGAACTTCTGTTTCATTCCCCCCGAATGTCTACTGTTATTGGCAATTATTCTTCTTCCTCATTTCTAAAGCACTCGCAATGATCATGTCCTCTAACTTGGCTGTCGCTAAAACGTCGAGATTTGTAGCGGTAAGTGATCTTTTAAGTATTGGGACTCAATTGCTGCAAATTTTCTAAAAGTCTGTCAATTTTCACCTACTGGCTGCACGCAAGACCATTGATTTTTCAATTTAATGCCTTCAAAAAGCTTTAAGATTCTCATTAAAGCTCTTTCTAGTTGCCTCTAAAAGCGTACGGTGAAACCCGATTGCAGGTTTCACACTTTCAACGCAAAAAAAATGCAGCCGTTTATCAACAATCTATGTTCCACTTACAGTACGTATCCATTTTTGTAGTTCGTTTAAAATCGTTAGAATCGTTGAATACTTCCGGTATTAATCTCTTGAAAATCGAAACTGCCGTTGCTATTCTAAACTCCCAACCTATTTAATAATTATTTGATTTAGTCCTGTAGTTGGAGTTTTTCTACATCTTATTAGCTGATTTCAGTTTTAAGTAACTTTTTTTAAGTCCCTTCAACTACAATTTATCCGCTATTACATCCGAAGCTGATCAATTTTGTTGCTTAGTTTTTCGTTTTTCCAATTCATATTTTTTCTCAATTTTACCCTGATATTGGTACAGTTACATCTTGATTTTCAAGATTACCTGAAAAGTTACAACTCAAAACAAAATTACAAATTTTTTTCCTTGTTTTCTCTATGAATCAATGTTAAGCGTATTCAAAGTTTTATTTGATTTTTGAAATGATTTTTCGGCATGCTCGACAGTTTTCAATCAATTCGAAATATTCCCTTCTCTGTAGTGTTTGGGTAACGTCTATTTACTAAATAAATAAAAATTCAATGCTTAAATTATTTTTTCAATTTTAAATCTATAACGCGCTGAGATAGTTTAGGTATTTTTACAGAGACTTCATACAATTTTAATAAAAAAAAGAAAAGACTTCTTAAGCTGGACAGGCTTGTCTTAGGGTTGTTATCAGTAAGTATTGATGTCAGTTCTCAGACATCTTTGAATCTTAAATAAGTTCAATTTTAAATTTCACTTTCCCCTAAAATTGTTGCGATTCTCTACAATCGACTAAAATTAAATGAGTAGGTCAATACGGGTGAAAAACGTGTAGAATTCAGGTACCTGGACTCAGCTAATTGTCAATAGAAATTTTTTCTTCTCTCCATTGCTGTCATTTCGTTGGGGAAAAAATGACTAGCCACTAGATTTTATATAATGCTTTTAAGCTTCTCAGCTTTCCAAGCCGTTCACAGGTATCCAAGCTTATGAGCGATATGCTACTCTTGCTTGATCTCGTTAAGCTTGCTAGCTTAATTGGTTCCTTTGGCGTCGCGTTCAACCCCAATGACTGCTGTCTCTTCGGTCGTGATTACTCCGACTGTAAATTTCATTATCAACCGACATCTGTTGAACAAGTCTGTTTATCGACTCTATCAGGATTACTAATTCCTTCCTCCGTATGGCTGCTATTTATTTATATATTAGGGCATTAATTTTTCTCAATCGCTTTATATGACGTCCTCCAGGTGAAGTGTCCACTCTAAGGCATTCGCGATTTTCAATTGGAAGTCCCCAAACATCTTTCGGAGCTCGATTCTAATTTCACTGTAGTGGGACTCATTCGAGAAAACCTTGAAGCACTAGGTGATTTCTCATATTTGGGATCGTCTTGGTACATCTTCAGTGTCAGTTATTGCGAGCTCCCATAAGAATCTGTTAATTTTTGCACCTCATGCTGCACGCTCGGTAGGTTCCGTTCAGCTCTAAGCTCTAAGTGTGTTAAGTAGCTTTCACAGTCTCTAGAACCTGTGAATGCCTCCGGTAATAACATCCTTGAGACCCAAACTGTCGTTGACTTACTTGACTCTCAACCTAGAGAGAGAGAGAGCAAGAAATAATGAAATACATCAATTTACCCATTTGGGGAGTTTACAGAAATGAAACCAAAACAAAAAGGGTTATGATCTGCTGTTTATGCATGTACAAATGGCGAACCAAGTCCATTTTTTAAACTCATCTTGTTGGAGCTTGTGATTATTTAATACGATTTCTGTGAACTTCGGAAGTGATAAATCGAGATCTCGTTTCATTGTCCTCAGTATATGGACTGTTCTAACGAAACAATTTTTCCACGTTCATTCATATTTGAAAGTACTTTGAGCGAAGATGTTTTGCTACCTAGGTGATATTTTGCATCCAGATGAAGGTTGCATATAATCTAAAAATTTCTTTCATAACTATCATGAAGTATCCGGTAAAGTAAAATTAAATCCTTTATCTCCACTTGATAACAAATCGGAAATAAATTAGGATACAATAAGGCAGCTTTGTAACCGCTTTAATGATAAATCCATTTTAGACATCTTTTGTTGAAAACATACAATTTAGATAAACCGAAACTGTTAGGTGATTAAATAGCCGAGGCATAAATCATAGTAGTAGTGATACACGACTTGTACAAACGCTATTTGACTGGCATAGGTGCAAGAAATGGAATGATTCCTGTAAGCATGTGGTAAACTTTGTAACATCTATTTAATTTATCGGGTAATTGATGTAACCATTTCAATTCTGTATCAAAAACAACTGCCAGGTTTTCCACTGAACTAGCATAACCACTAATAACATCGTTTGACGTGAACTGTATTTGAAGAATTGCATTATATCACATTTCCTTGGATGTAATTGTAGATCACTGCTAAAACGCCAGTATAGATACTACCAGTATCATACTGTACCGCTGTATAATCCGTGCTGCTACCAGTTGAATCGTCGGCAAAGATAAAAGGATGGGATGAAAAATTTACACGAAGATCATTTATGAGGATCAAAAACAACAACGGGCCAAGATTACAGCCTTGGGGAATTTATAGCCATATTGGAAGGACAAAATTAACACAAACTTGTTGACTACGTCCATATAAATGAATCTTGATGAGTCTAAAAAAAGAACAATTAAACCCAAACGCTGCCAGCTTTGAATTATTCAGTGATGAGGAACAGAATCAAACGCTTCCATATTGTCTGCGTAAAATACAATTACTGATAACTCAAACTCACCACTTTTTTGAAATATGACTTTTCAATTTTTAGAAGTTGAAGACTAAGAGTTCAAGACAGAGTGCTAGACTAGTTAAAATACTAATAGGTCAAAATTTTACCAACCTCGTTATGGTAGCCTTGTGATTGATATCAGGGCGTGATAAATGAACACTTCCATTAAGCAGGCCAAGTCAAATTGGACAAAAACATTGTTAAATAAGGCTTCAACTAATGGTGTTAGTTGGCTTGCGCAATTTTTGAGATTTTTAGAAGGAATATTATCACAGCAATTGTTGCCAGAATCATCAACTTTTTGGAGATAATCAGTGATAGTGATAGCAGGAATTTTAATGTTAAAATAATCTTATTTTATTTCGGAGCTAGAAGTGATCGTATTAATATTCACGTCAAGAGACTTGGCGTAGACAGAAACAAAAAAATCAATAAAAAGTTATGCTTTTGATAAACAGTTCTTGATACTTTTTTTTCCAATTCAAACGCTGTTTATAATTTTCTTTGTTAATAAACTAGGTTTGAATTTGAAACAAGTATTAACGTTTGAGAGGGAGAAGGACTCCAAAAAACAGTTTTGTTTTGTTCAAGTGGTACTTCAATATCTTTCAACAAAATAACATGGTTTCCTGGCTTATTTTGCCCCTTTTTTGTCTTAAGCTTATTCCGGAGATGAACAGAAGAGAACTGTAAAAAAAGTTTGTCGACTTTTTTGTGGTACTTGTTTGAGTTACTCTAGTAAATCCACGATGGTTGGAAATAAGAAACGCTGTAAATTTTTGGAAATATGTGAATATGTCAAGGCTTCAAAAGCAGGCTGAAAAGTTGAAAATGACTAAAAGTTTATAATCGAAGGATTGCCGGGAGTGGACAAGCATAGGCTCTTTGAACTCTTCGGGCACTGATAATAGAATAGACACAAAAAAACTATCAGATAAGTTACAATGTGTAATTTAAATGTCGCAGTTGTCAGGATTGTCTGCAAGCACAACATCAAGTATGTTGCCACTGCGGTGAGTCGGCGAAGTAACAAAATGCTATAAATTGATATCATAACAGTATGATAAAAACTCGCATATCATATGTAACATTCGCCTACTTAAATCAAATATGAGTTTAAGAAAAATAGGCCCTATAACCATTGGCTCAATGGTCAGGGACACTATCACTTGGGTTTTTGTACCTCATTCAGTCGGAGCCAATTCGGTTCACTTGCGACATGAGACTACAAACCGTGTTACAGCCTAAAGGCTACTACCAAAATACCCTCCACTCTAGAAATAAGAACGCTCCCATACTCAGGTCTCCAAATATCTGAAATACGCGAACGCTATTAAAAACAGGGTTGGAAGCTTAAGTATACCGTTAGTTTTTATTGGACAGTGGAGCTTTGATCCTATTCAGATGGATCAACTTAAAACCCGCCTTATCTCAACATAATCACTCAAGAAGTTTAAATTAAGTACTCACTTAGTGACGCGACTATAGAATTAGGTAAAAAACACTAATAAAGCAACTCTAGAATAAGTTCGATGTAAATAAGTTTAGCTCAAGAAGTTTTATATCCTGATCCATCGAGCAGCTTTGGCTGTTCACCTTCCCAGTCTGTTAGGTGATCAAATAGCCGAGGCATAAATCATATTAGTAGTGATACACGACTTGTACAAACGCTATTTGACAGGCATAGGTGCAAGAAATGGAATGATTCTTGCAAGCATGTGGTAAACTTTGTAACATCTATTTAATTTATCGGGTAATTGATGTAACCATTTCAATTCTGTATCAAAAACAACTGCCAGGTTTTCCACTGAACTAGCATAACTACTAATGACATCGTTTGACGTGAACTGTATTTGAAGAATTGCATTTTATCACATTTCCTTGGATGTAATTGTAGATTACTGCTAAAACGCCAGTATAGATACTACCAGTATCATACTGTACCGCTGTATAATCCGTGCTGCTACCAGTTGAATCGTCGGCAAAGATAAAAGGATGGGATAAAAAATTTACACGAAGATCATTTATGAGGATCAAAAACAACAACGGGCCAAAGATTACAGCCTTGGGGAATTTATAGCCATATTGGAAGGACAAAATCGACACAAACTTGTTGACTACGTCCATATAAATGAATCTTGATGAGTCTAAAAAAGAACAATTAAACCCAAACGCTGCCAGCTTTGCAATTATTCAGTGATGAGGAACAGAATCAAACGCTTCCATATTGTTAGCGTAAAACACAAACACTGATAACTCAAACTCACCACCTTTTTAAAAATGATTTTTCAATTTTTAGAAGTTGAAGACTAAGAGTTCAAGACAGAGTGCTAGACTAGTTAAAATACGAATAGGTCAAAATTTTACCAACCTCGTTATGGTTGCCTTGTGATTGATATAAGGGCATGATAAATGAACACTTCAAATGAGCAGGCCAAGTCAAATTGGACAAAAACATCGTTAAGTAATGCTTCAACTAATGGCGTTAGTTGGCTTGCGCATTTTTTGAGATTTTTAGAAGGAATATTATCACAGCAAATGTTGCCAGATTCATCAATTTTTTGGAGATAATCAGTGATAGTGATAGCAGGAATTTTAATGATAAAATCATCTTATTTTATTTCAGAGCTAGAAGTGATCGTATTAATATCCACGTCAAGAGACTTGGCGTAGACAGAAACAAAAAAATCAATAAAAAGTTATGCTCTTTGATAAACAGATCTTGATATTTTTTTTTTCCAATTCAAAAGCTGCTTATAATTTTCTTTGTTAATAAACTAGGTTTTAATTTGAAACAAGTATTAACGTTTGAGAGGGAGAAGTACTCCAAAAAACAGTTTTGTTTTGTTCAAGTGGTACTTCAATATCTTTCAACAAAATAACATGGTTTCCTGACGGATTTTGCCCCTTTTTTGTCTTAAGCTTATTCCGGAGATGAACAGAAGAGAACTGTAAAAAAAGTTTGTCGACTTTTTTGTGGTACTTGTTTGATTTACTGTAGTAAATCCACGATGGTTGGAAATAAGAAAAGCTGTAAATTAATGGAAATATGTGAATATGTCAAGGCTTCAAAAGCAGGCTGAAAAGTTGAAAATGACGAAAAGTTTATAATCGAAGGATTGCCGGGAGTAGACACGCATAGGCTCTTGGAACTCTACGGGCAGTGATAATAGAATAGACACGAAAAAACTATCAGAAAAGTTACAATGTGTAATTTAAATGTCGCAGTTGTCAGGATTGTCTGCAAGTACAACATCAAGTATGTTGCGACTGCGGTGAGTCGACGAAGTAACAAAATGCTATAAATTGATATCATAACAGTATGATAAAAACTCGCATGTCATATGTAACATTCGCCTACTTAAATCACATATGAGTTTAAGAAAAATAAGCCCTATAACCATTGGCTCAAGGGTCAGGGACACTCTCACTTGGGTTTTTGTACCTCATTCAGTCGGAGCCAATTCGGTTGACTTGCGACATGAGACTACAAACCGTGTTTTAGTTTAAAGGCTACTACCAAAATACCATCCACTCTAGAAATAAGACTTCCCCCGTACTCAGGTCTCTAAATACCTGAATTACGCGAACGCTAATAGAAACAAGGTTGGAAGCTTAAGTATACCGTTAGTTTTTCTTGGACAGTGGAGCTTTGATCCTATTCAGATGGATCAACTTAAAACCCGCCTTATCTCAACATAATCACATAAAATGCACTCAAGAAATTTAAATTAAGTACTCACATAGTGACGCGACTATAGAATTAGGTAAATAACACTAATAAAGCAATTCTAGAATAAGTTCGATGTAAATAAGTTTAGCTCAATAAGTTTTATATCCTGATCCATCGGGCAGCTTTGGCTGTCCACCTTTCCAGTCAAGTCTCACTCCCGTCCAATCAATCGCACTTCTTTTCTTTAAATCTCGATGCGCTCCATCAGGAACAAGACATCTCTACTCGTACTGACGATTCTGATAGACTTGCGAATAGCAATTCTACTCTCGTGATATTCGTCGACTTTCCCTTAACTTTGAGTCGAATCTTCTGATCCAATTAATATTGTATATTCAGTTATCGCGAGAAACTTGAGCATGACAGGGTCATTTCGAATTTTTGAAAAATTTGTTTTTATCCCTATACAATGCCAAATTTGAGATATGACCGACTGGCACAATAGGTGATGGAAGAATACCAAAAATTCCAGGCAGTGAATGGCATACATAAATTGCTCAATACAAAAAAACTGCCATCGATAAGATGGCCAGAAGACTGTCGTTCGAGTTGGAGAGCAGCACAGGAGGTCACCACAGCAAAGGCTTGAATTCTTGAGACATCAACTCTGTCTATTGAAGAAACAGGTTGAATGTAAATAATAGTGACGCATAACATAATATCATCATTGGAAAATAAAATAGTAAATCCAAAGTCACAGAAAAAAAATAGCAAAACAGTAAATGTTATGGAATAGAATTTTCGTCCGGATGAGCACACCCCAATGTTCGCCTTCGGAACGGTCCATACGTGCCAAAACTTGGTAATCAGAATATGAAAATTATGTATTATAGTCAATATTGTCATAAAGCCGCGGCTCAGTTAAACAAATAATATCGGGGGTTCCAGTATACAGGTATATTAAGTGTAGGGATATTATTAAAGTTATTCCAATAGTTGGATGGAGTCTTCGTAGGTCTTAACCGCTGATTTAGCTTACGAAGAAGAAGAAGAAAGAGCACTTGAATTACTATACAATAAAGAGCCGAGGCATCAGTGTAACAAAGTGTAAATAATAAAATTGGTTATAAATTCATTGGTTACATCAAACAAAAACAAAACATCAGAAAACAAGCAATAAACAAAACAAAAAAAAACAAAATTGGTTACAGTTCGGAAATTGGTTGATTAAAGTATATGAAGTTTCGGATACTATAGAAAAATAAAGATTTAAGAATTAGGAACAAGCTGGTAATAAAACTTTACAAACAGTTTTACAGATAGTCCAATTATACAGCGTATATACAGAGTATATACAGTTTCTCTTTCAAGCAATGTGTGAAAAAGTAAACTGAATTAAAACATATAGAACTAGCAAAAACGGAAATCACGCCACGTATTTGTATTAGTACATATAGGATTGTTTCTCAATTCACTCACGTAAAATTCTTTCAATTTTTTCTTGAATTCTGTTTTCGATTTTTCTAAATTGCGCAAAATTATGGGCAGTGAATTCCATTTTTTAGAAGTCAACTGAAAAAATGATTTTTGTAGAGAAGCAGTCGAACAATGTTTGTCAAAAATAATTTGTTTCGTTCTTTCGTTGAGCCTATAATTGGCAGTCGATAGTCTCAGTGTATTTTCAAAAGCCTTCTTTTTTGAAGATATTGGTATAAGTATGTTATACACTTTAACTCAATTCTTTTGTCGATTCCAATGAACGATTTGCTAATGCGAAGAAGGGAAGAAGATTTAAATTTCGATCTGAAATATGTTCTTTTTAGCGCCCAGTTCAACTGTTTCTCCAGAGATAGCATCAAAGTAGCATTAATTTGTTGTAAAAAAATTGCTGAATAATCTAAATGTGATAAAACAAGACAATGAAGCAAGGCAACTAATGATAATGTCGGCAGTTGTTGTCTAATTGTATCAATAGTTTTAATCCCTTGGGCCATTTTTTGGAGAATTGTTTTGATTTGAGCATGAAAAGATAAACTTGAATCAAGAATTATGCCTAAATGTTTGCATTCTGATTTTTTGGCTACATAATGCCCACTTATTACTAGTTTATCAGTATCCACATTTTTGCTATCATTTTTTTGACAAAATGTTATAATTTCCGATTTAGATGCATTCAGATTCAATTGGTTCTCTGCAAAAAATTCCGTTAGATTATTGAGTGATTTTTGCAATCGATTCAAAGCATCCTCAGAAATTATAGAAGAGGAAAAAACCATACAGTCGTCAGCATATTGAACTAAAGTACAACCTTCATATAATCGCTCTTGTATGTCATTAACATATAAATTGAACAACAACGGACCAAGTACCGTTCCTTGTGGGACACCTCGTTTTATTTCAATCCAGTCTGAAAAAATTCCATTGACGTTTACTCTTTGATTACGTTTGTTTAGGAAGCTAGCAATTAAAGCATTTGCTCCATTTGAAAACCGAGATAAAGCATTTTTTCAATTAAAACTTCATGCGAAGTAGAATCAAAAGCCTTGGACAGATCTAATAAAGCTGCATGTACAATTTTTTTTGAATCTATTTGATTTCGAATACTTTCTGTCACATAAACAAGAGCATCTTGTGTTGAAATGTTTTTGCGAAATCCGAATTGAAATGGTGTCATTATTTGAAATTTGTCAAGATGTTCTGTTATTTGGGCATGTAAAATTTTTTCAAAAATTTTAGAAAAAGCTTAAGTTATTGATATTGGCCGATAATTTTTTGCATCCATTGGGTCATCTTTTTTAAACAAAAGGGTTACGTTTGCTTTTTTTCAGTTCGATCGGGAAAATGTTCTCATCTAAGCAAGTAATTATGACAAAAGTTAAATGTGGAACTATAACTGATTGACCGTCAATGATTGCCCAACCAGGTACGGTACAAGGTCCGAGAGGTTTTCTAACATTGATTTTTCGAACTATATCAAAGCATTGCTTCACTGTAATGTGTTGAAAATGAAAAGGTGCAGATTCAGAGGCAGCTTTGTTGTAATTCGGAGGCTTTTTAGCGCTGAAAAATTCGCCTAAGTTTGAAAAAATATAACTTAAATGATTGGCAATTTTTTTGTCTTGGGTTATCATTTCACAGGACGAATTTCGTAGAACTGTAATTCGATTGTTGCCAGAACATGTACCTCTAACTTGGTTAATATATTTCCATTTTTGTTGGATAGTGCTGAGAAGTGAAAAACAATTTTTTGAATGATCGAGTTGTTTACTTCTAATCAATTGGCTCATTTGACTACGTAAAAACTGGTACTTTGACCAATTATCGCTTGTGATTTGACTGCGATATGATCTGAGTGAATTCTGTTTCTTAGTCAATAATTGCTGACATTCTGAATCGAACCATTCCGTTTTCAACACGTTTTTTGGTTTGAAATTACGAACAAACTTTTTTTCGATAGGAGCATGTTGCTGTAGAGCACAAGAAATTAAATAAATCATCGTCGAGAACATGTTTTGTTCGTCTGTACATTGATATAAGAGATACCAAGGAAGAGCGGAGAGTGAATTGCAAAATTCATTTTTCTGATAATTTTTCTTATTGAAAGTCGAAATTATCCTCGGTAAAGTTTTGCCGCATTTTATATCCGTCAAAAAAATGAAGCAAAATGGTCGGTTTTATAAGGTGTACCAAAACAAAATTCAATGCCGTTTGTTTCATAGTCACTGATTATGTAGTCGATATGAGTTTTTGTTGAGGAACTAATTCTGGTCTCATCGTTTGGACAAAAAAACCTTCAATCCATATGGAATAATTATAGAGTCTAAATATTCTTTTTCTTTGCTATCCAGATAATTTATGTTATAATCACCCAGAAGCGTAATTTTATTAGAAACTGAAAATGCATTATGTATGTTAAGCGTTAATTGTTCCAAAAAATCAATAAAGTTTGATCTGCTTGGGTTATAACACAAATTAACTAACATTTTTTCTGTACTCGAAATGTTAAATGTAGATTTGCACTCAACCCACACTGACTCATATTTTTCTTTATCAAATAAATTTAAATCAGGCCTCAATTTCGGAGCCAATTTGACTGGTATATATAACAAAACGCCACCGCCTTTCTTTTTTACCGATGATTGCCTATCATATCTGAACAACGCATGCGTTCTAGGTTGGAAAATCCATAAATTGTCACTATCTTCTTTTTTAAGCCACATTTCGGAAATTCCTATAATTGTATTTTCGCCCATATCATCAAGAAATTTTTTCAATTGCATCCGTTTTCTAATAATACTTTGAAAATTCAAATGAACAAATTTAAGATTTGCACAATAATTTGAGCAGATACCGTAGACTGTTTCAATGGTTTTAATAGGACCAGGGTTTTTTTCAACATCCCCACCTTGGGTCAGTAACAACGCGAAAAGGAAAAGATGAGTCAGTGTGGTAGCTCTCCGCTCATTTATCCCACATTTCGATGATAATATCTTTTGCTGGCAGCTTAGATAGCCCCAGTAAACAATAGTTTTTTCTTTAGTTTCCATCTGAGCCTTGGAAATTAGAAAAATTGCACATAACAACCAGAATTTAATATTCAGCATAATAAGTTAAATAAATTAAATAATCGCCAAAGTTTGCACCAAGAAAAAATGCGAAACTACTATTTCCTAAAAAATTTTGCACCGTTTTGGAAAAATTGTAACATTTCTGCCGTTTTTGGATCTAAATTTGATGATTGTTGGGTTTGCTTCATTCTGGGGCGGGTTGTAATCTCACATGTGTTTGCATTAATATCAGAACCTCTAAAAGAATCTCTAAAACTTTGCACCAAAATTTCAACACCCCCTTCAGAAGGATGCAAACCATCCGAGCTAAGCGCATCGGTATTTTGACTAAAATTTTTTTTATGTCTAAAATATCCAATTTTACTTCGCCCAAGTCTTTTACATTCCGTACTAAATTAAGAATTTGCTTGTTTAGCTTCTGTACATTTGGATTAAAATCTTTTCTAAAAGCGCCTAAGGGAGTTACAGTACATAGTGAAATTGTTTCTGGGGAGAATTTATGATTAATGAGATAAATTAGTTTTTATAAGCTACTCACGGCTTCCTTCGCGTCGAAATCACTTGAGAGGCAGTCATTTATTCCAATTAGCGTAGTTACATGTTTAAAATGTCGCGATTTACTGTTCTCACGAGTTCCAGCAATGCAGAAATTTTGTGCCCACCAAATCCTCTCGCCAACACATTTTCCGATATTTGTTCCCCATTGAGTCTGTCAACAATTGAGTCTCCCAGTAATAGGCCAGAATATTCATCATCTCGTGGTAAAAATAAATGTTTTCGTTGCTGGTCGAATTTTTCTTCTTGAATATTGGTTGCTTGTATTTTGATTTCTTGGTTATTCTTGCTTTCTTGGTTATTTTTGCTTCGTTTGTTCTGATTTCTGCTCCGAGTTCCAATCTTGCTCCATTCATTTTCAAATTTGTTTTCTGTAATTTTCGAATTGCCCGTGTTTTTAAAATTTTCTAGATCAATAAATTTGTTTCCTCTTTCTTCCTCTTTCGTTGATACAGTTAAGTTTTCGATAATTCGTTTAAAATTAGTAACATTTTCGACCAAGTCTTTATACAGCTCGTATTTCAATTCATCGTTCAAATTTTTGAAAGTTTCGAGGTCAAACATGTTGGCGATTAAAAGCGAAATTAAAAATAAGACATTAAAATGAACCGACTGATCGCTAGAAATTTAATTTGGCTTCTGAAAATTCACGTTTCTCCAATCCAACTACAGATTTATCCACTGTTAATTTCGAAACTGAACAATTTTTAACGACTGTTCAGTTTTTCAGCTCTTTTTTCTCCAACATACCGCTGAAATCTGCCCAGTTGCTGTTTGGTGTTCAAAATAACTTAAGAGAGTTTACAACCGAAAACAGTAAACAATGCCAACGGAATTTCGATCCGTTTTCTGTCCAGTTTTCTTGGTTTTCTCCATGAGCCGGTGTTAACCGTGTTTGAAGGTGTTTGATTTTTCAAATGATTTTCCGTCATGCTCGACAGTTTGAAATCAATTCGTTTTTTTTTCTGAATCTCAATCGTTCTTCCTGACTATTGTTTTTTTAGCGCCACTATATTACAACCCGGGTATCACTAAGGGAGTGTTTGTGCAACGGCTAAGTAGGAAGTCAACAAATTTCAATATTTAAATTAATTAACAATTTTAATTACAAAACGCGCTAAAGTTGTCCTAATTATTCAGTTATTTTTACAGAGGTTCGTTCCGATGTACATTTCTTTAAGGGTAAGATTCAGTTATTATAGTGTGGTAAGCAATTTCATGAAAAAATTTAAGCTTTTCTCTTTGTCCCCATAAACATCGCTATTATTTGCTGTGCGAGATTATAGTTAGTCTCGGATCCGTTTCTATATACATATCATATAAGCTTGACAGCGGCGTTCGACGAATTCTACCGCCGGACAAGTCGCTTGTCTTAGGGTCGTTATCGGTAAGTATTGATGTCAGTTCTCAGACATCGTAAAATCTTAAATAAGTTCAAGTTTTAACTTTGACTTTTCCCCAAAATTGTTGCGATTCTCTATATTAGACTAAAACTAACTGAGTAGGTGAATACGGTTAAAAAAGACATAGAATTTAGGTATCTGACGTCAGCCATTCGTCAATAGTGGTTGTTTCTTTTTTCCGTCGCTGTGTAATCTTTGGGCCAATGGTACAAATCTGATTGACTGTATTGACATTCATCTGATTGTCTTTATTTTCTTTCACTCAAAACTTTCCTCTAATTCTCCACAATTAAGGAAATTCCAAGTGTTTATTGACGGTGAAATGATGAAAGACTAAGTGTAGTAAGTTCGGTTGCCATGATAATATCTGATGTAACAATTGCGGCCTGTTCTTCTGGACCCTAATCTCTAAGTTTACACTCGTTTTTGCCTAACTTGGCATGCATTCCTCCAAACAAAGTCATCGTCATGCAAGACAAAGGGTGACAAACTTATATATGTTTTTTTTTCAGATATACGTTTTGTATAGAATTTGTTAGACCTAGCGGCTTTCGTCTCGTTACTATCGGTGAATTTTTCATGCTATGTTCATTGTTCATGTTGTATCGCAATTTCGGGAAGCTCCGCTCCTCGGGGATGGATGAACTGATCTTAGTATGGTTACTGAAACCTCGTGTTGTTGTTTTTTTTTGGATCTGAAGCAGTTCTCTTATCATTATTTGTTTCTAACGAAAAGTGGCGTTTCGCTAAATGATTGCTCTCTTTTCAGACAATTACCCTTGAGGGTTTAGTGTTTCGACGTTCATATGGAGTCAGAAAACACAGTCAAGAATTATGAGCAATGATAAAACAGTTTCGCAATTTTCTTTGCTGCCAGTGTCTGAACCTCGTGGAAAGCAAAATGTATTTTTCAAAGTTGAGCATTGCTATGCTGCCCGAGCATACCAGACAAAGAGTTTTCAAAACTGATGAGTTGAGTAGCCACGAACGCTTGAACTGGGAAAAAAGCGTCACTCAAGCTGCTTTAAAAACTTCAGGTTTGGAAAATGAACCGGGTTCTACTGAAAGCGATATCGAGAAACCTTTCGCGGAGTTGTTTCTACCGCAAGTCCATGGAAAGTCTATTCTCGAGCATTTTGAGTTCATGGGTGAAAATTTAATCAGCTCAGTTGAAAGTCGGATTAACCGGTGTCTTGCGCAGCAATTTCACGGAACCCGGCCAGATTCATGGAGTGGTTCGACTGGATGGACCTGTTATGACAGAAATACATATAGTGCTAAGAACCCCGGAAACGAAGAATTTCTCATCTTTGACGTTGAGGTTAATGTTGCTACGTCGCAATATTATCCAGTTATGGCAACTGCATACGCTCCGTTAACTCAGAGATGGTATTCTTGGAATAGGTCAGCAAAAAAAGGTTCAAATAAATTTTGTTTTAACTGCCGGACATGTGTTAGTACACTTGCGAACGCAGTGTAAATAGTGCGAGTATTCTTTTTTTCAACCTATGTCGGAAATATTGGTACCAATTTTGGAGGCTTTTTTGATAGTATGTGCTTTGACATTCGGTGAGTTACAAGTTAATACCGTTGATTCATTTTTAACTCCTCAAATGAACCGAAAAAAGCTAATTGTTTTGAAAAATTACAAAAATGAAAACTGCATTCCAACGCAAAATCTCGCATCTTTCCAACTCGACTCGATGTCTTTTTTTTAAATGCTTAATTTATACTTAATTTGGCTGTATGTTTTCCAATATAATACCTGTAAAGTTAATTAGTTTATTGTAAACTATACCTGTAAAGTTAAAGTTAAGATGCTCAAAATGTAAATAAAATCCCAAAATAAGCAAGATTTGAATTGGACTGCGCATGATTAAAAGAAATGACCAGTTAAAGGTTTAAAGTAAAAAGAAAAGAGTTCAACGCAAGATTTTTGAAATCGTGATGATACTTCTGTTATTAGTAGACTACGATATCTATTACTAGTAGACTATTGATCTCCATGAAGACTAGAAAAAATGAATGTCTCAATCAGCGAGTCAGTCCAAGGCAAAGCTGGATTCTAAACTGTCACCACATGACATAGATAACTTAGTTCGATTATTTTCAATAAACATTATGAAAAACGTTCCGCTTTTAAGCAAGCCTGATTTCTGGCTACAAACTTGCGCATTTCTCAGTTTTTTTTAGCGAACTTTAAAAATATGGCTTGAGCAAATTTGAAGCTCAGAAATTACCCAAAAATATTGGAATGCGAAAATTGTATAGAAGCTTTGTTTTGTTTGAAAGTTTGAAGTTGTTTCTGTGATATACAGAACATTCAGTGCTTCTCGCACGGATTTTTTTATATTTAAGCTCGTTTTTCATTTTTTTTCCAACAGCAGTTTATTGAACGCTCTCCGAGAAGTAGCGTTGCACTTAACATCAGAGGTATCCTAGTATCCCATCCAAATATCAAATCTTTAATTTAATTTTCCTTAACACGAAAAATTCTTGATATTGAAAAAGCTGTTCAATTTTGAATTTTTCTGCACTTAAAAATTTGAACCAAGAAAAGAAAAATGAATTTGAAAAGGCCTTTTCTTTCCTGACATCGTTTTTACATTCGATGAATGTTGTGAAGACTGTTATATAGGTCGTGATCATTTTTTTCAGGAAAAATCTTTCAAGTTGATCACGCTCAAATTTGATTTTTCGCGATTTGAGTTATGATTTCTTTTGGCTCTTTTTCTTTTTCCCCCCACCTCACACGACCATCAACTTTATGGTGTAACGAGTGGTTTTACAAGGTTAATTATGGAGACCAAATATGTTTGGCATAGCTTAATTAGTCCGCATGTCAATTTTAATAACGATCGGACAATGTGAACAGTAACTTTACTATCTAAAAACTGCAGATGGGGGGGGGGGGAAGGAAAAAGAGCCTTTCTTTTTAAATCAATTCATTTCCTTTGTTTGAAAAACGACAAACTCCGCTATGGAACAGCGAAAGTGTAAAAGACACGAAAAAATTAATTGACTTCTTATTATGCAAGTAGATTAGATTTTTCAGATTTCACAGCGGAATACAGTAGTGGACAAAAGTAAACGCAAATTCAGATTTTTACTCTTTAAAATTACTCTCTTCTACTCACTTCGATTTTCTGAGATTTTCTGACATAGATCAAGAGCAAATAATTAGAGCTACCGTCTTTAAAACTATCAGTATTTGGTTTCCGTGACTCACAAATGTAATCCGGGTCTGAAAATGACAGTTTTCCTCATCTGCTCTAAGTTTTGCATTCTTTCTTGAAATAGCAGAGTAAAAAAGTTGTTCAAGCGACGTGAAACATTCTCAGCGAGAAAATGGAAATAATCAGTGTGAAAACTTCACTAAACTTTACTCGGACATTTCCTACGTTTTCACGCAAAGTAAAAAAAACTTAGTGCAGATGAGGAAAACTGGCATTTCCAGACCCCTACCCTACTACACTGCTGAGTCTCAGAAACCCAATATTGATAGTTTCAGAGACGGTAGCTCTAATCATTTGCTCTTGGTCTATGTAAAAATTTAGCAAAAAGTTGAAGTAAACGTTGTCGAAAATGGACATTGAAAGCAGGTGTTTTAGAGAGTAAAAACGTGAATTTGCGCTTAATTTTGTTCACTATTGTAAAAATTTTACCTATTGATCCAGTTTTTTCACATTGATTTATTTTAATCTGAAAGTGTCAATCATTAGTTTTGATAAAAATTCAAAGAGCTTTCAGGACATTTTTTAAACTTCGAAATTCTGTTCCTTGCATTCAATGACTGTTTTCCAATTGCCTGTTGATATGTTTTCTATTATCGTTAAGAGATGAAAACTTTTAGTCCGGCCTTATGGCGTCACGATATCACAGACCAGTTCAATCCTGAGAAAGTGTTTGACTTCCTTATTCCAATCCAGTCATCCGACGACTCAAAGAAAAGCAATGGCAGTCGGGGACCTGTAATTGTGGGGCACAATGTGGCTTTTGATAGGCAGTATATCCAAAGCGAGTATGCAGATGCAGAGAGGTTTCTCTCAGAAGGAGTGACAAGTGATAAAACATATCTGGACACCATGGCAATGCACCAGGCCGTGTGTGGTGTCACTCAGGTAAATATAAATGTTATTCTTTAGTTTGAACCTAACAAAGACTTAAATAAGATTTAAATATTCAAATTTGATTCTTTTCCTTTGATTTGCTGTGATTTTTTTGCAGTCAAGCCTACTAAGACTAATATAATTGAACAAAAATCTGAAGAAGAAAACTGCATTCAGATAAAATAAAAAGAAAAACTGCATCAAAAATTTTTTAAAAATGAAATAAAAAGAAGAAATCGGAAAAAAAAGAAAACTGCTCATGAAATTATAATTACTTGAAAAAACGTGTTCTAAATATTTTTCAAAAATGTTTCTTTAAGAATCATATTTTATATATCTACGCTTGCAATCAGCAAGCGTTATCAAATCGGAATATACACTTTTTTCGGGGTGACAACTAGTATAACAATATCAGTTATATCAGTTGGCATGTCTGTTCTGATAGAATGACCGGCAATGGATATTTTTTGCTCATGTCTGCAGTTAAAATGGCCGCATTTTTTTCGCTCACTGTCCTAGTTTTTTTTTAATTCAAGTTTTCTTAGGCTTAAATGCTTTTGATTGATGATAGATCTATTTAGTTGCCTCAGAATTTGTCGTTTGAAGGGCCAAAATGCTTTTCATGCATTTGTGTTCTTGAAGGGAGGGTGACGAGTTTCGATATATTTTTTACAGTTGTTTGCTCAGTTGCCGCTTGATGATGTTATTTTTCAATATCTATTAAACACTACTGGCAATTTTGTTCTAGACTTTTGTCCAATTTTTTTTTCGGGTAGCTGCTGTTCGTTTTTTATTGTATTGCAAGTGGTGCGAAGCTCCGCTTTGCTTCTGTGTTTGAAGTATTGAAGTGTTCATATCTAGATCTAATCAATGCCAGATCTGTTTATTAAGTGTCAATGAACGAAGGGATGACACTTGTTTAGGTCTCGTTGATTTTTGATTCGACCACGTCAAGAAGTGACGGAAAGAACTATGGCATAGGGTGAGTTTATCTCCCAATTGAAGGTACCTCAAAAAAATCTCGTGAAGGGTGTCACACAGTTGTTCCAAAAATTAAAAAAGTCTCAGTATCAAGAAAATTGGTCTAAATTTTCGCGTTTTTGAGACTAATTTATACGTCTGAAAAACGAGAGGAGAGTCTTATGAGTGAGAGGATGAGTTGGCTATCCAATTCTCCTGCGTTTAAACGTGACTTTTAAGAGCTGATGAACGTAATTCAGACTTTTATATAGGTTTGAGGATTTTTTTTTGTTTTTCGGGAAATAGTTTTAAAATTTGTTCACGCTCAAATTTAATTTTTCGCGGTTTGACTTTTTTTGTTCAATGAAGGCAAACTGCACTATCGAACAGCAAAAGTGTAAATGTCACGAAAAACGTTCTTTTACATTTTTTTCAACCACCTATTAACTATGTTCAAAAGATTTGAAATGAAGCTTTGGTATGCAATGCAGGAGTCATTTAAATCAATAAAATCGATGAACGTAGTAAAGACTCGTATTATTTTTGTTTTTTTTTCAGAAAAAAAATCAACAAATACTCTAATAACTTCATACATTTGGTTAGTTTTATCAAAAAAGTGCAGTCATTAATTATTCTCGAAAGAGTTGTACGGCCATCGATTTTTTTCTTTGAAGTTCGAAAGTTGAGATTTTAAAAAACAAGCCAGCATTTTTTCTGTCTGCTTACGTTCATTGGCTGTTTTCCAACTGTGTGTTGGATATGTCATCAATGTTTAACGCCTTTTAGCTTATTATTATCTAATTGTACACCTTCCAATCGATTTATTTTTTGCGTGCTTTTTAATTGATTCACTGCATAATTTTGTGCTACTTGCATAGCAAAGGGCTATCATGGTCTTTTTAGGCTTTTTCAGTAATAATCTGAAAAATTGTTCAAGCTAAACCTTGAATTTTTCAAAGTTGAATTTTTTTGCGGTTTGAAATACGAATTTTCCGAGTTAAGTCTAATTGATTCGCTAGAAGGAAGGCAAATTTCGCTCTCCAATAACAAAAGTAGAAATGGCGCGATAAAATTTTATTTTCAGAATGCTCAGGGGCCTAATGAAATATTATTATTGACGCAGTTTCCTAAAATTGCATTAGCTTTGCAAAAAAAATCAACATAAAATTTTCTTGAACTCAAGGCCATGTATTTTAAAAATTATTCAATCGTTTTTTTTTTTTTGGTTTTCTTCAATTCGTTGAGACATTTCCAAATTTCCTAATTCAGTTGCTATGATACCTAATTCAAACTGAATTCTAGTAGAAAAAGTGCTTAGATACAAATGAACTTAATCGCCAGTCGGAACAGTATGAATAAAACTGAATCAACAACGAGGAAACCGAAAGCAGCAAAGACGGGAGGTTCACGAGAGAATCAAATGGGAGACATGACTTTGATCGACAAGTGGGAGTGGACAAATAAATGCAGTAAAGCCAACTTAGTTGATGTCTACAGACTACACTGTGGTAAATTTCCTCTGCATTTGGGACAGAAATCACAGCTGAGAAACATTTTTGTTTCCGGATCCTTGCAAGACATCCGTGATAATTTTCAAACATTGATGAGTTACTGTGCCGAAGATGTTTCGGCCACTTGGAAACTATTTCGACATTTGTATCCTCAGTACAGATATCATAACCCGCATTCCGTCACATTTGCTGGATCTATTCTTATGGGAAACTCGCGACTCCCCGCGGATAGTTTGTGGAAACAGTACAAGCAAGTGTGCAATGAGGCTGCGGATGATATGATAAATTGTTTGGAGGGAAAGTTAAAAGACGTGGCTCTCATTGTGGCTTTTAACACTTCTGAGGAGAGCAAAAAGAACATCTGGCTGAGACAACTGGATTGGAGTCTGGTCGATTTGACCTCGAAGAAAAACAAAGAAGCGTTAATGGTAAGTTGTAATTTTTGCTTCACCTGCGACGGGAAGTTTGAATTCACATTAATTCAGGAAGTTTTTGTTAGAGCAAGTTGCACGATATACAGCATTGTTTAGACCTTTAATGAGATGCTGAATCTGACTGTTTGTTGTAAGCAGTCAGAAAGACTTAATGGCATAAATGAATATACGATTTGGTTTCTTTTTTTTCAGCGTGCATGCAATGGCAGGAACGAATGTCCTAGTTGGTTGTTGCCCTTGATTGATGCAGAAAAAGAGAGAGTCAGTCTCACTCTCAAAATGCATATCACTCCTATTTTGATGCAAATGAGATATAAAACATGTCCCTTGTTCCACACCAGACATTCGGGCTGGTGTTTCCTAAAAGAAGAGCTAAGTCCAGGTTCGAAAAGGCGTCCAGATCTGGACGAGAATTTGTCTGGTTACAAGACTGTGAAACTGTCGGATGATGACCTCTCAAGGTTGGGAAATTCAGAAAAAGGACTATTCAGGTGTCTCAAAATGCCACACGCGTCAGGTGAGTTGGTTTATTAGCGTATTAGTTTAGTCGTGAACTCCAAAACAAGAGGTCCTAGATTATGGGAGGGGCAGGGGTTACTGGCTAGGCGATAACTTATTGTATCTGATCGCGGGAATGATGGTTAATCGGATGTTTAAGAGTCCATGAGCGAAGTGAAAACTTTTATTTAGGTCGTGATGAACGTTTTTTTTTATAGAATTTTAGTATTTAATTTTCCCGCCGTAATAATACAATTTACTTATGGATGAGTATTCTCAAACTTCGTTAATTTAATCTAAAAAAGTCAATTATAAAAGATAATTGAAATTCAAAGAGGCCATATATATTTTTTTCTGTATTAGACTTTTTGAACTGTCTCTTTGTTAAGCTTGCGTAGTCGGTTTGCACCTTCTGAGAAATCCGAAATCAATAAAAGGGGTCCTTAATGTTTGCGCTAAGTCAAGTATGACAAGCTTCCGATAATTAAGTACCTCGGAAAACTTAAACAATTTGCATTCTAGAAATAACCAGCGAGTGATTTACTTGTATGTGATGCATTGCAAATGCCCAATTTCAAAAAACGAGTAAGTGTTCTAATGGCACTACTTCAGGAAAAAGAAATCAGAATGTGGGAACTCCCTTTACTCACGACTATATTCACATGGTGGAAAATGGCACCTTGACAAGTGACACTCACCAAGAGTTTCTGAAGTTCTTCATCGACACCGAAAAAGCCACTCGGTTCTGGACGAGCAACAGATCTCGAATATGCAACGAGCAACTGCATGTGATTATTCCGCCGAGTGGACATGACGCAGGAAAAGGGATCAACAATTTGCGGTAGGTAATTTTTTTCTAAATCGCTGAAGTAGTAATGAAAGAGCAACATTAAAAATTACGCATAATTTAGATTGTTTTGAGTGATTTGTTCTGATGTTTCAGCCGAGGGTGGATTCTTCCTAAAGTGTGTGTGCATGGAACCCTGACTAGGCGAGCAACTGAGAATACTTGGTTAGTTGCAACTAATGCGCAAACCAACTGTGTCGGTGGAGAACTGAAATCTATGCTAAGAGCGCCCGAAGGCTTCAAGTTTGTGGGAGCGGATGTGGATGCGGAAGAGATGTGGATCGGAGCCTTGATTGGGGACTCTTCAGGAGATGTGAAGGACATTGAGTTTGGACTCGGGGTTAAAGGTCACGGGGTTACTCCGCTTGGCTGGATGGTGGTGGCAGGGGACAAAAAGTCAGGAACGGATGTTCACTCCTTCACAGCAAAGCAGCTCAATTTAGACCGGGATGCAGCAAAGGTTGGTTTGAAGAATCTTTCTAAGCATCACCAGATTGCTAAATTGTGTTTAACCACGTACTCAATTATTAAGTATTCAAAACCGACAAGTAATAATTTTTGAAAAATGTTGGCAGATATGGAACGTAAGACCATTTCTGTTATTTTTTGGATGTATTTTTGGAGGTTATCCAGTGATATCTTTTTCAATTATTTTAATACAGAATAGAAAAGCTTGTGTTCACAGGTTGTCAATTATGGTAGAATATATGGCGCTGGAATGTCATTCATCAAACAGTTTCTGGAACAAAACGCCTCTATGGATCCCAAAACTGCTCTTCTATCAGCCCGCCGGCTTCTGTCTGCGACTAAAGGATCCGAGCGAATCGTTCTATCTCTAGAGGCTTCCTGCCTATTACGTCTTATCGTTGGCTTCAGAATTGATCAAACTGAATCTATTTGTCAGTCTCTAAACACGACAATGCGAAGCTCAAACTTTTCAAGCGACAAACTGAAAGCAGTGTTGACTTCTGAGAAGTTTCGAAGGATGAACTACAAGATGATTGGGCTCTTGTCGGGAGTTAACCTCACTTCGGCTCAATTGGAACTGGATGCTCAAGTGATGTATCTCTTCTCGAACTTAGTGAGTCAGATGGCCCACAGTTGTGATGTGCAGGTTCAACCTTGGACTGTCAGTCAAATGCTGGCGGAACGCAAAAGGTAAAGCAGTATTTTCTGATTGTTCCGACCATTGAAAAGGGAGAGGAACTTTTGTCTTCGGTTAATTTGTAAGAGTCGATGAACGTAGTTCAGACTCTTATATAGGTCGTGATGGTTTTTTTCAAGAAAAACTTGTCTAGGTCAGGAAAAACGTGATCAACTTCTAATTTTTAAAATGGAATTTAATTATCAGATTTCCCTGCGAAATATGAACTCTATCTATTAATCCAGTTTTCTCAAATTGAGTTAATTTTATCAAGTTAATGAGTTAATTTTTGTCCAAGAAATTCAAAGAGCTTTGAGGCCATATATTATAAAAAATGTTTTTTCTACTATTTGAAAAACGAAGTTTTTTCAAAAAACAAGTCTGTATTTTTTTGTTTCGTTGCGTTTATTGAATCTTTCCAACTGTTTGTTGGCAATTGTTTTCTAGTAAAATGAACTAAGTTTATTTAAAGTGATTTTGAACGAAGTAAATTTTCACTTAATTAGGTCGCGTTTTTCTTAAGAAATTTTGTTTTTGTGATTTCTCTTACTTCATTTTTATTAAACAAACAACAAACAAAAAAAGAATTAATTCCCCTATTAAAAATAAGGCAAAATTTATATAAATAGATGAACAAATATATGTTAAAAAACTAAGATCTACAGAAAGAGCAACGGCACTTCAAAAACCAAGTGCATCAGTTTTCACGATTGAAGAGTTTAGAGCGCTCTAGTAAGAAGTCTTTGAGGGTACTGCGAAAACGGCGCAAAGAGGTGAAAAAGTCGATCTCCGTTGTTTTCAGCATGTAGTTCACGGCACGTGCTGTTCGGTGGGTGAAGAACGTCTCGGTTGACCATCTTCTTGCGGTTTTCACTGTCATCAACGCGCTGGATCTTGATGTCGTCACCTTAAAATAATAATACGCAGCAAAAGGGAGTTCTGAGTCGCCATTTAACATTTTGTGGAAAAGGATAAGGTCGTTAAATATAAGCGTGAAGGATATGGGAAGCGAATTCGTTAAAGAAAGTTGCTTTAAATAAGGTAAATGACCTGTAACCCAGGTAAGACATTTCCTGTTGAAGTTCTCAAGCTTCCTTAACATAGTTAAAGAGGGAGACCACACAGGACTAGCATACAATAAAATACTTTTAACACAAGTATTGATGAACATGAGTTTAGCAGAAAGTGGAATGTGATATGGAATAGAACGTTCGATAAAATGAAAGCTTTTATTGCTCGATAGAAGTTTTTTACTAATATGGTCTGACCAAGTAAGATCAGAGCTAACAAGCAGACCAAGGTCTTTGAGTAAATTAATAGAATGAACAGGTTGGTTGTTAACAAAAATACAATCAGGAAATTTGCCATTGAATATAATGAAATTGCACTTGTCTTTATTGATCTTAAGACCATTCTGAGTACACCAATGAGTTAAACTGTCCACATCAGACTGTAAATCACTGCAATTTGTCTTACAAATGAATTTTGAGTCATCAGCGGAAAGAAAACAGTTTGAATGATTAAATATATCAGGAAGATCATTAATAAACAATAGGAAAAGCAGAGGACCTAGTACGCTCCCTTGAGGTACACCACTAGTAACTGGTAAAGTGGTGGAAATGCTTGTTCGAACTTTAACACATTGAAACCGGTTTGAAAGATAAGAAATCAAAAGAGCGGTAAAAATATCGTCAAAACCAAAAGCAGCAAACTTCTGTACAATGTCGTGCCTGACAGAATCGAAAGCTTTGCTAAAATTGAAATACATGGCAGCGCAAGGAATTTTGGCATCATGAGTGTGATATACTTCATCCAGATATGAGAGCGTTTGCGTTATGGTGGAACGCTTCTTGCGGAATCCATGCTGAGCATTCGAAATGTTGTATCGAACTCGAAGGTAAATATAATTGAACAAAATACGCTCGAAAATGAGTGAAAGAGGAGGAAGTATGCTAACTGGCCGATAATTGGTAAAATCATAAGGAGAACCAGATTTGAAAACAGGAGTGATGAATACAGTTTTCCAGGAATCGGGCCAAACACAAGATTGTATAATGGATAAGAAAAGGAAAGAAACAAGCGGAGAAAGAATGCTGTGACAGGATTTATAAATGAATGCAGATATATTATCTTTAGAACGAGTCTCTTTGCATTTAGCTAGGAGCTCGCCAACAATACTGGGGGAGACATCAACTTCGGAAAGTTTGATTTCCGAATCAGCCAAACTACCACCAGCAGAAGGACTACTTTCAGATACTTGATAAACAGAAGCGAAATATTGATTGAAAGTCTCACTAATTAAAACATCGCTCTCGACCTGTTTGCGTCCCCAAAAAAGTTTAGTAGGGACAGGTTGTGTTGATTTAATTTGGTTAAGAAACATAAAAGCATGCTTGGAAGAATTCGGCGAAAAACGTTGAATCAGCAGAGTTTTATCGAGTTCAACTGAGTTTGAGAAATCATTCTCTACGAGACAGATATTGGGGATTAAAACAATTCGAATTGTTCATAGTTCTCAGTTTATTAGCATTATGAATAGAATGAGATGAGAAGTAAAACGGAAAATCTTTTCTGCGAGCCGTAATTTTACGACATGAAGAATCAAGTGCTTGATAAACAGTTTCGTTGAACTTGTCAATGAACTCATTATGACAGTTTGAATGCAAGATAGAGTATAAGGGCGATATAGCCCGACTGAAACTTTCTGAATTAAGACTACTTTTTGAGTAAGTGACAGATCGCTTTGTAGTAAAATGTGAAACTTGCACTTGTCTTTATTGATCTTAAGACCATTCTGAGTACACCAATGAGTTAAACTGTCCACATCATACAGGAAAATACATGCGCAAAAACAGGAAAATGATCAGAATAAGCAGTGGCACCTCGAAAAACTATGAATCGATGAGGATCTGAAACGCAGAGCAAGTCAAGGATGTTGCCCGAAACTATGGTGCTGAAATCAACAATTTGAAGCAAGTAGCAGTGTGTGAGCTCCAGCAGACATCAGGAAGGTTGATGTCACCGAGAACTGCGTAACAACTCGGTCTTTCGCAACTTTGCGACCGAGACATTTTACAACCTCATCACGGTGGTTAAACATAGCCTCAACAAGCACAGAAGAATCAACTCTGAATAATAAAGTTTGAGGTGGATTGTAAATCAATAAGAAACAATAAAATGCTTTATGGAAATCAATAATGATAGAACAGCAAAAATCAGAGTCAGAAAAGGATGATAAAATACTGAGTTCCAGGCTCACACGGACAGCAATAAGCACTCCTCCATGTGCTCCTGAAGTTCTGTCAAGTCGCATGAGGACGTGATAGCCAGAAGCAGGGAAGATTTCGTGATTCTCTATCTCATCATAGAGCCAGGTTTCGGTGATAAACAGTAAATCAATGTTGTTAGAAAGCAGAAAGTTGCATAGCTTGAGACGTTGAGTACTTGTTATCAAGCTTTGAGCGTTGATAAGACACAACCTCAAATCCGCTAGTCATTCGGGTAACGGAATTTCCACATTATTATGGTAAACTTTCGGGTTTTTTATCTTGAGATCGCTCTTTGGAATGTTGTCTTTGGTGGAAACATCAGTCCTCAGTTTCAATATTTTACGCAATTTGATTTGGTCAGTAGGAGACAGAGATTTTAAAATGTAAATGGGAGATCGAAAGGATTGCAGTTTGTAAGCTTTAGATAAAACTTTGACACAGTCAAATTGGGAAGTAAATTTAACAAGTAAGGTGCGTGGGCGCGTACTGGTAGCAATACGTTTTCCCAGGCGCTTGAAAAATTTAACTTTAACAAAAGAATCCTCACCTAGGTGAGTCAAAATAGCAGTAATATGGTGAATATCAGATTCAGTTTGCGATTTGAAATCACCTCTGTTTTCGGATATACCATCAATTTTCAATTCACGAGTCCAAGTACTATCGACAGGAGAAGAAATTGCAGGAACAGTAGTAGGAGTTGAAGCAACTGCGGCGTATGTTTGAGCAGAGCTCGAAACTGTACCAGCAATTTCAGTAAATTTCTCAGTAAGTTTATCGGTAAAATTAGATAAAAATAACTTCGTTCTTTGGAGTAATAACCTTATCCAAGGTGTTGTCCAAGATTCTAGTGATATTCCTCAACACTTGTCATGCATCCACTTCCTACACGATTAGCAGAAAATCCATCCACCAATCGTCTCAGAACATTTGTTACACACATCTTGTTCAGCAGTTGTATTTGCTCGATTCGTGCGTTTGATCGGAGCCATTTATATGAAACTATTTAAGTTTATCACATCAATTAGGCTTTAGGAAGTGGAATTCAAAATACGTCTTCTTTAACAAAAGAGCGGAATGCAGGCATAACTAAGGAGGTAAACATTCAAGCAATGTTTTCGCTATTTTCAGGAAAAATTATTGAGCGGCAAAAGGGCCAAAGTTTTTATAAACACATGTAGTGAGTGAGTGGATGGGGCAAGTGGAATTTGGAGAAGTAGCGATGTAAATGGAGAAGAAATCGCATAGCTCTTCAGGACTCGATAGGATATTCAGCTCAATAGCGTTTTTTCTGCTGGATCTGCGAAGCTACTAATAGTCAAACATTTTTTATCCCGTGCTACTTATAATTTCAATTAATAAAAAAAATGGTTAGCGGGATTTTTTTTCCAGAAAAAAATTTATACAAGAACCACTCAGTTTTGGGAATAAATTAAGTTTCAAAATTGGATTTAATTAAGAGTAATGAACGTAGTGAGTACTCTTTTATAGGTCTTGCTGATTTTTTTTTTAGGAAAAAGTCTTTAAATTTGTTCACGCTCAATTTTGATTTTTCGCAGTTTGACTTGTGATTTCTTTTCAAGTTAGTGTATTTCTATTGTTAAAAGGAAGGCAAACTCTCTATTGAACTGCAGAATTGTAAAGGTCACGATTATCAGATTTCCCAGCGGAATAAAAACTTTACCTGTTGATCCAGTTTTCTCAAGTTGGGTTCATGTTATCAAAAAAGTGCCATTAATTTATATTTTTTTGCAAATTTAAAGAGTTTTAAGGCCATATTTTTTTCCGAGATTCAAAAGTTGAAAATTTAAAAAAAAAAACTCGTTTTTTTCAGTTTCTTTGCGTTCATTACTCTTTTCCAGCTGTCAGTTGGCTGTGTTTTTATTTATTCCCAGCGAAAAAAAATTACTTATTGGCCCAGTTTTTGTTGTATTGCTTCTCTTGCGTTAAGCTAGGGTATTGCAATCGGGTACTAGACCTTTTTCCCGTCAATAACTTTGTTCAGAGTCATCAAAATTTGAAAGGATAATTTTGGGCTCAGTTCAGAACGAATTCAATTTTTTTACGTCTCCGGCACACTTGGTCTGGAGATAACGAATACGCCTGGAACGGCAAAGGCCCTGGCTTCGAATCTGACAGAACCTGTTTTTTTTTTTCAAATCAGAAATATTCCTGTTCAAAAGAAATTGTCGGCTAATTCTTAGTCTGCGTATGTTGTGTCGGCTCAGTTGCCACATCGTAGAATTTTTTTTCTGTACGTAATTTACATTGTAATTGCTTAAGTGTTTTGAAGAGTAATGATTGTAGTGAGGACTCTTATGTAGTTCTCGTGTTTTTTTCCAGCAAAATCATAAAACGCGCAGTTTTGATTTTTTGCGGATTGACTTAAGTTCTTTTTAAGTTCACTTCTTTTTAAGTTCACTTCTTTTTAAGTTCACTTCTTTTCCTTTGTTAAAAGGAGGGCAAACTCCGTTATCGAAGAGCAAAAATGTAAAGGCCACGAAAAACGTGATCAAATTCTAAAGTTCGATCACGTTCTATTTCGAAAGTTGAATTTGGTTATCAGATTCCCCTGCAATAAAAACTCTGCCTATTGATCCGCTTTTCTGAAAGCTTCAATCATAAATTGTTCGTGAAATTCAAAAGAAAAGAGCTTGAAGGGTATATATTTCTTTAAGATTCCAAAGTTGAAGTTTTTTCCATAAAATAAGTTAGTTTTTTTTCTGTTTCCTTCCTTTGATTACTTTTTTCTAACTGTCAGTTTGCTATTTTTGTTAACTTCTGCTGTTTGTAATTTTACTAGCCTTGACTTAGTTACGACCCTTGAATATGGGGAGAAACTTTGTATTCGGGTGTTTTAGTTTTTTTTGCTTTTTTATTTTCCACGCAAAATCCGGTACCACAAATAATGATCGGACTGGGTTGAGTGATATATCATATTTAAGCCTTTTCAGTCATGATTCGAGCCACCTATTAAAAATTCCGAAATGTTTTCCCAGTGTCGGGAAAAAATGGTTTAGAATTTTCGATTTTTGGTTTTTATTTGGGCGAGTAAAGCAAGCGAGCAGGGTTACAAGCTGAATTATGCCTAATTTAAGACCTTAAAATTTAATTTTAAGCAAGTAAAACTAGTTTTTGGAGTTTATTAGCTTCATTTTGGGAACCAAAAACTTCAAAGAATTCAAAAATTTCCTGCAAAAAAAATTATGAAATTTTTTTTTCAATTTTTTGTTTTTCTAGTCATTTTTCTAAAAAAAATTGTTGTCCAATTTGCCTATATTATTTATAACTGTCTAATATGCCTAATTTATATTTTAACGTCAGATTCTTTTATCGCACCAAGCTGAAAAAAACTACACTAATTTGGAAAAAACACTCTCTAAACCGTAGTTTTCTAAAGACTAATGGCGGGAACATTCTGTGCTACTTGCACGCACAGTAACGGCTATCTTTGTCTTTTTTTGTATTTTTTTGGCTTAAAAACTTTATTCTGCCTGATGTCGGCGGATCTTTTATCGGCATAGTGAACAAATTTTGAGTCGTTTCAATGGCAACCTTATTTTTATAATTTATTATTTTGCGACACTGAAGAATAATTTTCAATTGCAGCAGCACAAATGCAAAAAATTGATCAAATAAAGTTGTGTTGTGTTTTGAATATTCAAACTGACGTTATTAATCAGAAGGGCGCAAAAACGTCGATTATGGAAGCAGTTTATCGACAATTACTGTTACGTGGAACCAACCCTCACCAAAGAGGATGGTGCAAACTGATGATGATGTTGTGTTTTGAGGGCGAGGGAATTTAAGTCTTCAGTCTTGTTAATTTTTGTCGTCTTAAGGGTTTTTGCTAAGGTTTTCTCTTTGTAAATTTTCTTTTGTCTAAGCATGTTTTTGTTTTAAAACTAGCCTAATTCATTTTGTTAGATCTAGTTTTTTCGAATTTTTTTCCGATTTACGGCTTTCTTGTTTTGTATCACAACTGGTGCGAAGCGCATTTTAACGTGATTGACACGTTTCCAACCTTTTTTGTCCGAAACCTATGTTATTGCAAACCTAATAGTCATCTTTGCAAAAGTAGTCATCTTCGCATGTTTTTGCAAAAGTAGTAGTCATAAATTTGAAGGTTTTTAAATGTATCGCAGGTATACGGGAGGCACAGAGAGCGCCATGTTTTCTAAACTGGAGCGAATTGCCACGAGTGAGCAGCCACGCACTCCTTTCCTGGGCAGTCTAATTACTCGGGCACTTCAACCGCCAAATTGCGGGTCGGCAGAACTTCCCAGTCGAATCAATTGGGTAGTACAGAGCTCAGCTGTCGATTTCCTACACTTGTTATTAGTGGCGGTGGACTCGCTCAAGGCTCAGTATTCGTAAGTTGTTTTTACTGCGTAAGATTGCTGTATAGAAAGTAGCAAACTGTTATAAAGAAAGCAGCTCGGCTAAACTAAAATTGTCTTACGAAAACTTTAAAATTAACAATTGAAACAATCTTGTGGCATCTTGAAATCTTTTCGTTTTCCATCGAAGTATTTTTCAGGGATCTCATTTTTTCAAAAATGTGTTACTTTATGTGAATTAACTTCAGACTTACTTCAATCGAAACCCGCGTTCTGTTTTTTAGGGTCAAGATGATGTTTACCTTGAGTATACATGACGAAGTGAGGTACTTAGTGGCAGATGAAGATGTCTACAGAGCATGTTGGGTGCTTCAAATAGCCCATTTATGGACTAGAGCCTTCTTTTCGGCGTCAGTCGGGATTCACGACCTACCGGCCTCAGTCGCCTATTTCTCGTCAATAGACATCGACTCGGTTTTAAGAAAGGAACCGACTATTTTAGCTGTGACGAAGTCTAACCCTCTCGGGTTGGAAAAGGGTCATGGAATACCGCCTGGAGAAAGTGTGACGGCGAGAGATCTTGTTGAAAACTTTAATCTGCCTCTGCAAAACATGACACAGACTTCGCGAACTGTTTATTGAGCACATGAAACTGGTTTCTTTTTGTTTTTTTTACACTAGCCAGCGTAGTGTAATAGTACGACTATTTCTTTTTTCCCAACCTAATTCGCAAATTTTGTTGATTTTTTTGGTGGCACCTTTACGGCTTTTTGGTAGAATGCGCTTTAACCTTCGATTAGTTATAAGGTAACAGAAATGATGCATTTTTAGTTCATCAAATGAACCGAAAAAAGCTATTTGTTTCAAACAACAGTACAATAATTAAAACTCGAATTCAGAAACTGTCCGACTCAATATAGCTTTCAATTTTTTTGAAATCCATAATTTATACATAATTTGGCTTTCTGCTTTCCAATATTTTACATGCAAAGATAGCGTGCATGCCTTCAGTTTGTGGTATTCCTAATTATTAAATGCGAAATTTTGTATTTGTTTTGGATGCCGTTTTGCTGCATCGCATTGGCAATATATTAGCAAGTGTTGATGCTTTATTTTTTGTTAGTATTAGTAAATTGTTAAGGGCCCGTGGTGCAGATGCGAGGACAGAAGACTCTGAATCTCCGAGTCGTAGGATCGAATCTGCCTCAGCAAACGTTTAATTTTAACCTTTTCTCATTTTATTTAACTTTATAGAGCTGCTTTTTGTTGTTTTCTTGCTAGTGTTTGCGAAGCATAGCTTCGCCTCTGAGTTAATTATGTGACTGTCAGTGGCATTAAGTGCGGGCATTTTTTGTTGTGTCGGTCTGACTTATTTACAGTTTGCTTCAGTTTTCTCTCCAATATCAAGAGAAGAGCTGGCCATAAAATAGTTGCAATTCACAATCTGATGCTTTCATATTTCCAGTTATGTCTCAATGCATTGACAGTTCGTAAACATTTTCCAACGGCCTGATGGTTGTTATATTTATTGATTTGATTTTGAATAAATGCTGAATTGAGTTAGAATACTTCGTTTTTTACTTTTGGAATGAGATTTAACTCCAGGATGTTTTCAAAATCCTTTTGAATTTAACAAATAGCTGGGTAATTAAGTAATTATTTTAGCAGTAGGCACCAAAAATTCGGCGAATTTCGATGATATACTTGGATTATTTTCTGTTGAACTTATTTTCACGATGTATTGAAATTTCACTGCATTTTGAGCTGAAGAAGTGTCACAGCACTGATATAAATAAATCGCATATATCGAACTAAAACAAATTTTCAATAAAGTTTTTCTTAATTGGGCTAACTTTGGAAGAAGTGTTTGAAATTTAACCAGCCTATTTCTATGATTTTGCAAAAGGTTGAACTGAAATCACCCTTCAAACGGGTCAAATCGTTTTGTTGAAAATTTATGAAGCAAACAGGCTCAATTGATATACAAACTTACAATTGACACAGTTTGCCCCTTCATTTTGAACCAAACGCATTGAAACTATTTAAGGGTGTGATTTTGTTTAACTTTTTGCTAAATAAATTGCATCATAGAATTACTGATAAAGTTTCAATTAATTTTGGTCCTTATCAGTTCCAATCCAAATTTACTCGAGTTTGAGAACAGCAGTTTTGAAACTTTTGTGCTGCAGAAGCTTGTACGGCTCAAAATGCAGTGGAAATTCAATAAGTTGTAAAAACGTGCGAACAAAAAGTAATCCATTTAATGATGATAGCATCAGAATTCGGCGAGTTTTCGCTGATTAATGCAAGAAGAATGTTTTCAATTACACAGATATTTGTGAAATGAGAGAGTAAGTATAATTAAAACAGGTTTGAGAACACTTTTTTTCTCATGTTTAACTATTTAGGCTATACGTTGAGGCCACTTCTTCGCCGATGCAAAAACAAATTGAAGGTATATATTTCCTGATTAATTGACGCAGTAATTTTGCAAGAATTATGCAAAATTAAAAAACGTTTTTTTTTTATAAAAAGCTACATTTTAACTGCAACGGATCGAATTGCAGCTATAGCTAAGGTTTCAGTTTGCTCTGAACGTCAAGTCAGTTTTTATATCCATATAGTTCACGGTTGTGTTTCGCTACGAGATAATTTCTTCCAACCTTTTTGAGGGTTGATAAACGTAGTTCAGACTCTTATATAGGTCGCAATATTTTTTTTCATGAAAAATTTTTCTTTTTTTTGCTGATTGTTTTTTTTATGAATTTCATTTCATTTCCTTTGTAAAAAGGAAGGCAAACTTCACTATTGAACAGCAAAAGTGAAATGGTCGCGAAAAAAATCATCGGGTTCTAGTTTTGAAAATGGAATTGAAAAAATTTAATGGTTGATCCAGTTTTCTCAAAATGAGTTAAATTTATTAAAAAAATTGCCAGTGATTAATTAATCCAGAAACTCAAAGAGGTTCAAGGGCACCTACGTTTTCATGGATTTTCAAAAGTTGCGCTTTTATCAAAAGTCAAGCAAGAATTGTTGTTTTTCTGTTTACTTGCGTTAATTTACTCTTTTCTTACCTCAGCTTCAGTTTTTATAATTATAGAATGAAGAACATAGCCGACAAACAGTTGGAAAAGTGTCAATGAACGCAAGTAAACAAAAAAAAATTTTTTGGAATTTTGATAAAGGCTCAACTTGGAAATTGTATAGAAAAATAAATGCCCTTGAAGCTCTTTGAGTTTCTGGAACAAATTATGACTAGCACCTTAGTGATAAAATTAACCCATTTTGAGAAAACTGGATCAACAACTAAATTTTTTCCGCTAGGAAATCTGATAATTCAATTCCTCTTTCGAAACTAGAAATCGATCATGGTTTTCGTGACCTTCACTTTTTTGCTGTTGGATAGTGAAGTTTACCTTCCTTTTTACAACGGAAAAGAAATGAATCTACAAATCAAAATCAACCCACGAAAAAGCAAATTTGAGCCTGAACAAATCTTAAGGCTATTTAAGATTCTGAACTACGTTTTCGACTCTCAAAAAGGTTGGAAGAAATCATCTCTTAGCGAAACACTGCTTTGAGCAACTAGGGTAAAAAAAATTGACTTGACGTTCTGAGCGAACTGAAACTTCAGATATACCTGCAATTCGACTCGTTTAATGCTGCGAGAAGAAGACACGGTTTTGTAATTGTTCTGACTTTGAGGATGCCGCAAAATCATGGAAGGACGTGCAGGGAATGGCGTGAGAGGTAGTTTTTTATACGCTGGGTTTTTAATAACCCTGATAATCTCGAAAGAAGTCAAGTCTGGTATCTTTCAAAGCTTTTCAGCCATGATTTGAAATCTAAAAAAAAGGTCTCATAGTCATTTATAGTCCAATTTGATTCCACAGAACAAATTTTACCTCAATAACGCCCTTTTTCGTTCCAAGTGAAGTTTTTTCGTTATATCAATCTTGCATTTTTTGCTTAATTGATGTGTTGATCAACGCAACATGCCGTTGTAGTTGTTGTGATTTCGAAGTAGTGGAAAAATTGTGCCCCGCTGGCCCACATTTTTGTTCCAGCTAAGTCATGGAACGATGCGGGTTATTATCCACTTGATTTTTACTAGCTCAAAAAAACCTTTCAGCCATGATTTGGGTTCACAAAAGAAAACAATTGTTTCTCATTGTCGATTTTTAGTCCGTGTCTGATATCATTCATAGCTAAACAACAATTGTAATAAAATTATGGCTAGGTAACAACTGTTTTTCATGCAATTGTTGACTTTGAAGAAAGGAGGAAAAGTCATGCCCATCCGGTTTGCGTTTTTGTTTTCTAGCCAGGTCACGGAATGATGCGCAACGATTATCGTGAAATGTAATTTTATCATCTAGGTTTTTATTAATCACAAAAAGCAAAGAAAGAAAGTAAAACAAGTCTTGTATAATTCAAAACCTTTCAAGCCGTAATTTGGACTCCAAAAAGCGAATAAAAAATTTCTCTCATGGATTCCAGGACCAAATTGGTGAGACAGAACTTGAAAAATATGATCTTGATAACGTTAATTTTAGTTACAAGTCGACTTGTTTTGGTATTTCAAATTTGCAGTTGTTCTATGGTTATGTTATGCACTGCAGGATACACTTTCTGCGGCTTTTAAAACTTGAAAACATCAAAAATAGTTTGCATCAGTTTAAATACCAATCATCAACGTCAATTGGAAAAACAATTGAAACACTTTTGTCTCTTTGTTCTTCGTTATCATAAGGTCAATCAAGTGGTCGAAGTGCGAATTAAAATGAAAGAAATCTTCAATTTTTCATACGACCTTAATTGTCTCCTTATTTTTTAGACCACCTTAAACTTCAACCAACTAACGTATAAATTGCTCGCATGATAAATCAAACTAAAGGTGGGCTATGAAATAAGGATACAATTTGCGTCATGAGAAATGCTGAGAACGGTATATCAAACTGAGTTTTACCCTTGTTTTTTACCGTTCTCAATGCTTATATTAATTTAGCTGATTACTCTGATCTAGTTCGAAGCCTAGCAAGAGAGTCAGTTGGTACTTTTTCCTTTTGATTATTTATATTCAAAATATATTTAGTATAAGTTGTATTACCCATTGACCTCATAAAGGTCGTCTAAAAAATAAAATACTTTAAATCGTTTTCTAAGTTTTGCGTGCTTACACTGGCGAGCTTAATGTTTTTGTGCGAACTTATGTTTTTTTCCAAATTCACTAGCAAGAAAAGTGCATCTGTGTTTGTGAATTGTAAAACATCAGTGGCTGAGTGGTTAGTGCTTGAGATTCATTATCTCTAAGTAGCAGAATTGAACCGACTTGTAGCCAAAACTTTAATAAATGGAGGCTTATTTTTACGCAACAGGCAGTTGTGAACGTATCAATGATTTCCACTAGAACGGTTGATTACTTCTGAAGCAACGATTGATTATTTCTGAAGCATTTTCAAACAAAACATATATGGCCTTGAAGTTCTCTTAGTTTCAATAATCTTGCATAAATTTCACTATAGAGAAGAACCACCCTATTTCGAGGAAGCTATATTTTTTATATAGTATTTATATGTTTTTGTTATATCACTGAAAAATCTAAAAAATCAATACACTTTGTAAACCAATTTCGTTTACTTTTTTGGGCTATTTGAAAGTTCGTAACTGAAAACTACATTCGTAAATTGCCACATTTTGAGCACATGAATTTTTGTCTTTAAAAAGCATTTATTTAAACGTATAATTAAATATACATTTTTTGAGAAATATTATTGAATAAATACTTTTTTGTCAAATATTTTTGAATAAATGAGAAACTATCAGTTTCAATAATCAATAACTAGGCAGCAGAGAAGTTCAATGAGTAGAAACTATCAATAAGTAGACACCAGAGAAGTTCCGTTCACTAAAGAGATTTGTTGAAAAAAAAATTGCAATGGAATCAAGATATATTTTATTAAACTGAACTTCTCTGGCGTCTATTTTTTATAATTTAGACTAATAGTTACTCAGTTATCCAATAAAATTTTTCATAATATTCACGTTTGAGTGAGTGTTTTTAAACAAAGACTCATGTGCTAAAAGGAAGGCAAAATACGACAATAGTCTCCAATTACGAACTTTCAAATGTCTCAAAAAACGTAAATGAATTTGCTTTCGACCCAGGTAAAATGAACATTGCGAGCGGTGAATCGAAATGAGTTTTATCTTAATATCATAAAGTTCTCAATGCTTAAAATGACCTTTGATTATTCTGATCTAGCTCGTTGACATACTTACCAGTAGCGGTTAAGTAGGGCAACGAACTAAGTCGGCTTTTAAAATAGGCATAGGTAGTGATTGGATTTGCACTTACTTGATTACCAACATACGTGCCCCTGCCACACCTATTGCCAACTGAAAAACAGAATTTGGAAAAGAGTCAAAGAACGCAAAAATACAGAAAAAAAATTCTGTCTTGTTTTTTTCCAAACTTTCGACTTTGTAACACACACATAGAATGTACGATAGCTGTATACTCATAATCGCAAGCGTACTAATGGATAATCGTGAACTGTAACGATAATTGTAAAGAAAGTGGATTTCAAGAACTATTTACGATTGTGTGATTCTGTCTGCTTACAACTACCCTTGCGATTACGCTTATATAATTATCGTGGATCCTGTGGCTGAGTTTCAGCTTGTTCGATGTCGGCTCGAATTCTGTCGGCTTATTTACCATTTTTTCCTAAAACTGTTCTGCAGTTTTTTAGCTATCAATAAATTATGGCATCAATTTTTAGAATGCCCAAATTTAACGACACTAGGACCTCTAGTTTAACAACACTAGGTTCTAGGAGAAGTATTTCTTTTTTTCCACTTCAATCTTCAATTAGAACATAGTTCGAAGAAATTTTTTGCTGATTTTCTAGCGTCATTGTGCATTTATTCTATAATTTTTGTATCGCAAGTGGTGCGAAGCTGAGCTTCGACCCTGTGTTTATAGTATTATGAACCTATTTTTTTATGAACTATTTTTGATGTATTGTATATTAGATTATTAATTCAATTATAATACTAGTAATTATTATATAATGTCTGCTTCTATTGTAATTGAATAATCCTTGCTCTCAAAAAATGTTGCAGTAGACTCCAAAGAAAAATGAATTCCATAGGTAAAAATTTTTGTGAATTTTTATTGCTCCGACCTTCGGCTGGGAAGGAACTACGTCTTCTGACTTATTTTTTTCAGCCAATTTAGTTGCCCCAAAATATCTGGAAGGGGTTCAAGTGTGGTACTAAATTACAACATGTTCAGCCATGCACCACTACAGTACCAAGGCTGACTGGAGTCTGACCTATAATCTTAAATCTATAAAACTAGAGGCACAACTAAATTTTCATGCAATTGTTGACTTTGAGGAAAGGAGGAAAAGTCATGCCCATCCGGTTTGCGTTTTTGTTTTCTAGCCAGGTCACGGAATGATGCGCAACCATTATCGTGAAATGTAATTTTATCATTTAGGTTTTTATTAATCACAGAAAGCAAAGAAAGAAAGTAAATATGTCTAGTGTCATTCAAAGCCTTTAAAGCTGTGATTTGGACTCCAAAAAGCGAATAAAAAATTTCTCTCATGGATTAAAGGACCAAATTGATGAGACAGAACTTGAAAAATATGACCTTGATAACGTTAATTTTAGTTCCAAGTCGACTTGTTTACCCACCTGTTTGATTATTTATAATTTCACTGTTCTGATGCGGGATGAAATAGGTACTTTCAAAGTTTTTAAAACTTAAAAATTCGTCTCATATTTTGAGAGAGCAAAAACTAAGTTTTAAAAACTTAGAAATTACCTATTTCATCCCGCATCAGAACAACTGTGAATTACTGTGATTTAGGAATTTTTCTAGAAATAATTTGTTTGAAAAATTTTAAGGACGTAGCTCTTGATGCCAAAAGGCTTCGCACAAGCTGTGCCTTGGTTAAACCCTTGATATTAGTTTGAGTTGTTGTTTTCGAGATGAGTCAAGTAGTTTAATAAAAAACGGACAACAAATCTAAAAGGTTTTTGTTTTAAAAAATTCGATAAAGATGTTTATGCAGGGGAACTTTCCACAGCCCGCTCTACCAATTGAAACCAAAATCTCAGATTCGGGAGGATAGTTTTCGAGAAAAGTCAAAAACTTTCAAAACATGGTCAAAAAGTGAGAATTTGACGTTTTTGAGGGTCACAACTTTTTGTGTTAAAAAATTGGGCGTAGCTGATTACTCAGGGGAGCTTTCCATAACCCGTTCTGTTCATTGAATTCAAAATATCAGCTTTGAGAGAGTAGGTTTTCAGAAGATATCAAAAGTCCAAAAAATTAGGTCAAAAAATCAGCTCACACTTTGTCGAAGGCTGTAGAAAGTGGAGTAAGGTAATGAGAGACTAAGGGATTATGCAGGCACACACGTGAGTGGCCATAATTCCCATTGGTACCACTTTTCTGGAAATCTGGAGAGTAGTTTTTGAGGAAAAGGAAATTTTTTTAAGTAAAAAAAAAAATTTCAAAGCGTCTTAAAAAACAGAAACATAAACCCGATTCCATGAAATTTTTGTTTGATAGAAACCGGATTTTTAAAATGTATTTCACTTTTTCAAGCCTCAGAGTTTTAGTTTTTGCCTATTGATTGTTAATAATCACTGGAAAATTCTATATTGACAGGGTGAGTAAAATCTATATTAACAGGGGGGTTTTCAAAAGTGTTTCATGAATCACCTCTCATTTCACTAACAGTTAGGCTATTGAAGCCATTCTTTTTGCACTAGACAGTAAAAATTAGCCAAATTCTGATGACACATTTGAAAAAGTTGGATTGTGTTTTGTTCTGACATTTTTTTAGCAGTGCATCGAAACTTCAATTCATTTTGAGCTCAACAAACTACCTGTTCTGATTCAAAGTTACTTGATAGAATGAACATGGCATCATTTTTTGTCTAGTGTTAGCCCGATTCGACTGTTAAAAATGATGTTTAAATATAACAAGGAATATAACAAAAACTTTTATGGTGCCTTTTTTAGACATGTTAACCTAAAGTTTTTGAATTAAAAAAAAAAACATTCAGTATCTTACATGCTATAGAAGTTGCACATACGACTTGAGCTCACAAGCAACGAATTTATCTCGAATTCAAAGAGCTTACTTGCAGCACATTGAATTGCAAAAAAATTATCCAAAGCCAACTGAATACCCCTAATCAAAATCATTGTTGCAATAATGAATTCTTCGATGAAAATTAAGAAGCAAATCTTTGTTTACATTGATATGAACAATGATAACAGCATCAATTGAAATGAGCAATTCCTTTTCAAGGAAAGCTTGATTCTGAAAAATGATTTGAATTCATAATTATCAAGGTTTAAGCGCTTTGTTTATCAATATTCACTGCATTATTTATTAAACCTTCTACTGCGTACACTCGTACACTTAGCTGCACAATCTATTAGTGAGCCTTATTTGACAAGCCTTATTTAACAAATATTACGGATACTCGACAAACCAATCACTAATGGCGTTTTACACACTTTTTTACAAGGGTCATAAAATTAATGGTAATTTTTCGAACGTAATTTGTTGAGTTCTCAAGTTAAAAGAAGTGCGCTGAACGTGGAGCTCAATCAAAACTGGTCAATAAAGGTCTTCAAAGCATGACCCTCTCTCGCTATCTGTGCAGCCCTGATTGACACTGTCTCCTTGTTCTGGTCCAAACCCCTCTTGAAAGTGTCCACGTGGTGCTTCTCCATGATGCGGTCTGCAGGAGCCAGCTGTTCCAGACTGTAGAAGGGTTTGGTGCATGCTTTGAGCACATTGGCAAGCGAAGCTGACTTCACGCCTCCACACGCCTCACTCACTTTCTCAAAGTTATCCTAAAACGTTATAATTTTCAGTCAGGATTTTTTTAAGCATACATTCTCTATCGAATCCACATGAAACTGTACTCACACATTTCGCCCCTCAAAAAATACTGGCACATTTCGCCCCTAAAATGTACATTAAGAAAGGTACGTCAAAATGGTAAGCGATTTTCGCAGCTTGAAACCACATGTCGCGTGCGACCAATTATTCCGCGACGCGACCAATTATTCCGCGCCAAATGAATATGTTACACCTAACTTCGCACTTTCGTTCCTTTAGATTTCAAATAATTCGATTTCTGATGATCAACTACTAACGGCTTCTTTTTTCTATACTGATATTTACTGCAGCAACTGAAAACATATTTAGTTTTTGTTCCAACAATTGAAAATTTCATGTGTTTTTCTTTTGTTTTTCAAGAAAAATCAGGTACCACAAACAACCATCGGAAAGTGTCGCGTGATATATCATAACAAAGCTTCTTTCAGTCGTGGTTCGAACTACATTTAAAAATTTCTCAGTGTCGAGAAAAGCCCGTTTGAAATTTCAGATATCTGGTCTAATTTCGAGCGAGTAAGGTGAGCGAGCAGCAGGCTTAAAAAAGCTTATTTATGCTTATATGAAGCCGCAAAAATCTAGTTTTACTCGAGTAAAGTTAGTTTCTGGGAGTTTTTTATTATTCCCAGAAAGGCGCAAACACTTTCAAATTTATTATGATTTTTGATTATTCATAAGTTCTAGAAAAAAAGTTTTACAGTAACCGGCTATTCTTGATGATTCTTGGCGCCAAAATATACTAATTTTTAGGGGGTCACTAAAAACGTTTTTTTTGGTCTGTTTTTTTTTTCAAAATTTGCCAGCGTCGTAGAAAATTTTGTCGAATTGGGGTCTTTAGAGTGATTTCGGACAGCTCAGCAAATCAATTTAGTCAACCTAAAAAAAGGTCGACACAATTTTCGAAACTTCTTGAAAATCCGCTCCCTCGAGATAATCCTAGATCCGCCCCTGATTATATGCAATTTTCTGAGTTTTCCTATCACTTAGTGATTTTCACTTAAAAAATATCTTCAGTTTAAATCTACTCTAATAACGTTATTCAGTTTTATATTCTCTCTATATTTGGCACAGATAACCAAAATGTTTGAAAATATTACCTCGCAGTATTTAAGCAGGAAGTCTCCCAATTGGTAGCTGGAGGCGAAACTCATGAACATATACACTTGATCGCCACCACTAGGAACTTCAGACGACAACATGAACTCCAGTGACTTCTTGGCCAACTCCTCCGTCTGCACACTTCCCAAAGCCATCGCTACACTCCGCTGCTCCTCCGCATTTGATGACTCCTTGTACAGCTTTTTCATGGCGTCAATGTCCTCCACACTTGTCGTGTTTCGAGCCACTGTTCTCAGAACAGTTTCTCTCAGTTTGACTGAAATTGGTACACTGTCTTTGATTTGTTTTTCGAACAGAGTTCGACACTGTGCGACTGTTTTTGGATGTCCATTTGCTCCCAATTCTTTTAACACCAAAGTGCGCAACATGGCGACCAAGTGAGAGTTCCTAAAGCAAAAACCATCACAAAATTCTGTAATTCAACCAAATCGGCGGATAAAAATATTTGCGAATGCTGAAAGTTATCAGCGGTTTTCAGTGAAAAATATCAGAGGTTTCAGCGGTTTCCAGTCAAATAATGAAATTTTATTTTTCCGACCACATCACGAGGCGGGATGGAACTATGTCGTAGTGTTTGTTTTTCTGTTGTTTATTCCAATTTTAATTCTTGTTTTAAAACTTTGATACCAGCACGGGCAGTACTAGTTTGCATTACAAATGTTTGGAAAGAACAGAAACTTCATACATACTCTTTTCCCTCCTCAAAGCCAAATTGAGTCGCAATTTGCTCCAAGACGCTCAATTTATACTTCTTCACTTTCTCATCATCACATCCTGATCCATGAAACACAGCTCCCAGAGCAGCAAACACAGTCACTATTATGTTCCAAACCAAATAGTGATTATCCCCTTTGTATACTGTAATCATATCCAGTAGTTCTACAATAGAAGATTGTCCCGAAATAGCCAGGCGCAACATCTCGAACAGAATGCACGATCGACTCTCAGCCGATAAAACTAAACCGTTAGTTGATTGTTTCACCGCTTCTTTCAGGAGTTCTATATTCTCTTTCGGGTACTTTACAAGATACATTCCTATAAAATCAGGGTTCAAATGGACCCAATCCGATTCCTCGACTCCCTCTACTTCGATAGTTTCAGACTTTTCCTTCATTACAATATGAACTAGAGGTGCTTTCGGACTACTGCTCGATATGACTGATATAGGGATACTCCACAGAGTGTTTAATTCGTCTTCGCTTCCGTTGTCCAAGTGGCGTCTCTGAGTAAGCTTGAACTGCCGCTTGGTGGACGTTAGTTGTTTCATCTCCTCCACTGATACCATTGGAAAGCCAGTCTGTCTAGTCCATGAGGTCATCATAGATTGCAGATCCAAACCTGCTGCCTCTCTGGAATAATTACCAGAAACTTAAATGTTACAGAAGCCCAAAGATTAGGTGTAGTATACACAATGGCTCAACATCAATTAAGATGAAAATTAAGTTGAACATAAACTCGAAACCACAGTTTGTCAAAAAGACTTTCTGTCAGCCACCAAAAATGATTTTGAAACTAAAAGCACTGACCCTAGGAAGCGCCACAGATCATTCGTGCATGCGTTCTTGTATGCGAAATGGTTGAGATAGTTGGTCAGTCCCTGAGTGAACTTCTCTTTGCCCAGAAAGAAATAAACCATGCGGTTGAGAGAACAGCCCTTCTGGTAGCTAATCGCGTCGAAGATCTCGTTCACCTGAATCAAAATGATTACTCATGAAACACTCTTCTATCACAATATGAGCCACATCTTTTTGTCTTTTTGAATTTTGTCTTTTCCGTGAACGCCGCTGTGAATTGATTCCTTAGCACTAAAAAGTTTTTACAAACGTCGACAAAAAAACGATATATCCAATTTACCATATTTTACGATATTACACCGTAAAATATTTCAAGTACCGTACAATGTTTTTCAATTGGCGACTTCAATTACATAATGCGGATTGTCTCGGTAAAATACTTGCCTCGCTTGGGTGTCCTACGACGACCTCTACAGGGTGTGAACTCCTGAGACTGTCGAGGGTGATGGCGGAGGTGAGTGCACCGTTGACGAACTGAGTCCACATCTCGAAGTCCGGCCTGATCAGGTCAGTCACCAGGTGCTGCATGAACGAGGCGAATCCTAAACAGCCGTCTTTTTTCAGGTTCATCTAATACTTTTTGTTTGACTTTCGACCACGCAAAAAAACATAGCCAACAGACTCATGGAAAATTGTCAATGAACAAAATTGAACTTATCTAAAAAGTTTCAATCAAACAGTTTTCTCTTTTTTTAATGTGTGGTTTGTTGTGTGGTTTGTTTTAATTATTTGTGGTGCCTGATATTGAGTGTTAAACATAAATAAAAAAAAACTAAAACACACCCGAATACAAGTTCCTCCCCATTTTTAATGGCCGGAACAACATGAGTAATAGTTTGTTATTACAAAATGATTCCACATTCGAAAAGATAGAAAAATATAAAGCAGCCAGCAAGAACACTGAAGAAAACGTTGTGCGAACCGCCTAAAATTACCTCAGCTGCCTGTCACGTGAAACTCAAGCGTAACTCATAACGTACAACTATTCTTGCTCTGCGCGAGTAACCGAGAGGCTTGGGTTAAAAATGCATCTTACCAACCTGATTGACAATGACTTTGTCCTATCAAGATGACAAGACGCACTTTTTACACCCATAAGCATAAATCGATAAGTATAATAAACCAAGACAGTGATATCAGCGGCATACATCGTTTCGACTGGAGTTGAGGAACGTGCAACCGCGTCTGTGGGCGAAAAACTGACTCTACAACTACTGTTACTCTCAAAAATTCACATCAAATTTGAAGGAGCACATCTTTAAGCTAGCAAAGATGATGTATTCTTCGACAATTTTCGAATAGTCGCTGCCAGTGAAGGACGTTGGTCGATGCTAGATCCATACATCAACGGAATCAACTCAAGTATGTACGCTATACCTTAGAGCACTGCGGAAAATCATTAAGCCTCATAGCAAAAGACGAAGAAACGCAAGCGAGCTATTTTTAAAGTCAGAACAGCAGACTAGCAATCGATAGCAATTTCAGCGTGAATCGAATAACTAAGCCCACGCAATCCGGGGAGAGTTTCTTTATCATCGACTTGAGAATATTATGGTGAGCTTTTTTCGACGGGATAATTACCCTCTTTGGTCTGCTGCAATTTTCACTTTCACCTCACGCAAAAATCTGTTCCCTTCAGTAGTCACTGAGTGGATGCAGTTGGTCACAAGTTTTCGCTGCGGTCCTGCTCTGACTCATCTACATATAGATGTATCATACAGTGATAAAAATATATCACAGTCATGATAGTAAGCGCGAGAGCTGAAAAAGTGAATCATACTGAATGGCGCGGATGCCAATAGCTAGCGAAGCGAAATTGTGCGTTCCTCCAAGTATCTTTTCTCTTCTGCATTTTGCCGAAGCAAACAAGCTGTGCAGCCTTATTCATGGGATTTAGTTTCGATGAAGACACCAAAATCTCGAATGAGGTGGTTTGCCGTGTTCACAACACACCCTTGCGAATCACAGCTGTGTTGCGGACACGGAGAACCACCTCATTCGAAATTCACAAGGGTGTCCTTTTGTCTCAACGATACTGTGGCAACCTGAGCGACATGTCACACCAAATCTGGAAAAAAGAGCCCGTGCTTATTCCAGTTGAAACGAGGATTAGGCTCTAACGCTCTGGAAGTGCGAGTCACATGACAGGCATCAGGCGACCAACGCACAACCAAAAAATTTGAACAATTTGTTGAAATCCTAAGCAATTGTCTTCTTTATTTGTTCACGGAGCAGCTACAACGAATCAAAATAAATTTGACATGATTAGTTCTCAAAAGGTAACAAAGAGAAACAAAGTTAAGCATTAATGAGGATAGCCGGTTGATGTGCAAGTAGCACAGAGTATTCCCACCATATTCGTAAAAAAAATAGAAAAAACTTTTTTCATTAACTTCAAATTAGCGTCGTTTTTAGTACGTGGTAAGAATGGAGAATTACGATCTCGTAGAGAATTAGTTAATTGGGATGATCGACAAAATTTGATTTCAAAAAATGAATACCAAACAAAAAAATTCCATTAAATTTTTTCTTATTTTTTGTTACAATAGTTTTAATTTTGTTTGAACATCTTTATTGTCAAACAAGCGCTGCAAGAAACATCCAAAACTAGTTTTCTCGAGAGTAAAACAAGTTTTGTGAGCCCAAAAATATTTTTCAAAGTTGTTAATTTCCTTTTAACGAGCGTAACCACGCAAAATCAGCGACCACAAATAATTATCGGAGAGAATGGAATGGTATATCATATTAAAGCCCTTTGAGTCGTGATTCGAAAGAGAAAGACTGGTTCACAATTTTTGATTTTTAGTTTAATTTGGAGCAAAAGACACGACGGAGTAACGATCATTATATGGAATTTTTAAAAAAAATCATTTTAGGCTCAAAAAACTTAAACTAATAATCAATTTTTGGACACTTTTTAATGTTCGAATTACGACTGAAACATGATTTACCACTCAAATTTCTTCGATGATTAATTGTGATAGCTGATTTTGCGTTGAAAACAAAAAAGAAAAAACTAAAACACACCCGAATACGAAGTTTCAATGGTCATAATTAATTTTTGAGTTGTCGAAAATAAATAGCCTCTACGGGAAACGAACTACAGGCCTCGAGCATCCAAGTCGACTGCCCTGCACAAAACTCTTTCTTCCGCTGGAAACTTAGCAAAATGTGCCATTTATTTGATCGATGATAAATTACCTTCGTTGAGCCATAGGTCAGTCCACCACTGCATGGTGACGAGGTTTCCGAACCACTGATGGGCCAGTTCGTGACTCACTATCTCGTGCACCCTCTGCATGTGGTAGTCGGATGCCCCCTCCGGGTCTATAAACAGGGCACTCGCCCGGTACGTCACCAGACCCCAGTTCTCCATAGCACCGTGCTGGAAACATTCACAAAAAACACGCATTCAACCGTCAATATTTAAATTTATTGCTTGAAACTGTAGCGGAAACATGTCCATCAACCAATCCGAATTATTAGACGTTCCTATTGGCAAACAGTCTTTTGCACAAAAACGATGTCAATAACAGAAAATAAATTAGAGCAGTACACCAAAGTTTTGCTGTACAATTAGTAGTAGGTTTTTTCCAATTCCCAACTTGATTTCGCAGTAATATAGAAGATTCTTGTATCTGCTTGTTTTCTAATTGGTCAATATTAATTCTTGAGGGACACCACCAGTTTTTTATGTTCATTTTGTAAAAAGCTCGAAAAACAATCTCCTAAGAGGTGAACGTTGTTCCGTCTTTCGATCTTCTACGCTCGACATCATGCAAGATAAAAAAAAACTGTTTCAAATCGATCACGGAAAAATTTCTCGAGCCATTTACAAATTAAACAACATTGAAGAGTCAATGAACGCAATGAGACCGAAAAAAAATCACTTGCTTTTGAGAAACTAATTTTAAAGCTTATCTTGAATTATAAAAATAAGGCTATTATATCTGTTTAAATAAAAATGATTGAACTTTTTATTCATTTTTAATGTTCCAATCACGACTGAAAGGACGCTAAAATGATATATCACTCGACCCATTTCGATGGTTATTTTTGGTATCTTCTTTTGCGTGTAAAAAAAAAACAAAACAAAAGTCAATGAGCGACTTAGTTGTTAAAAAAATCAACTTTCGAATTTCAAACAAAAAAACTGTGGCTTTAAACCTCTTCTTTTCATAAAATTAACCGAAATTGAGAAAACTTAATTATTAGGAAAAGTTTTTATTCCTCTGAGAAATCTCAAAATTAAAACTCGCAGTCTCGACAGTGTTTTTTTGCGCCATTTAAACTTTCATCATTAGAGAATGCATTTTGCCAACTTGAATTGAACGCAAACATGAACAACTGACAGTTGGAAAAAAGTAAAGAACGCAAGGAAACAAAAAAAAGTGTCCAGACAAAAGATACCATACCAAAAGCTCCCATGATCCCAAAAGAGATCGGACCAGAAAATCTAATGTACTTAAAGTCCCCATATACCATAAGATCCCATGCTAACTAAAAAGATCCCATCAGGTATGAACAAAAACATGATCAAAATGTAATCACAAGTAAATTTAGAGTAATGGTACCTCAATTAGGTTCGCGCTTCTAATGATCAACGCAAATCTAAGAAAACCAAATCAGATCCGGACTCAACTTTTGGATTAACAAATTGTCAGCATGGGTTTAATTCAGTGTTACTATGGCATTGAATTAAAACAGCAATAAAAAATTTTGACTATTCTTTGAGTTAAAATAATGAATACAGAATGTTTAATTGAAATGATCCACTTGTGGACTTTTACACAAAGACCAAACACTACATTATTCTTGACGGCCGTGAATTTCGAAAGCAGCGCGATACGAAGAGAACAACAGCGTGATAAAAAGACAACAGGCGCTGCGGCAAATAGAAATCATAAGTTTCCGCAAAAATTAATGATAACTTCAAACAGCACCAAGCATAACCACAAACTCAACGCAGGACGCTCAGGAGCTTTACAATTAATTCAACAAAAGTAATTCAATCTAGCAAACATCCAGATCATCGTAGCTAGTTCATAATAGGTGCAGGACAACAAGGAAACCAACTAGCCGTACCATCCCGGTCGCCAATAACGCAAATATTGCCCTTATTTACGGAATTTGACCTTATTTACGGGACGCTAGGTTGGGAATAGGGGCCTGTTGGCACTTTGAATATTGCGTCTAGCGACAAAAAATTGATCAAAAATGAGAAACGATATTTTTTATCGGATAGAACGGCTTTCAATTTGCAATGAAAATGATTTCAAAGCTATCCAATTTTTCAAAAAAATACCTCTATTTCTGAAAAAGATAATGTTTATCAAATAGAATGTCACTCAATTTACAATGAAAATGAATTCAAAGCTGGAGATTTCAAAAAAAACTTCAAGTACCGAGTTGATTTGTCTGGGCTACTTTTTGGCAAAGTTGGTTTTGATTAATTGAAAACCTCTTCAAGTTCACTTGTAGTCTACTGTTTTGAACTTCAAGTTTCAAATTGAAGGCCAAGTGATTAGCAAGGTCATTTATCTCCGAAACTTGTGCAGCAAAAGTTTTGTCGTTTGTTTGATTTTAACCGACGCTTTGTATTTGTTTTCATTAAGGAACCAACTTTATTTTCAAATCTTTTATTCTTTTTTGTTATTTTACTATGTTGAATTATGTCGAGGGCGATTTTAGAACGAGGTATTTCTTGAACTGGTAACTTATCGGCTGGGATCTTTTTTTGGATCTCAAGATAAGGTATCTTTTGCCATATAACCTAAAAAGTTAAAAAATATATTCCCTTAATATATTCCCTTACAACTCTTCCAATTTCATGAACAATTTATTTTCGACCATTTTAACCCTTTTAAATCGACTTTACCCAATTTGAGAACCCTGGATCAATGAATAAAAATTTTTATTTCATTGGGTAATCTGATAATTAGAAACTCCATTTTCGAAAAGAGAAGTCGATCAATTTCTAGAATTCGATCGGTTTTTGTGACCTTTACATTCTGCTGTTCCATGGACTTCACTTCATTTCCTTTGGTATTAGGGATACCAAAGGAAATGAAGTGAACTTTAAAATAAATCAAACTTTAGCGTGAAAAAAAAAACAAAAAAATCATCAAGATCTATATAACAGTATTCATTACGTTAGTGACTCTTATTAGTAAAATGCATGTAAATATTTCATGGCATAACGTGATGTCAGACTTTGAACTTATAATTGGAGCTTTGATACTCACATCAAATCTCTGCGCAGCTAGATGGTCGCACTTAGGCAGAGGGTACTTGATGTTGAAGAAGTCAGACAGGAACTGCAGCGCCTTCACTGATATATCAGCAGAAGCCTGGAAATGGGAACATGATAAAAAGAATTGATATTTTCATGTCAAAATTAACGCAGAACACTAAAATTACACCCAAGTTACTGCAAATTTTTATAATAAGCAACAATTCAAGCATCAAATTATCATAGAAAAATTCCATTTATCGGGAGAACATTTCAAACTCGGAAAAAAAATCATTCATTGAGTTCATTCGTCTATACGACTCTCGTACCTCTTGAATTACACGACGACTATCATTATCATGGTTCTTTCTTTCCTAAAAATTATTTTAAAAAACAACCTCGCACTCTTTTTTCTTCCCATGATTCCCATACACCCTATGCACAGTTCCATTCTTGTCCACTCTCTCCACGTATTCATACATGCCCACACTGAAGGCCACCAGATAAGTGGACATGACAGGAGTGCGTGCAAACTTCACAACCTGAATTGAAGAAAAAAAAACAGATTTATTACCAACATAACGGCTACCTTGAAGTAGTTATCATTACTTTCCAATTCATCCTATTGAGAGGGAAAAATATAGCACTACATACAGCTCAGCAATCTAGGACAACGCAATTTTAACAGGTCAAGTACAACCAAATGGCATCTCAAACAGAGGTGGATCTAGAATGCCCCGAATGCGATCGGGTCATTGCTTCGATTAAAATGAAAATGTTGGTTTTTGATTGAATTTCCGATCTCTCCTAAAACAATACAAGACCCTTTGCCAAAAAAATAGCGTCCTCGAGTAAATTATCACAGTCGTCACACTTTTCTTTTCTTTTTTCTGCTGTCGTCACCTTAAATGGGAAGGCAAATTCTCTCTCACCTTCCGTTTGTCGTTCTTTGGCAGTGGCGTGCAGGACAATTCATTCATGTTGCTCAGAGCAGTCAACTCCTTGTCTACAATTAGGCTGATGTCGAACTGTGCCTTGAGAGCTGGCTCGTCCCAGCAGGGAAACGCCCTCCTCGCATCTGTAGGCTCGAACTGAGTCAGAGCACAAAATTTGCCTTCGTGGGCTGAGTCATTTGACCTGTAAGAACAGTGAGATAAAAACTTGTTCTAAAAATTCATAGCCATACTGCGCATAAGTCTAGGGGTGGAACGCTTCCCCGAATTATTACACGAGTCAGCAAAACGGAGTCGTAATACTGCTTGTGGGAACGAGCTCAAATTTACGTCATTTTCAGTCTGGTTAAAAATTTTTTCGGATATCACATCTGTGGGTAACAAAGAAACTTTAAGTGCCATCATGCATTTGCTGCAAAGAAGCGCATAGGACAAATATATAGAAGCGCTTTTAGCGACTGTCACAAAAAGGGATTATTTTTATTTTCCCGTCCATCACGTTACTGCCTTCCGACCTATAGCAGCTACTCTGCCGGAGCACTCTGCGGCCATTGCTTATTTTTTTGATCAGGGTCGAAAACCCTGAATACTTGTTCCTTGGCGTCGCGCCGGATCTGAAGCAAGCTCTGTACGAGCACAACTGTACAGCTACTGAAAAAATAAAATCTACTCCCAATTCTCGACCCTGGGGAATTCTGATGTTTGTGTGAGTTCCCCAAAACTTGTGAAAATGTGTTATTGTTGCCGAATGAATTTTGCGATGAAACGAAGAACCACATTTCAATGCAGCCACATTTAACCAAGAGTCACCTCTTATGGCGCACTTATCTGCAACAGATGACCAGTAATTGCCACCGGCGCCAGCCCTTACTTGCAGACCTGAGATGTGTACAATGCGGCACAGTTATCTGACTAAACACATTTGTTTTATTTCAATACCAACTTATTCATTGTATGCCATAAGTTCAAAATTAACTCTGTCAAAAACTTCCGTGTTTTGAATAAAGCAGTGATTCACGACTCCGATTTAAAATGTATCCAATGTTGTGCTGTTGTTTCATGGTTTATTCTTGTTTTTTGAACAGCATCGAATTTAACTGAGTTGTCGTTCTTTACAACTGAAATGATTCCAAATTGTACAATTATTTTTCAGATCATTAAACATGTCACCATTCATATTTTCAAGGTACACGCTGTCAGAAGCTAAGCATCAAATACTCGTCGATTGTACCGATGTCCCGTTCGACAGTGTTCGGCGAGGAACAGAAACTTGAACTAAAGAAATCAATTAATAAAGTCCTGAAAGCTCTAAATGACAGATGGGTTCAATATTGTAGGCTGGTTCAAGCCGTCGAAGTATGACAACGATTTAGCGGAAGACATGCATAGCAACAAAAACTGCATGTACAAAAACTGCGTGAGCAGGTGAAAATGTTGCGCTACAGTCAACCTGCAACGCAAGCAGCAGTCGACAATCAGCAGGCGAGTACCTCCACTACTGCAAATACTGAGTTGGCAACCAGCTTCTGAATCAACAATTGCAGAGAAACGTCCTCCCAAACCCACCCCCTCACAACAATCCAGCTGTTTCTTCATTTCTATTTGACGTCCTTGTGGGTGACTCTTTTTTCTGTCCTTTCGCTTTATGTAATATATTCTTTCCAGGTTGACAATCATGCCCGGATTTCTTTTGCCTCGGTTCACGTTCACGGAAGCTCGAAACACTGTACTCAAAAACTGCAAGATCACTTTTGAGAAAGCTCAAAATGGAAGTGACACAGATATGACACGACTGCTAGTCGTATATTCGAACGGAAAAAAATTCACGGAGCCTATCAAAACAAAAAAAACTGGGAGCGACCTAATTCGTCGAACAAAGTGCGAATTGGGTTGCAAAAGACATACGATAGGTTCGTTGTTTTTGACATACTGGGCGACAGCGACGTCTTTTGCATATTTACTGCAACTCCCCTGAAAGCCAGAACAGCCACGCGATATTTTCAACAGAAAACGCCGGGTTCGCCATGGAGGCTAATCAACGTATAAGTCAAAGGAAGGCTTTTCGAGTACAATAATTTTCTCCTCGCAACTGACCAGCCGTTCATTCCCGACAATACCAATGCACTAACTCACATAGTAAAGCCTCCTTACGACCTGGATAACACCACCGTCATGAAGTGGTTTGCCTTCAAACAAAAATTTCGGCTCTAAAAAGAGTTGCTGAGCATCCACGAGTTTTCTCAGGTTACCTATGTGACGGTTCCCCTGCGTGTTCTGATGACGATAAGACACGTGTTTGTGTTGAAAAACACTGGTTCTCTAGTGTCGCTATGTGTGGACGAATAGAATGTGAGAAAATGCAAGATCTACACAGTAAAGACTTCGAGGTGCCAAGATTTTAATTTGGATTTTGCAAGTTTCCGTCTTCGGTCGTTTTTTATTTCAGATAAGCCTCCACTGACCATAAAAATTTATAGCGACTTCATTTACAAAGTCAGCGATCAGTAAAATGGTCGACAAAAACTAGCGCTGCCAGTAGCAGCCTTAGCCATGGCATCAATTGGACTTTTTTAAGGAGAAGGCTGCTACAGGCAGCGCTTGTTTTTGTCGACCATTGAATTGTTCTTTTTCGGGAAAGCCTTCGGTCAATGACAAAATTCTCTAATTTCAACGGTGTATGGCCTGCTGCAAACTGTTTGCAGCTTGCCAGACGGCCGAGCGATCGTTTTCTGCGATAAAGCTTCTCAAAATACATTTGAGATCGGCTATGAGGAAGACCGAGTGTCATCCCCGGCTCTTTTGTGTATCTAACAAAGCTTATCATTGAGATGGGTAAGTCATTAAGCAATTCAGGTTCAAAAACCGACGTGATATGGAACATTTTAGTAGTACTTTTTCTAAACCTCTCCCCCAAAAAAACCTTGCTCACACCACTACCTTATTGCGATCATAGCAGACAGAAACAGATATTATACGTCATCTATCCACCTGTAGTATCCACAGAGGAGGTCTGTGATGACTCCAGAGAACTCGAGAGTAAGATGGGCCTCACCAACACATAGACGCTCTTTGAAAGACACCACTATCTAAACAGAGCACACCAAAAATTATAACGTTTAGATTTATTAAACAGTTCTGAAAGAAAAGATTCTAAGTAAGCTCATAGCGATGTCAGTCCTGTTCGTAGTGATGTATGAGATAGTTCCTGATAACGTCGTTTTCCCTCATGAAAACTGCTGTGTTTTACTGTGCTATTTTACTTTCCGTCTGTTATAAATAGGTAACCTTATTCCACTTGCCCTTTCTTCCTCTTTGAGATATTTGACTTCTCCCATCATGCACTTGTCGCCCTGACACAACACTGCCATGCCCACTTCCAGGTCAAGCGAGTTCAAAACCACCTCACTTGTCGGCTGCGAACAAACAAAACTCAATTAACAACGGCATAACTAATCTTAAGTGCTTGAACAACGAGGCGCCCCCAAATAATCATTTCCCAACAAAAAACCCTCATTCCCTTTTAAAATGCCAAGTAGCTGCTCAAAAATACAACCTGCCAATATCGACTATTAGACTAATAGACCAACAAGAAACCATGCTTACTGTGAATGCAGCACCAATAGGCCAATGGAGAACAATAATAAGTAACTAGCTCACGACTCGCACCTACATAAAAAAACGCCATATCTCGAAAAACGGAGTGATTTGAGCAAATAGAAATAGAGGGCAGATGGATAACCCTATTCTGTTCGCTATAGGGTTAAAAATCCCACCATAGGGTTAAAAACTTCAATACCTATTAGTTGTTTTAAATCAAGTTTTTCTGAAAAAGTTATTAATAAGAGAGAAAATATATTTCAAGATCGGTTAGTTTTTTTTAATTCAAGTTTCTGGAAAAAAACAGATAAAACTCACCACATCTCAAAATTGGAGGGTAAAATTCCAACGCCGATGTGTAACTGACAGGAACCCGCCTTAGGGTTGAGAATTTCTAGTTCTGTTAGCTTGTTTTTATATTTAAGTTCTTCAATCTAAAAAAAGGATAAAATCATAAAAAACGCCATATCTCGAAGAGCGAAATGATTTGAGCAGTCATACTTGGACATCAAATTCGCAACCCCTGAACGTACCTTGACAGCACCTCAATATAGGGTTGAGAACTCCCAGTTCGTCATTTTTTTTTGTATTTAAATTTTTTGGGGAAAAAATCATATGAAACTCTATACCTAGAAAACCAAAGGGATTTGAGTCATGATAAATGGACGCTAGATTTTCAATTCTTGAATGTATCCGGATAGAACCACACAACAGGGCTAGGTGATTTTTTTTTTTTCTAAAAAATTAAATGTAAAAAACTAACCGAGTTTAAATTTCTTAACCCTGTAGTGTGGTTCTATCCGGATATACTCAAAAATTGCAAGTCTAGCGTCCATTTATCATGGCTCAAATCCCTTTGGTTTTCTAGGTATGGAGTTTCATATGATTTTTTCCCCAAAAAATTAAGATATAAAAAAAACTGATGCACTGGGAGTTCTTAGAAAAAAAAGAAAAAATCACAAAGAACGCTATATCTCGAAAACCGAAAAGATTTAAGCAGTCATACTTGGACGCCGGATTCATCACCTATAAATGTACCCCGACAACACCCCACTATAGGGTTAAGAAATTTCAGTTCGGTTAGTTTTTAACATCTAAGCTTTTTGAAAAAAAAAATGAAAAAATGATGAACAACGCCATATCTCTAAAACGAAAAGAATTTGAGCAGTCCTACTTGGACGCCAGATTTGCAACCACTGAATTTACCCTGACAGTAACCCACTATAAGGTAGAGAAACTCCAGTTCGATTCGTTTTTTATACTTAAATTTATTGAAAAAATGAAAAAACTATAGAAAACGCCATACCTAGAAAATCAAAAGGATTTGAGATGTTATACTTGGACGCTAGGTTTGCAGCTCTTGAGTGTATCCGGATAGCACCACACTCAAGGGTTAAGAAATTTAAATTCGGTTAGTTTTTTTACATCTAAGTTTTTGAAAAAAAAATGAAAAAATCACAAGATCGCTATATCTCGAAAACCGAAATTATTTAAGCAGTCATACTTGGACGCCGGAATCATCACTTCTGAATGTACCCCGACAACACTCCACTATAGGGTTAAAAAATTTCAGTTCGGTTAGTTTTTAACATCTATGATTTTTGAAAAAAAAAGAAAAAATCATGAAAAACGCTTTTTTCATGATTTTTTCATTTTTTTCACAAATCTTAGATGTTAAAAACTAACCTAACTGAAATTTCTCAATCCAATAGCGGAGTGTTGTCGGGGTACATTCAGAAGTGATGAATCCGGCGTTCAAGTATGACTGCTTAAATCATTTCGATTTTCGAGATATAGCGTTCTTTGTGATTTTTTCATTTTTTTTTCAAAAACTTAGATGTAAAAAAACTAACCGAATTTAAATTTCTTAACTCTGTAGTGTAGTGCTATCCGGATACACTCAAGAGCTGCAAACCTAGCGTCCAAGTATAACATCTCAAATCCCTTTGATTTTCTAGGTATGGCGTTTTCTATAGTTGAGCAGTCCTACTTGGACGCCAGATTTGCAACACCTGAATTTACCCTGACAGTAACCCACTATAAGGTAGAGAAACTCCAGTTCGATTCGTTTTTTATACTATAGAAAACGCCATACCTAGAAAATAAAAAGGATTTGAGATGTTACACATAGACGCTAGGTTTGCAGCTCTTGAGTGTATCCTGATAGCACCCCACTATACGGTTGAGAAAATCAAGTTCCGTAAGTTTTTTATGTAAAAGCTTTTTGAAAACAAAATGAAACAATCATAAAAAACGCCATGTCTCGAAAACCATAAGTTTTTGAGCACTCATTCTTGGAAGCCAGATTTGCACTCGCTGATTGTACCCTGACAGCAACTGACTACAGGTTTGAGAAATTAAAAGACGGTTACTTTTTTTGTCTAAGTTTTTTGAAAAAAGAAATGAAAAAACATAAAAAAACGAGAAAACCAAAAAGATTTGAGCAGTCATTTTTGGACGCCTGTTTTGCAACCCCTGAATGTACCCTGACAGCACCCCACTATAGGGTTGAGAATTTTAAAATAATTCAATAAATTGTGAAACAAAAAAATTGATAGTTTTACGTTGCGAATATAGGAAAAAATGTATGAGTTAATGCATTCGCGCTCCCACAGATTTTGAAACGCTGCTTTTAGTCAACTTTTCAACTCTTGCAATGTCTCAACCTTTTAACAGAACAACAATATTACGTTGAAAAAGCTTTAACATGTCAACATTGGGACTTCTTAATTAAGTGTCACATTAAACGCCAAATAAATACAGAGGCGAAGTTGCACTTCGCATACACAAGCAAAAATATGACCGAAAACGCTACTGAGAAAAACTGAATGCGTAAAGATTTGAGTCTACAAAATTTCAAGTGACTCACGCCAATTATGAGTCTACATAACTGCTAAGTGACGAAAGCCAATTATGACGCAAGCCAATTATGACGCATTAGCAGTATCACTCAATTTGTAAAGAAATTTACCAACTAACATGCCTCAATTCATAGAGCGGATGCATTTTAAATAGTATACGAAAAAGTTCATCAAAAACATCCGACCCTGCCCAGGTTCGAAACCTCTTATTTTGCTGCTGGTCTGCTTCCCTACCTCTACGCTACAGAACCATGATAACTTGAAGCTAAAGTGCTACTTGTAATATAAAAGTCTGTGATAATATCCTTAGCATTGGCTGTACTTATTGGCTGGATCAAAGTGAACACATTTTGTCGCAACAATTGCATCGCAGCAATATTTGTGTAATAATAGATAGATAAATAAGTAAGTAAGTTATAATTAAGTTATTTTTGTAAAATGAATTTCAAAAACCGAAAACTAATAGCATGCGTAATCATCATCTTTTTACTGGTCCATACCTGGTTCACTTCCACCTCCACTTCCACTTTGCCTTTAAAGGTCAAACTGACCAGGTCAGAGTCCACAGTGAGGTCATACACTTTGGGAACAACAGTCGAGGGCAAGGCTTCGAACTTCATTTTCTCAATGCTCATGGCTCACTTGTGTTCAGATCAGATCAGAAAGAAAGTTAGGTGTACTATATCGAGATGTTAAAAGATTTGGGTTAAAAACAAACTAAATCTGAAACGAACATCAATATGTCACAATATGTTTCAACTTAAAAATTTTTCAAGCCGAAACAACGTAGTATTTTATATATATTTCATGAAGAAATTATGACGAGAAATTGAATTAACAAGTTTTTGATCATATAATTACTATTTGTATACTATTACTATATCTACTATACACATTACAAAATATTTGAACATTGCATTAGTTTCAAGTCAAAATGTACAATAGGTATATCTGAACAGTAATATTGTGATTGTGACAACAAACGAGGTTCCAACAATCGTAATTCGGCCAAGCTTTTTAAGGCAAGATTTTAAGCAAGATTTTAAGGCTCATTTTAATGCAAGTTTGGAAACATAAAATATCTTAAACTTTTTATCCTCGTTGAAACTAACCAGGTTCAAGAAACTGGTTCAGAACGTAACTTTCAAATGCTGCTGAGAACTCTCAAAACTGAGACAAGATTTGGAAAAAGAAAGCCCAAATTATGCCACCGAGTTGTGCTTCATCGTAGAAAATTGTTGCAAAGTGACCTCCAGAGAAAATCAGAAATCGACACCAACAAAAATGAGCAAGAAAACCATAAACTAAATGATTAAGATGTAAAAACCACATCCTAAAAAGATAAAAAGATAGTTTTATTTAAAAAACAAGAAGATTCATCCAAAGACGATCGCGAGGCTACCATCGTGATCCCCAAGTCCCATCAGTCAGACATCCACGTATCTTGCGAAAAGTTCCTTAAACTATTGCTTTAAACTGAACGTGATTTGTTCTCAAGCTGATCTATAAGATATTGAGGTAGGTTTTGAAGTTCAACAAGGTTCCCATATAGACCACAGTAAAACGATCTGGATATCACTACGAAGACTTCAAAAAACGTCAGACATCAGATGCTTCTAAGACTAGGGGGACTATTTAAAAGAACTGGACTTATTCGAAAAGCCTACTACAGCCGTCAGCTATTCTTGACATTTGTACGCCAGTTTTGCGCCATTTTTTTACGTGCCCGGGGTAGGGGCCCCGAGGCGCGACTTATTGCAGAGTATATTTTCACCCGAGTTAGCATTTGGGAAGCTGATCTCGAAAACCAACCGTTGGTTTGCTCTGAAACTTTGCAAGTGTACCTGACTTAAGGAGAAGAGCAGACGATTTTTTCAATTTGTTTGAGCATCCGGGAAAAACGGTATAAAAAAGTAATACATGTGAAAATAAATCATAAAAAACTGAAAAATCATTTTTTTGCAGCAAATTTAGCGCAGATGGCCGAGCGTATCTGACGTTGTCTCCCAGACTGGGGAAACCAAGTTCGAGGCGCCTAGTCAACAAAAAATACTTTTTCAGTTTTATACCCATCTCTTTAGATGCGTCTTCAGCAAGCACCGACTATATGTTGGTTACCCCGAATCTGGAAAAACCACGGTCGTTTTACACGCTACCATTTATGCGGCTTCGAGAGGTTTGAATATTCTCACCATTGCTCTTGCAGGCCTTCGAGCAGAATTGGCCGGAAATCACATTGATGATAAATTTTGCTTGCCGCTGTCTTCCGCGCATTCTGTTGGCGTTATAGTAGAACGATCCATACAAAAACTGTATAATCGTCCCGAAAAAAATAGCTTTTTTGAAGAAAATTGATTTTATGATTTTTCAAGAAATAGGCCTCATTAACAGCAAATATATGGCTGCAATTGATGGAATATTACAACAGTTGAAAGAGTCTTCCACTCATTTTGGCGGCACAATTATTATTGCAACTGGGGATCTAAACCAGTGCAAGCCACCATTTGGTGAACCGATTTGAGCTTTATGCAGCCTGTTTACAGATGTAAGAGTCATCCGCTTTCAACAATGTGTCCGATACGACAACGAATCAGATCGACAATTTCTTTTTAAAATAACGAAACATACTTTGACAGCCACTGAATTATTTGAAATTAAATTGCACATTTTAACAAAATGTCACTTCAACTTCTGAAAACAATCTGGAGGAAAACAATATTCTAGTGCTCGGCAAACGTAGTGCGGAACGAAAAGCAGTTCAGAAAAAAATTTCCCAGCTTCAACAACGAGGAACGCACGTAGAGGTTATTCCCAGCACTGAGGAGGTTAGAATGGGAAATAGTGGCCACTGGCTTCCTGCTTCAAATAAAGCCTCAAAAGATCTTGATCGACTCTGCTCAGAACCGTCACAACTATACCTGTACCAAGGCGCAGTGCCCCTGATAACAATGAATAATTAAACCCAAAAATTTAAACAGGGCCAACTGTGTGTTTTTGGTAACAAGACACAGCAACGCATCAATTTAGCGCCACCAAATGTCCTAGAGACGCCTACAAATGCCATAACTCCCGATGAATACTTGGCATCTGGCTGGGTATGGCAGAACCTTGAGCAAAACACCTGGATTTGTTCAGTGATCCCAGGGCAAGTCATGCAAAGAGTACAAAATCCTGTTAAAAATTTCATAACAACGACCGTTCATAAGACCATGGGTGGCCCCTTACCGCGCTTAGTCACAAGAGTTAGCCTGACAGAAAGCGAATTTGTTTTGTGGGAGCGAGCTCAAGTCTACGTCATCTTCAGTCGTGTCCGGAGACTGTCGGATAAAACTTTCATTGGAGACAAGCAACAAACTATTGATGACATTTTGTCCCTTCTCCAACACGCTTCTCCCTGGGATGAATACGCTGAGCAATTCCTGAGTACAGCTTCTAATCGAGATTTTCTTGAGCATCCATTGTCATCAATCAGGCCAATTTCAGCAATCATTCCTACACGATCTTGCGGCTTTGTTTATGCCCTAATAAGTACAAAGATCAATCATCTGGTATACATAAACGAAACCCTAAACATTCGGCAAACACGGTATGATCATAATACAGGCGAAGGAGGAGAAGAAATCATTAGCAGCCCCGCACGACCGTGGGGACTCGTCATGTTTGCTGCGGGCTTTAGTTACGACCCTATCATTAGTGTTATAGAACGCCGTGAGCTTGCGGACGCTATCAAAGATGGAATTTCTGTTATTGAAAGTTCGGGACGGTTACCGGCTGGACTACAAGCCTTATTTGATGTTTTCCAGATTTCTCAGAATTCGTGATATAAAGTGTATCCAATGTGGAGCAATTGTGAACAAGGCCTAAAAATTCTTAATTTAAGGCACAACGGTTCTAAACTTTGAACGTTTTTTTCTCTAAATGGTGCCCGCTTTTGACTTATGTCTGTTCGTTTTTTGTTTCAATTGCAATTTATCAACTGAAAGCCATAATTAGAAAATCAACTTTCGGTTTTTATTTTTTCCTGTCCAATCGCTCCAACTGTTTCCCCATTTCTATTCGCCGTTCTTGTGGGTGTCCCCTTATTGTGTCCTGTTGCTTCATGTTTTATTCTTTTCAGATTAAAAATCATGTCCGGATTTCTGTTGCCTCGATTCACCCTGACAGAAGCGCGCACTACAATGAAAAATTGCACAGACATAACCTTTGAGTCAATCCAACAAGGGAGTGACAAAGTTTTCGGAGCCTATAAGAACGAAGAACTGGTCGCGGCCCAGTTCATCCAACAAAGTAAGAATGGGCGTGCAAAAACCTACGATAGGTTCCTCGTATTCCTCATTCCAGGCGAAAAAGACGTCGTAGGTATGTTTACGGCAACGCCTGTGAAAACAAGAATTGCCACCAGATACTTCCAGCACATTACGCCCGGATCCCCATTGTGGCTCATCAAAGTTGACGTGAAAGGAAGGCTCTACGAGGAGAATAATTTTGTCCTCACCACTGGCGAGCTCTTCATCCCCGAAAACCTCCATGGGCTTACACAAACAGTTAAGCCTCCTTACGATCTGGACAAAACCACCGGTATGGAGTGGTTTGCTTTTAAGACCAAGAGTTTAGCGCTAGAAAGAGCAGCTGTCCAGCCTCGTGTTTGCTCAGGTTACCTCTGTGACGGTTTCCCCACAGGTGGCGATGATGACAAAGCATGGGTTGGCGTTGAGAAACACGGAAATAGCAGAAATGGAATATCAGCGCGAGTGAAATTTGAGGAACTTCAGGACGTTCATAGTCAGGACTGCGAAATTTCATTCCACTGCCAGTCAGTGTTATCCAATTTCGTCGCTGATGTTGCTGCGATCAAACCCCATTTGGCCTTTTTCGACCCAATCGAATTGAAAAAAGTGTCAATGAGGTTGTTAATGCTGTTAATGAAGAGGGTGGCTTTTACTTGATGGGATGGTTTAAGCCCTCAAAAACCTTGTAAGCCGAGATGCATTCGATGCACGTGATCAGAATTGAGCCTGTAGAAACTATCACTGCCACCATAAGTCTCAAGTATGCTCAAGACCCTGAAGCGGGCACTGTCGCAGTTGAAAGAGATGAAAAAGCCATGTCGGTATTAATGAACAGCCACCAGTGACACAAATTATACAAAAGAGAGAGAATAACAACCAAGCTCGCGTGAATGCGCCGGCGGAAAGTCAACGACGTTTAACTTCATGATGAACAAGTCGTTCAGAACAATGTGGACGAAACCAATGACTGATACGCAATGTTCAATTGAAGATAAACATCACTTATGTCAAGTGAAAACAGATTCGCCGTTTTCTATTTATCGATGTCATTAATTTTACGTTCATTCTATGAAACATTATGTCTAATTCACTTTCGTATCATCTTGGATTTTTTCTCCATGTCTATAGTTCAGCCAATTTTCTCCTTAATTCCATTTTCAAAAATATGTTCAGTATAAACTGGACCTTCTGCACCTGTTTTCCGGCCCGTCCGTGCTGAGAGAACAGGTGCTTCAACTAATTCATCCCCTCACATTTTAGTATTGTAGTCATCATTCCAAAATTTGCCGTTTGCCTTTACCTATCGTTCAACAACAACACATCATATATTTTCATCGCCACATGATTAACCCGAAAACTGCTTTGTTCCACCACATCGATCGAAGTAAATGCAACAGGGAAAAAAACGACTCGAGCATGTCCATTCTGTATCTCCAATGCACGCAATCATACTGTACAACATTCCGTTGCACGTTACAAATTGTATAATTGCTTTTGTTTTTCAACTTTTTCAGGATAATACGTATCCATTATGTAGTTATTACTCGGATTCTCCCTATAATCCATTCTAATTATCTTAAAACTTTGATCAAGAAAAAAAACCTCAACATGTAAGTCTTCTTTCAAGAACGCACACCATCATAATTACGGTCCCTGTCGACCTCTAACAAATCATGCTTTTTACTTAAGACTAATTCATTTAATTTGGATCACCTATGGTCTAATTTTTTGCCGGTTATACACAAATTTATAGAATGTGAACAAAATCACAATTATCTTATTGACTTCACTGCAAATTGGACCTCAATTTCATTTTGATGGAAACGACATAACTGTTTGTTTGCAACCACTACACAACAGTTTCATGTTATTATAATGAGCAACATCAACTGAATCCACAAGCAATTTTACGCCGATGGTGAGTGAAAATGCTCACAAAGAGTGAACGCCAACTAATCAAAATGTCCGAAAAACACTATTTTAACCCAATCAGGCCTACTAAAATTGGTTCAGTAATTGTGGCTGCTTAACGCCCTCTTAACCTTCCAACGCCTTTTCAACAGCAATGAAAAAAAACTAGTCGATGTCTTTGGCGGGGCATCTGAAGCTGGTCTCTGAAGCTAGTCGATCGAAAGTGCAAAGTCCGACACATGGTACATTGATAGATTGCTATATAAATCAAGCAAGCGTCGTCAGCAAGCACCGATTCTATGTTGGTTACCCCGAATCTGGAAAAACCACGGTGGTTTTACACGCTACCATTTATGCGGCTTCGAGAGGTTTGAATATTCTCACCAATGCTCTTGTACGCCTTCGAGCAGAAGAATTGAGCGGAAATCACATTCATGATATATTTTGCTTGCCGCTGTCTTCCGCGCATTCTGTTGGCGTTATAGTAGAACGATCCTTACAAAAACTGTATAATCGTCCCGAAAAAAATTGCTTTTTTGAAGAAAATTGATTTTATGATTTTTCAAGAAATAGGCCTCATTAACAGCAAATATATGGCTGCAATTGATGGAATATTACAACAGTTGAAAGAAACTTCCACTCATTTTGGCGGCACAATTATTATTGCAACTGGGGATCCAAACCAGTGCAAGCCACCATTTGGTGAACCGATTTGAGCTTTATGCAGCCTGTTTACAGATGTGAGAGTCATCCGCTTTCAACAATGTGTCCGATACGACAACGAATCAGATCGACAATTTCTTTTTTAAATAACGAAACATACTTTGACAGCCACTGAATTATTTGAAATTAAATTGCACATTTTAACAAAATGTCACTTCAACTTCTGAAAACAATCTGGAGGAAAACAATATTCTAGTGCTCGGCAAACGTAGTGCGGAACGAAAAGCAGTTCAGAAAAATATTTCCCAGCTTCAACAACGAGGAACGCACGTAGAAGTTATTCCCAGCACTGAGGAGGTTAGAATGGGAAATAGTGGCCACTGGCTTCCTGCTTCAAATGAAGCCTAAAAGATCTTGATCGACTCTGCTCAGAACCGTCACAACTATACCTGTACCAAGGCGCAGTGCTCCTGATAACAATGAATAATTAAACCCAAAAATTTAAACAGGGCCAACTGTGTGTTTTTGGTAACAAGACACAGAGCAACGCATCAATGAACTTCTAGCGCCACCAAATGTCCTAGAGACGCCTACAAATGCCATAACTCCCGATGAACACTTGGCATCTGGCTGGGTATGGCAGAACCTGAGCAAAACGCCTGGATTTATTCAGTGATCACCGGGCAAGTCATGCAAAGAGTACAAAATCCTGTTAAAAATTTCATAACAACGACCGTTCATAAGACCATGAGTGGCACTTTACCGCGCTTAGTCACAAGAGTTAGCATGACAGAAAGCGAATTTGTTTTGTGGGAGCGAGCTCAAGTCTACGTCATCTTCAGTCGTGTCCGGAGACTGTCGGATAAAACTTTCATTGGAGACAAGCAACAAACTATTGATGCCATTTTGTCGCTTCTCCAATCCGCTTCTCCCTGGGATGAATACGTTGAGCAATTCCTGAGTACAGCTTCTAATCGAGATTTTCCTGAGCATCCATTGTCATCAATCAGACCAATTTCAGCAATCATTCCTACACGATCTTGCGGCTTTGTTTATGTCCTAATAAGTACAAAGATCAATCATCTGGTATACATAAACGAAACCCTAAACATTCGGCAAACACAGTATGATCATAATACAGGCGAAGGAGGAGAAGAAATCATTAGCAGCCCCGCACGACTGTGGGGACTCGTCATGTTTGCTGCGGGCTTTAGTTACGACCCTATCATTAGTGGTATAGAACGCCGTGAGCTTGCGGACGCTATCAAAGATGGAATTTCTGTTATTGAAAGTTCGGGACGGTTACCGGCTGGACTACAAGCCTTATTTGATGTTTTCCAGATTTCTCAGAATTCGTGATATAAAGTGTATCCAGTGTGGAGCAATTGTGAACAATGCCTAAAAATTCTTAATTTAAGGCACAACGGTTCTAAGCTTTGAACGTTTTTTTCCTCTAAATGGTGCCCGCTTTTGACTTATCTCTGTTCGTTTTTTGTTTCAATTGCAATTTATCAACTGTAAGCCATAATTAGAAAATCAACTTTCGGTTTTTATTTTTTCCTGTCCAATCGCTCCAACTGTTTCCCCATTTCTATTCGCCGTTCTTATGGGTGTCATCTTATTGTGTCCTGTTGCTTCATGTTTTATTCTTTTCAGATTAAAAATCATGTCCGGATTTCTGTTGCCTCGATTCACCCTGACAGAAGCGCGCACTACAATGAAAAATTGCACAGACATAACCTTTGAGTCAATCCAACAAGGGAGTGACAAAGTTTTCGGAGCCTATAAGAACGGAAAGTCAACGACGTTTAACTTCTCATGATGAACAAGTAGTTCAGAACAATGTGGACGAAACCTATGACTGATACGCAATGTTCAATTAAAGATAAACATCACTTATGTCAAGTGAAAACAGATTCGCCGTTTTCTTTTTATGGATGGCATTAATTTTACGTTCATTCTATGATACATTATGTCTAATTCATTTTCGTATCATCTTGGATTTTTTCTCCATGTCTATAGTTCAGCCAATTGTCTCCTTAATTCCATTTTCAAAAATATGTTCAGTATAAACTGGACCTTCTGGACCTGTTTTCCGGCCCGTCCGTGCTGAGAGAACAGGTGCTTCAACTAATTCATCCCCTCACATTTTAGTATTGTAGTCATCATTCCAAAATTTGCCGTTTGCCTTTACCTATCGTTCAACAACAACACATCATACATTTTCATCGCCACATGATTAACCCGAAAACTGCCTTGTTCCGCCACATCGATCGAAGTAAATGCAACAGGGAAAAAACGACTCGAGCATGTCCATTCTGTATCTCCAATGCACGCAATCATACTGTACAACATTCCGTTGCACGTTACAAATTGTATAATTGCTTTTGTTTTTCAACTTTTTCAGGATAATACGTATCCATTATGTAGTTATTACTCGGATTCTCCCTATAATCCATTCTAATTATCTTAAAACTTTGATCAAGAAAAAAAACCTCAACATGTAAGTCTTCTTTCAAGAACGCACACCATCATAATTACGGTCCCTGTCGACCTCTAACAAATCATGCTTTTTACTTAAGACTAATTAATTTAATTTGGATCACCTATGGTCTAATTTTTTGCCGGTTATACACAAATTTATAGAATGTGAACAAAATCACAATTATCTTATTGACTTCACTGCAAATTGGACCTCAATTTCATTTTGATGGAAACGACATAACTGTTTGTTTGCAACCACTACACAACAGTTTCATGTTATTATAATGAGCAACATCAACTAAATCCACAAGCAATTTTACGTCGATGGTGAGTGAAATTGCTCACAAAGAGTGAACGCCAACTAATCAAAATGTCCGAAAAACACTATTTTAACCCAATCAGGCCTACTAAAATTGGTTCAGTAATTGTGGCTGCTTAACGCCCTCTTAACCTTCCAACGCCTTTTTAACAGCAATGAAAAAAAACTAGTCGATGTCTTTGGCGGGGCATCTGAAGCTGGTCTCTGAAGCTAGTCGATCGAAAGTGCAAAGTCCGACACATGGTACATTGATAGATTGCTATATAAATCAAGCAAGCGTCGTCAGCAAGCACCGATTCTATGTTGGTTACCCCGAATCTGGAAAAACCACGGTGGTTTTACACGCTACCATTTATGCGGCTTCGAGAGGTTTGAATATTTTCACCAATGCTCTGGTACGCCTTCGAGCAGAAGAATTGAGCGGAAATCACATTCATGATATATTTTGCTTGCCGCTGTCTTCCGCGCATTCTGTTGGCGTTATAGTAGAACGATCCTTACAAAAACTGTATAATCGTCCCGAAAAAAATAGCTTTTTTGAAGAAAATTGATTTTATGATTTTTCAAGAAATAGGCCTCATTAACAGCAAATATATGGCTGCAATTGATGGAATATTACAACAGTTGAAAGAGTCTTCCACTCATTTTGGCGGCACAATTATTATTGCAACTGGGGATCCAAACCAGTGCAAGCCACCATTTGGTGAACCGATTTGAGCTTTATGCAGCCTGTTTACAGATGTGAGAGTCATCCGCTTTCAACAATGTGTCCGATACGACAACGAATCAGATCGACAATTTCTTTTTAAAATAACGAAACATACTTTGACAGCCACTGAATTATTTGAAATTAAATTGCACACTTTAACAAAATGTCACTTCAACTTCTGAAAACAATCTGGAGGAAAACAATATTCTAGTGCTCGGCAAACGTAGTGCGGAACGAAAAGCAGTTCAGAAAAATATTTCCCAGCTTCAACAACGAGGAACGCACGTAGAGGTTATTCCCAGCACTGAGGAGGTTAGAATGGGAAATAGTGGCCACTGGCTTCCTGCTTCAAATGAAGCCTAAAAGATCTTGATCGACTCTGCTCAGAACCGTCACAACTATACCTGTACCAAGGCGCAGTGCTCCTGATAACAATGAATAATTAAACCCAAAAATTTAAACAGGGCCAACTGTGTGTTTTTGGTAACAAGACACAGAGCAACGCATCAATGAACTTCTAGCGCCATCAAATGTCCTAGAGACGCCTACAAATGCCATAACTCCCGATGAAAGAGTTAGCCTGACAGAAAGCGAATTTGTTTTGTGGGAGCGAGCTCAAGTCTACGTCATCTTCAGTCGTGTTCGGAGACTGTCGGATAAAACTTTCATTGGAGACAAGCAACAAACTATTGATGACATTTTGTCCCTTCTCCAACACGCTTCTCCCTGGGATGAATAGGTTGAGCAATTCCTGAGTACAGCTTCTAATCGAGATTTTCCATTTTTCTTTGAACTCTTGCCTCAGCTCATTTAGTTCAATTTTTGATTGTTTTAAAAGTTGTCTGATTTATTTCAGTTCAAATTATGCCTGTACTGACACCACACCTAAACCTTACTGAGGCTCAGCAAGCCGTTGAACATCATTTCGAGGTGGTGACCCTCGCCGATATTGCGCAACGCGACGAAGCGGACGAGAAAAAACTTCTGCTGACATTTCTGCATGGACGACGAAGCGGCGAGCCTGTTCGCTTTAAGCAATGGAGAGGAACTGGCCCTTCTGCCAAATCGTCCCTGCAGCAGCAGGATAAATACGATCGGTTTTTACTTTTTGGGGTCCCTGGATCCTCCACAGTCTGCGCCCTCTTCACTGCTACGCCTGAGCAGTCGAGAATTCTTCTGCGATATTTCAATTATATCAGGCCTGGAACCACTCTGCACATGTTGAATGTCGACCTCAAAGGGACACTGCAGAGTGAGAACTTGCTACTGGATACTGAGGAGCCGCTTGTGCCAACTGCGGAAAGCCACTTCATTGAAACCCCACTCAGTTTTGACATGGAGCACGAAACTGCAATGAAGTGGTTTGCGGTTACCACAAATGACCTCAAACTCACACGAGTTGACATTGCACCGAGTGCTTGCTGTGGTAACTTGTGTGATGGAACTTTACCGTCGGGAGAAAACCTGCTTTTGCCTAGAGAAAAGCGGTGTAGGCTCCAATGCCTTGCGAGCTGGAGTCTCTTGGCAAGAAGCAGGTGGCCAGCGGACATCCAAGAAAATTGTTGAAATGCAGAGCGTTCGTGCTCTTGCCATATTCGCCATTGAGCCTCAAAAAATAGAAACAAATTTGGCTGTGTTCAATGCCTTTCATTTCAAAGCTTCAAAATTACTGAATATAACGAAGCCCCAGGCTTCAGACTGCTGGGATGGTACAAGCCATCAAAGAACGAAGGAGACATGTGCACAGAGGCACACTCCATCCACGTCGTTCAATTGAAGATGAACGGCGACGAAACGGATGTGAGAAAATACGCAGCACATGTTGCCCTTAACTCTGATGGACACGCCCAACAACAGAGACCTCAGGAAGAAAGTACTGTCCCAGCAGTCTCCCAGCCAAATCCTCCTCAAGGATCAGCAGACCCAACTGGCACTCGCGGACCCCTTGAATTTTAGAAGGTAGTCTATTTGAAATTGACAAATATGTGCCACTTTGGTAAAAGACAGTTGCTGGAAGTAAAACAGAAAATTTTGAAATGTTTCTGTTGTCAGGTTCCTGTGCTTCTCTTCTCATTGTCAAAACCCCTCTTCACTCCTCTTCCGTATATGGTTACTTGTCATGGAACTTCTACCCGTCGACATTTGTATTAACGCTCGTTTATGTTTCAATCTCTTTAAAAACTTGAAGCCATCGACCTTTGTGTTAGTAGTGTATTGTGTTGAAAACTGATTTCAAATTTATCAAGTGTACTGATTACGCTTCATGTTATCCTACTCACTAATTTCTGTGTCGGCTGTCAAAGTCGTCAACAACGAATTTTTTTGCTAATTTAAAGTGTTCGGTGAACTTGTTTTTACAATACATATCCGCTGTCCACCCTAAAGGAACAATCAATGACAAGCTCACTGCTTTTTGCGAAAATTCATCATGGCTGTTTTCCGTCCCCGCAGGAGCTCGAGCAAAACAGCCACACCACCTGTCTCAAAAAAACCCTAACCCTACCATCCGAATTCATAACTATTTAATACGCATTTAAAAGTTGGAAATCAAATCATTTTCATCAAATCAGCCCCACACCCTTTGAAGGCAAGGCTGCATTGAACAGACATATTATGTTTTGAAATACCAATAACGAATTATTTGATCTCGTTAAAGAGCGATATTGCTACCAAATCAATGGGCAAGGAAAAATTTTTACAACATTTTTGGTAATTGTTTTTCTCTTGTGTTTATTCTTGAATTTTGTGCTTCTGAAGAGAATTGTATGAACAATTAATCAATCTATTCTAAAGCCTCCCAAGGATTGTTTTTCACTTCTTCAGGTTGGAAGTTTTGTGTTACCATTACACTAACTGCTTCTTAATCGGACTTTTTTTTCGATAATTTTCGAAACGCTAATTTTCAAAATTATTGCAAACACATGCATAAAGATGAAAAAAGGCAAAAAATGAAGAACAAAGTAAAAAAGAAACAGCACAGGCACATTCAAACTTGACGAAAATAGTTCAGATGAAAACAAGTGTTCGAACGTAAGCGGTTGTGGCTTAGGTTTTTAAGGGCCTATAGATTTGAAAGGAGATTAAAACTTTAATTTTTTGGCTCAGGTCGAGGATTGATCCTCTAACCCCAGGATTGCCAGCGCTACCACTGCACTAAACAGCTGTTGAGTTTACAGAATAGAATAAGCATTTCATTTACTCATAGCGATAGTTAAATCAGTACAATTAACTTAATAAATTTCATGTTTATCCCTCATTGAGTTGCCAATTTTTTCATCTAACGTATGCATTTAATCCAATGCATGAAATTTCGGACGTTTTTACTATTAGCAGTTTTTTCTGTCATTGTTTCGCTACCTTCCAACGCATTCTCAACATCACCGAAACCAAATACGATACTAGTCGAGGTCTTTGGCGGGGCATCTGAAGCTGGTCTCTGAAGCTAGTTGATCAAAAATGAAAAGTCCGACACTCTGAGATCATGTAAAGACATGGCGAGAAGTGACTTGGGTTTGGGGTTCCCAATCTGGCTTGCCAGACACGTCCCCCTGACCGACTAGCGGAGGAGGTTCATACGGATCTGACGAAATCCGTCATATACACTGAGAGACAGTAGAATGACCCGTTGGCCACCGCCAAGGCAGTGACTCCAATAGATCAAAATTTTTTGTTTCTCTTTGTTTCAATTCCCTCATGAAAAAATACTTTAACTCATCGCACAAAATCTATGAACATTACAGAAAACACTCAGATTTCAATTGGTCCAGATTTGTCCGCAAAAAGTAGTATCTAATAGATATCTATGTTACCAGAAGCGAATCTGCACAGGACTTGGAAGCAGGTAGCCCTAGTTCGATTCCCAGACCGTTTTTCCTATCCTTCCAATAAACCTTGATAAAAAGTTTAATATCCCATAGTGGGACGACAGAAGAGAGGCCGGGTTGACTCCGGTTCCACAAAGGTATCCTATTAGAAGCAATTATTTCAAATAGCATCTCGCTAAACCACAGCAATTGTTTCTTCAGTTTCCTTCAAGGCCAATTGCAGCTTAGATCAATTAACACAAGACGATAGTTTAGTGGGTCATAACTGGTCTATCAAACCAAACACACCGGTTCGAAACTCTGACAGGTCGAATATTTTTTTTTTCGAACACATTCCCGTTCATAGCTGTCAAAGTTAATGAGTATGTTCAGTTGAAACTATCGAATTGAAATCATTACTTCATCAAACATTCATATCCCGACTCAAATCGTTCGATTGATTTCTTTTTCAAAGAAAAACCTCGAACGTTTCTGCTTTTTGTCTGCCCGAATTGAATATTCTCAGAAACAATCGGAACAAGAGAGTTTTCTTAAGATGTAAAAAGGTTACATAAAATGGAAGCTGATGAGGCCATGGTAAAAAATTCACTATTAAACATTCGTCATTGTCATATATCAACATAAATCGTTATAGTTTTTTGAAGAAACAGAAAAAAAATCTTCATTGTTAGCTATATTTTATATACGTCCATAGATACATCAATCAAGACATACATTTCACATACGTACACAGATTCATACAATATGCAGTATGAGCAGTAAGGCCTGTGCTCTGTTCACGAAGTCGCCTCAAGCATCGGCGGTCCTGTTCAGACATTGCGCGCGTTTGCCTAAAGAAATCGGGCACGAAACGCAATGCCTTGTGTGCACGAGTGTCATGGGAGAATGCACAAAATATGCACTGCCCGTCATAGGTAGCAGAACTTCGAAGTGTCTCTGCTCTTGCCATATTTGCTGCGAACCCTGCAAGCTTAGAAGAGAACATGCCTACTTTTGATGCCTTTCTGTTTAACCAAACGGTGAACGAAATTGTGACGGCTGTGAACGAGCTAGAGGGATTCAAAGTCTGTGGGTGGTACAAACCCTCCAAGCAAGATGGAGACGTTTGTGCAGAAGCCCACCGTCTTCATGTAATCAGGCTGTTACCCTTACAGCACTCTGATGTCCCGAAGTATGTTCAAGCAGATGCCTCGTCTTCATCAGCCTCAACTGCGCCTCCACCAGTTTCCTCAACCTAAAGGCCTCAATGAAAGGTATGGAAAAGTTTTCAATATATCTAACAATTCAGATTGATTCGGGGGTTTCCTTTTGTCATATTTCATTGACTAGTATATTCAAATCATTCCATTACCAGGACTCAAAAGTGCATCAAGATGATCCGCGACATCTGTGGGATTCAAATCTGGACCAAAAAAAAAACAGGCTTACTGAATTCAGCAAAAAAAAAAATACACCATATGGTGCTTGAAACTTGGTCATTTGATACAAATTATCAACTGATACATGGTCATTGGCGTAACTAATGTTTGAATTTGTTTCTTTATTGTTATTCATTTATGTTCCCTTTTTTGTTCATCGTTGGCGATGACAATTGATAAATCGCATATAAGCCCATAAAGCACATCAGAGGATGGAAGATTAGTCTTGAGGCGGAGATGGGGTTTCCCGTGAGTGAAGCCTACAGTTTGCCAACGAATGCGAAACGGCCAATCTATGTGGAAACCACTACCGCTTACATGTGGCGATGGTGGAGGCATCCAGTCAGAGGGTGTTGATTGACAAAGCCTTCTCGATACCCAAGTGTGTACGCCTGGCTCGAATGTCGCAGCACTCACAGAGACTATTGAGGAAAATCCTGGGATCTGTGCCAGAGGACGAAAGAGAACTTGAGTGAGGTCTGGCGGGAAGAACTCTTGAGCTTAGAAAGCGAAAACACGAGTGATTTCGAGAGACAAAACACGATCGGGAAACACGTTCTGGACGGAGAAAATCATGGAGATCGATCCGACGGAAAGGAAAAGGCCAAGCCTGAGTCTGTTACTTGAGATGCCAGAGGTGATCAGCGTGCCGCGCTCGAACAAGAGGGTGGAACTAAAGATGGGAAATGAAAACGACATGTTGTTCACGAATTTGAGGGCTGTTTGGAAGTTGCTGAGACCCTCTTGGTGCCCTCAGCCCTCATCAATTCTAGAGTTGCTTTATAGTTTAGTTACTCGATTCTAGAGGTCATGTCGGTATGTGAGTACCAAATTTAATTTTCTTGAGTGTTTCACATTATGTTGAGTTAGGGAGAGTTTTTAGGTTGATCAATTTGAAATGGATCGAATGTCCACTGTCTAATAAAAAGTACCTATACATAAGGTTCCGACCCTCTTTTTAACGGCGTTCGTGTATTTTAGGTATTTTGAGACCTAAGTATGGGGGCGTTTTTATTTTCTAGAGTGGGGGGAGGTATTTTGGTAGTGGCCTTTAAGCTGTAACAAGGGTTTTAGTCTCATGTCGCAAGTGAACCGAATTGGCTCCGACCGCTTGAGGTAGAAAAACACAAGAGACAGTGTCCCTGACTCTTGAGCCAATCGTTACAGGGCCTATTTTTCTTTAACCTCATAAGTGACTTAAGTAGGCGACTGTGACAAGGTCGTGCTACGTTCCTGTGTTGTTGAAAATTCTTTATTACTTTGTGCTACGATTGCCGAGATGTAAAAGTTCTGCCGTATGTGCGAGATAAGAAAAGCATGTGCCTTCGGTAAGTCACAGCTTGTCTCTAGCGACACGTAGAAGATAACATCAAACCAGAAGCTATGGTTGTTTTCCCGAATGTTCCGCCCGCGCATGCCACACGCTTCCTGGTCAATTTTCTTCTGATTAAGGGATCTTACATCACTGAGCTCGATTTATTCAGTTGCAATTCCCTTGTCCAAGCATACCGTGCGGCAGCTCTTCTCAGTTGACCTACTCCCACTGATTAGGATATCTTGCGTTTGACCGAAGCAGTACATTGTGGAACTTGGGTTGTTTGAGCCTGGATCCCACCTCTCGCATGACCGAAATTTTCTCGCCGGCTTAGAAGCCTTTCAGATATTGCAAACAGACGTACAACCCATCTCCGTTTCTCACTGTTTCAACACAAATCTGCAGAATGAAAGGACACGAGAAAGGAAGCTGGGTCAATATAATGCACGGTCAAGACTCAATGAAGAACTATGTTCCACAGCACGCAATCTTGAAAAACCTACAATTGCCGAAATAGCTTATGCCTCCATATATTACCTTGTTTCGTGTACGCCTTAGAGTCACCTTGGTTACTACATACAAGAACAGAAGACAACAGTGAGGGATATTGTTTCTGTTGTCGACAGATACGCAAGTAACAGTCCCTATAATGAGAAGAATCGTTTCTAGGTCGGCTTTCCTGGTTCCGGAAAAAAGACCATAGCTTCCCACGCTACCTTATATGCTGCTTGCCGTGGTTTAAACATCCTTGTGACATGTCTAGCTAATGAGAGAGCCCATATTTTGGGAGGTTCGCATATCCATGATGTTTTTGCTCTCCCTGTTGATTCGAAACCATTGGGGGCTTTAATAGCTATGAGCCTGGAAAAGCCGTATAAAAGTCCACACAAAGTCGCCTCTCTGGAGAGCCTCGATTTTTTGAACTTCGACATGATTGGACTCATCTCAGCGGAAAACATTGCAATCATCGATGCAATCTTGCAACATGTAAAAAAGACAGCTACCCTTTTGGCGGAGTAGTTGTCGTGGCCAGCGGAGATCCAAATCAGTGTGCACCACCTCCAGGATCTTCGGTTTGGATCTCTCCCAGGTTGCTAACAGAAGACAAACTGCATCATTTTTGCCAGTACATACGAATGCACAACGCTGAATATCGCCCCTTTCTCAAGTTAATAACGGCTACTGACATAAACACAGAAGACATGCGCTACATAAAGGACAAAATCCGAAGCTCCTGCCCTTTTGTTTGTGATGAGACGAATGTACAATCTACTGTTTTACGACTTTACGGGAAATGTTCCGCAGAACGTTAAGCTGTTCTAAACTAATTGTCTCTGCTAAGGGGCTCTGGCACACGTTAATCAAGTATCTGCAGTAGATCAAGTTCGCCGTAGCAATGCCGGTTTGTGGGACACGGCCAGTGCAAAAGTGTCTGAGTTCCTGGACCAGCACTGTTGGGAACCCAGCACCCTCTTATTATTTCCCGGCGCTCTCCTACGAATGACGTCCAACAATACTGATGAACAGTTTAGCCAAGGGCAATTGGCTGTTTTTTCTTCCACAAATGACGACAATACAATCAATGTGCTCTTGGCTCCTCACCGTTCAAATCAGCTGCCACCAATTGATAGCTTTAACCACTCTTTTTATGGCACGCCATGTCACAAACCAATATTTTGTGAGAAACTGTGTGGATATGACTATTCAAAAGTCTAGTGGCGGTGAGCTACTTCAACTTTTAACCAAAATTTCCTTGATCGAACACGAGTATGCTTTATGGGAGCGACCATAAATATCTGTTGTTCAGCAGAGTAAAGAAACTTCGCAATATCACTTTCATCGGCGATACTGACACCACTGTTAATGCAATGGAGGTCCTCTTGAAACAGAAGAGTCCCTGGGACGATTTCATACAACGACTCGACCGAAACGTCCGCGAACGGACCATGTAGAGCTGCCTGCATTTCAGTTGTCGTCATTTCGACCAAGACGGATCCAGTTGCCTTCAGACGAATCCAGTTGCCTTCAACAGCCAATGGTTACGTGTTTCTGTTGATCAGCACGAGGCAACCACCGCTCATATTGGCTGAGCAGTCTGAAAATATTCAGCAAAGCTTGTATGACCACAACACTGGTCAAGGTTCCATCGGAACAGCCCTCCCTCAGCTTCAAACATCGGGTGTCCTTCAATTCGTCACTGGTTTTTCTGATATTACAGAAATCAACAAATCCGAACGATGTTCTTCTCGAGGCGGTGCAAAACTCAATATCAATAGAGAACAGATATGAACGACATCGACCTAGTCCATCGAATTTGCCTTATTTTCAACCGCGAAGTACAGACGTTTGCTTCAGTCGTCACTGGTATCCGCACCATTTAATGCGGTTCATTAATTGAACAAACTCAAATTATTATATTGTTATTTTGTTTTCTGGCGCCCATAGTGGGACGACAGAAGAGAGGCCGGGTTGACTCCGGTTCCACAAAGGTATCCTATTAGAAGCAATTATTTCAAATAGCATCTCGCTAAACCACAGCAATTGTTTCTTCAGTTTCCTTCAAGGCCAAACGCAGCTTAGATCAATTAACACAAGACGATAGTTTAGTGGGTCATAACTGGTCTATCAAACCAAACACACCGGTTCGAAACTCTGACGAGTCGAATAAATTTTTTTCGAACACATTCCCGTTCATAGCTGTCAAAGTTAATGAGTATGTTCAGTTGAAACTATCGAATTGAAATCATTACTTCATCAAACATTCATATCCCGACTCAAATCGTTCAATTAATTTCTTTTTCAAAGAAAAACCTCGAACGTTTCTGCTTTTTGTCTACCCGAATTGAATATTCTCAGAAACAATCGAAACAAGAGAGTTTTCTTAAGATGTAAAAAGGTCCTGTTCAGATATTGCGCTCGTTTGCCCCCGGCGACGCCTGTTCTTATTAAATGCTGACGTAAAAGGAGTAATAGACGTCGGAAATTTGTCGCTGGCGACAGAGGAGCCAATAATTCCACTACTTGACATATCGCTTATGGGTATGGAGGTACCTATAAGTTTCGACGTCAAGGTGAAACTGAAATGCGGTGGTTCTCGTTTTCATCCAAGAACGTTCGGCTGACGAGAAGTAATGTAAAAGCCGATGCTTGCGATGGCATTATGTGCGATGATGGGCAGTGCATGCAGGGCAAGAGCAACACTTGCGTCTACCTAAAGAAATCGGGCACGAAACGCAATGCCTTGTGTGCACGAGTGTCATGGGAGAATGCACAAAATATGCACTGCCCGTCATAGGTAGCAGAACTTCGAAGTGTCTCTGCTCTTGCCATATTTGCTGCGAACCCCGCAAGCTTAGAAGAGAACATGCCTACTTTTGATGCCTTTCTGTTTAACCAAACGGTGAACGAAATTGTGACGGCTGTGAATGAGCTAGAGGGATTCAAAGTCTGTGGGTGGTACAAACCCTCCAAGCAAGATGGAGACGTTTGTGCAGAAGCCCACAGTCTTCATGTAATCAGACTGTTACCCTTACAGCACTCTGATGTCCCGAAGTATGTTCAAGCAGATGCCTCGTCTTCATCAGCCTCAACTGCGCCTCCACCAGTTTCCTCAACCTAAAGGCCTCAATGAAAGGTATGGAAAAGTTTTCAATATATCTAACAATTCAGATTGATTCGGGGGTTTCCTTTTGTCATATTTCATTGACTAGTATATTCAAATCATTCCATTACCAGGACTCAAAAGTGCATCAAGATGATCCGCGACATCTGTGGGATTCAAATCTGGACCAAAAAAAACAGGCTTAATGAATTCAGCAAAAAAAAAATACACCATATGGTGCTTGAAACTTGGTCATTTGATACAAATTATCAACTGATACATGGTCATTGGCGTAACTAATGTTTGAATTTGTTTCTTTATTGTTATTCATTTATGTTCCCTTTTTTGTTCATCGTTGGCGATGACAATTGATAAATCGCATATAAGCCCATAAAGCACATCAGAGGATGGAAGATTAGTCTTGAGGCGGAGATGGGATTTCCCGTGAGTGAAGCCTACAGTTTGCCAACGAATGCGAAACGGCCAATCTGTGTGGAAACCACTTCCGCTTACATGTGGCGATGGTGGAGGCATCCAGTCAGAGGGTGTTGATTGACAAAGCCTTCTCGATACCCAAGTGTGTACGCCTGGCTCGAATGTCGCAGCACTCACAGAGACTATTGAGGAAAATCCTGGGATCTGTGCCAGAGGACGAAAGAGAACTTGAGTGAGGTCTGGCGGGAAGAACTCTTGAGCTTAGAAAGCGAAAACACGAGTGATTTCGAGAGACAAAACACGATCGGGAAACACGTTCTGGACGGAGAAAATCATGGAGATCGATCCGACGGAAAGGAAAAGGCCAAGCCTGAGTCTGTTACTTGAGATGCCAGAGGTGATCAGCGTGCCGCGCTCGAACAAGAGGGTGAAACTAAAGATGGGAAATGAAAACGACATGTTCACGAATTTGAGGGCTGTTTGGAAGTTGCTGAGACCCTCTTGGTGCCCTCAGCCCTCATCAATTCTAGAGTTGCTTTATAGTTTAGTTACTCGATTCTAGAGGTTGTGTCGGTATGTGAGTACCAAATTTAATTTTCTTAAGTGTTTCAATTTGAAATGGATCGAATATCCACTGTCTAATAAAAAGTACCTATACATAAGGTTCCGACCCTCTTTTTAACGGCGTTCGTGTATTTTAGGTATTTTGAGACCTAAGTATTGGGGCGTTTTTATTTTCTAGAGTGGGGGGAGGTATTTTGGTAGTGGCCTTTAAGCTGTAACAAGGGTTTTAGTCTCATGTCGCAAGTGAACCGAATTGGCTCCGACCGCTTGAGGTAGAAAAACACAAGAGACAGTGTCCCTGACTCTTGAGCCAATCGTTACAGGGCCTATTTTTCTTTATCCTCATAAGTGACTTAAGTAGGCGACTGTGACAAGGTCGTTCTACGTTCCTGTGTTGTTGAAAATTCTTTATTACTTTGTGCTACGATTGCCGAGATGTAAAAGTTCTGCCGTATGTGCGAGATAAGAAAAGCATGTGCCTTCGGTAAGTCACAGCTTGTCTCTAGCGACACGTAGAAGATAACATCAAACCAGAAGCTATGGTTGTTTTCCCGAATGTTCCGCCCGCGCATGCCACACGCTTCCTGGTCAATTTTCTTCTGATTAAGGGATCTTACATCACTGAGCTCGATTTATTCAGTTGCAATTCCCTTGTGCAAGCATACCGTGCGGCAGCTCTTCTCAGTTGACCTACTCCCACTGATTAGGATATCTTGCGTTTGACGAAGCAGTACATTGTGGAACTTGGGTTGTTTGTGCCTGGATCCCACCTCTCGCATGACCGAAATTTTCTCGCCGGCTTAGAAGCCTTTCAGATATTGCAAACAGACGTACAACCCATCTCCGTTTCTCACTGTTTCAACACGAATCTGCAGAATGAAAGGACACGAGAAAGGAAGCTGGGTCAATATAATGCACGGTCAAGACTCAATGAAGAACTATGTTCCACAGGACGCAATCTTGAAAAACCTACAATTGCCGAAATAGCTAATGCCTCCATATATGACCTTGTTTCGTGTACGCCTTAGAGTCACCTTGGTTACTACATACAAGAACAGAAGACAACAGTGAGGGATATTGTTTCTGTTGTCGACAGACACGCAAGTAACAGTCCCTATAATGAGAAGAATCGTTTCTAGGTCGGCTTTCCTGGTTCCGGAAAAAAGACCATAGCTTCCCACGCTACCTTATATGCTGCTTGCCGTGGTTTAAACATCCTTGTGACATGTCTAGCTAATGAGAGAGCCCATATTTTGGGAGGTTCGCATATCCATGATGTTTTTGCTCTCCCTGTTGATTCGAAACCATTGGGGGCTTTAATAGCTATGAGCCTGGAAAAGCCGTATAAAAGTCCACACAAAGTCTCCTCTCTGGAGAGCCTCGATTTTTTGAACTTCGACATGATTGGACTCATCTCAGCGGAAAACATTGCAATCATCGATGCAATCTTGCAACATGTAAAAAAGACAGCTACCCTTTTGGCGGAGTAGTTGTCGTGGCCAGCGGAGATCCAAATCAGTGTGCACCACCTCCAGGATCTTCGGTTTGGATCTCTCCCAGGTTGCTAACAGAAGACAAACTGCATCATTTTTGCCAGTACATACGAATGCACAACGCTGAATATCGCCCCTTTCTCAAGTTAATAACGGCTACTGACATAAACACAGAAGACATGCGCTACATAAAGGACAAAATCCGAAGCTCCTGCCCTTTTGTTTGTGATGAGACGAATGTACAATCTACTGTTTTACGACTTTACGGGAAATGTTCCGCAGAACGTTAAGCTGTTCTAAACTAATTGTCTCTGCTAAGGGGCTCTGGCACACGTTAATCAAGTATCTGCAGTAGATCAAGTTCGCCGTAGCAATGCCGGTTTGTGGGACACGGCCAGTGCAAAAGTGTCTGAGTTCCTGGACCAGCACTGTTGGGAACCCAGCACCCTCTTATTATTTCCCGGCGCTCTCCTACGAATGACGTCCAACAATACTGATGAACAGTTTAGCCAAGGGCAATTGGCTGTTTTTTCTTCCACAAATGACGACAATACAATCAATGTGCTCTTGGCTCCTCACCGTTCAAATCAGCTGCCACCAATTGATACTTCGCACAGTGAATATTTCACGCAAAGTTGGAGATGCATACGACTCAGTCAAAATGATAGCTTTAACCACTCTTTTTATGGCACGCCATGTCACAGAAACCAATATCTTGTGAGAAACTGTAGGGATATGACTATTCAAAAGTCTAGTGGCGGTGAGCTACTTCAACTTTTAACCAAAATTTCCTTTATCGAAAACGAGTATGCTTTATGGGAGCGACCATAAATATGTGTTGTTCAGCAGAGTAAGGAAACATCGCAATATCACTTTCATCGGCGATACTGACACCACTGTTAATGCAATGGAGGTCCTCTTGAAACAGAAGAGTCCCTGGGACGATTACATACAACGACTCGACCGAAACGTCCGCGAACAGGGACCATGAGCTGCCTGCATTTCAGTTGTCGCCATTTCGACCAAGACGGATCCAGTTGCCTTCAGACGAATCCAGTTTCCTTCAACAGCCAATGGTTACGTGTTTCTGTTGATCGGCACGAGGCAGCCACCGCTCATATTGGCTGAGCAGTCTGAAAATCTTCAGCAAAGCTTGTACGACCACAACACTGGTCAAGGTTTCACCGCAACAGCCCTCCCTCAGCTTCAAACACCGGGTGTCCTTCAATTCGTCACTGGTTTTTCTGATAATACAGAAATCAACAAATCCGAACGATGTTCTTCTCGAGGCGGTGCAAAACTCAATATCAACAGAGAACAGATATGATCGACATCGACCTAGTCCATCGAATTTTTCTTATTTTCAACCGCGAAGTACAGACGTTTGCTTCAGTCGTCACTGGTATCCGCACCATTTAATGCGGTTCATTAATTGAACAAACTCAAATTATTATATTGTTATTTTGTTTTCTGGCGCCCGCGCCATTCAATGTGGCTCATTTACTCAACAATCTTTAATTTAAAATATTGTTGCTGTCTTGTTTAAACTGATCCTAGACTAGATAAAACCTGTTTCTTTTCTCCTTGAGATCAACTGTTAAGTGCACACGTTCTTTTAAGTCGCCCAATTTTTTGTTCCAAATTTCTTTCAACTCTTGCCTCAGCTCAATTAGCTCATTTTTTTTATTGTTTTCAAAAGTTGCCTGATTTATTTCAGTTAAAAACATGTCTGTACTCACACCTCGCCTAAAACTAATTGACGCTCAGCAAGCCGTTCTAGATCATTTCGAGTTGGTGACGCTCACGGATATTGCTCAAGGCGATGACGCGGACGAGAAGAAACTATTGCTCCCTTTTCTGCACGGACGCCGTAGCAGCGAGCCAGTTCGATTCAAGCAATGGAGAGGAGCTGGCCCTTCTGGCAAATCGTCCCTGCAGCAGCAGGATAAATATGGTCTGTTTCTTCTTCGTGGGGTCCTTGGATCCTCCAGTCTGCGCCCTATTCACTGCTACGCCTCAGCAGTCGAGAACTCTTCTTCGCTATTTCAACTATATCAGGCCTGGAACCACTCTGCACATGTTGAATGTCGACCTGAATGGGACACTGCAGAGTGAAAACTTGCTACTGGATACCTAGGAGCCGCTTGTACCAACTGCTGAAAGCCCCTTTATTGAAACTCCACTCAAATTTGACGTGGAGCGCAGAACTGCAATGAAATGGTTTACCGTTACAACAAATGACGTGGAACTTACACGAGTTGCCATTGCACTGAGTGCTTGCTGTGGTAACTTGTGTGATGGAACTTTACCGTCGGGAGAAAACCTGCTTTTGCCTAGAAAAAAGCGGTGTAGGCTCCAATGCCTTGCGAGCTAGAGTCTCTTGGCAAGAACCAGGTGCCCAGCGGACATCAAAGAAATAATTTAAATGCAGATCATTCGTGCTCTTGAATGTTCGCCATTGAGTCAGTAAAATAGACAAATTTGGCTGTGTACAATGCCTTTAATTTCAAAGCTTGTGTCAATGTCAAAATCACAGAGTATAACGAAGCCACAGGCTTCTGACTGCTGGGATGGTACAAGTAATCAAAGAACGAGGGAGACATGTGAACAGAGGCACACTCCATCCAGGTCGTTTAATTGAAGGTGAACGGCACATGTTTCGGTTAACGCTGATGGAAACGCACAGCAAGAGACCTCTGGAAGAAAGTACCGTCCCAGCAGTCTCCCAGGCAAATCCTCGTCAAGGAACAGTTTGCAAATTTTCACCTTCAAAAATAGTTCTTTTTCAACGCTCCATAATACTGATTTCTTTTTTAGGTTATCATCGGTATCATGGACCGTCGAAAAAAAACCTTTTTTGAAGGTGAAAAGTTCCAAGCTGAATTCAGTTTTATCTTGTTCAAAAACTCTTATTCAGCACCACCTTCTGGTGGAACATCAATGTAGATTTTTTTTTGTTTGAAAAATTACAGCAGACTTCAGGAAGACAGTTGACTTCAGTTAACTTTATACTTTAGGAACATGAATGACATCTGAACCTCAACGTTATTTTTTCAGTGACCACATTGACGAAACATACAACTCACTTAAGGAGATGCTCATATGTACAGCTTTTATTTCGTAGAGAAAAATCGTTAAGGTTGTAATTAAATGTTTTTCAGTTGGCAGCACACATGCTATCAGCAGAGGCTCACAATACAGAAAAAAACTTGACACCGAGATTTCTTTCATACGCTCTCATCGTCCTTTCATAAGCAGCCTGCTTAACTGTATTTTAATTTTTGGTGCTAGTATTGATTTCACTCACTATTTACCTTTAATATAACGAAATGGTACACATTTTCTGAAGGTTCCCCCTCCCAACAGTCATTAAGGACTAGAAGAAACTATACTTTGACTTTTATTGTTTTACATTGAGCAATAGGACTTCTTTAACAGTTAATATTGTGCTGGGAAAAGTTTAATTTTAAATTGAAATTTGTGAAAAACATAAGCAAAACAACCAGTACAAATTGTTCAACTTATGTTACAAGCGGAACTTGTCCACGTCAATTTTTTGCTGCGAGTGCTGTCTTCCATATTTTTTGTTTTCAGAGAGGTCGGTTTTCTTTTATCTTTTAGACAGTGATAATAAGGTATTTATTTTTAGGAAGTCTGCCTTAATTTAAGGTTTTTCTTCGATGTGTTCCATCTGATTGAAAAGTACTTTGATCATACATTTAGCTTTCTTACTTAGTTTTTCATGTCCTTTCTAATTACTCACTTTTACCTTTTAAGTTTTGCCTTTTTCAGATAAAGTAAGAGTGGTATTCACGTGCATTTCATGAGATGACAAAAGGAAGTGAAACAAAGTAGAAAGAGATGCCCATAGAAGCAGATAATTTGTCATGATGATATGGTGATACTAGTGCACGCTTTGCTAAATAACTACGTGACAGTGCTGGATCTCCCTCAAGAACCACCTCAGTGTTCACCCACATTCTGTGAAGCTCTACAATTTTTTTTGCATTGGCTAACACGTCATGTGTCATTTCCTTGTTGCAATTAGGCATTGCTATTTCCAGGAGCTTTACCTTTTTAACTTGTTGGTAGCGTTAAGTCAGTTATGCGTTTCATAAAATGCTGCAGAAGATCGTGGAATCCAAATTGTTTCGCCTTGCTTTGGTTGCAGTATGAAAAAGGTAAAGCAAGGCAAAACAATTTGGATTCCACGATCTTTTGCAGCACTTCATGAAACGCATAACTGACTTAACGCTACCAACAAGTTCATCGATCGAACATACTCAGTTTCCAGTTGATATTTTGATAAATGTGTCTTTGGGCAGGAAGCATTCGTCCAATTACTTACAAAAGGTTTGCAAACTTTGGGAGCGCGGCATGAAAACATGGATGGACAGATACAGCTTCTAGAATTAGTGGCAGCAGTTTCTTCCGACCCCGTGAAGAAAAAAAATGTTGATACTACTTTCTGTGAAACGTTGCTGTATTTGAAGATTTTCAAATCAGATAAAATTTATATCTAAAATAGGAAAACAATTGACTCCTATCACAATGGCAATATAATAATTTTTTTGTATGTGGATTTTTAAACAGAACATCAAAGTGGAAAAGCGTAAAAATTTCTACTCCAATTGTTGAAAAAGCCCATCATTGTTATTCAAAGTACTACTTTATGTTGGTGGAACCGATCTGAGTTATCACCTAAAGTATAATCGTTCACCAATATCGGTCAGCGAGGCCATGAGTTGTTTGAAGAATTTGCTGAATGTTTTGGAAGGAAAACAAATCTAAGTTGGATTTATTAAAGTTTTTCCTAGAGAAATGTCAAAATCAAACATAGCTTGTTTCAATGAACTAATTTTTAAACAATATGGGCAGCGCTTCATCGCATTCCCAAGGGATGTTAAATTTATTGCTTCCTCTCTGAGGGCAGGTGATAATGTGCATTACTCTGAGGAAGTGTATTCCAAATATTTTCGGGTTATTATAAAAAAAATGCCGAATTAACTGTAAACAGTCATAGCTCAGTGTAAATATTGAAGATACGCGGTTCTAAAATGCTCGTTAATTATACTTGTGTTAAAGTTGAAAGTAATTTGTCGTCAATCAGCAATCCAAACTTAACATCAAAAGTATTTAAATATGTTGAAAGTAATGCATTTCTGCTCAAACTTTTACGAAACTCTGCGTTCAACGCTTAGATTTCGATAGATGAAATAGCAACTTTGCCGAGCTGCGCAACAATCTTTGATTATTTTCAGAGTTTTCGCGTAGTAGCGTAGTAGAGGTAAGTGTGGAAAATGATATGTTCTATAGAAGCGAACCATATTAAACACTTTTTCAGTAAAATCATTAAAAAAATTAGTTTTTGTTTACAGCAATACCAAGAGTTTATGGTTTATTTTTTTTTATACGTACACAAGAGTGAGTTGGGCCGAACATTTCAGAGACTTTGATGGGAAATGATTGAACAAATTTTTGTTTTGTTAAAGACTTTTTTGTTAAATATTAGTCATTATATATCCATAAAAAATCACACCATTTTAATATTTTTTGATAATTCATGTTTAGAACAGCGAACTTAATCCTAGTGGAAAATGTACAAACTTGACAAATGTAGGAAAAAATGAGGTGGGAAGAATCATTTTAGGTGTTTACAGGTAAATAAATTGAAAAAATAATGTAATATTTGAATATTAAAATAAAATCTTTGCTAAAATAAACAGAAATTCTTGAAACAGTAATTAAGTATATTTTTTTCTTAGAGCTGCGGAAACATTTCTAATGGAGACTGTTCAGATCTAGGAAACACGATTCAAGCTGAGATGGAATATACCAATCCACGCACATTAGCGGTAAAAGTTTTGCAAAATGAAGTTTATACAAGGTCTTTTTATTTGTTAATTAAAACTGTTTTTGAGCTTTCAAAAATTATCACTTGTATTTTGCGACTCAATGGCATTAACAGTTTTTTTATCTGTTTCTAGGAGAATGCTGATGATTTCTGGCTCAAGAGGATACTGGAAAGCAACCGACTCATTCAAATTTTCCCGTCTATTTTGTATCTCTAGTCAGTTGCCGCTTCGTTAGAGATACCCTGGTTCGCTAACTGTAACATTCAGTCGCTCTCCTGTTCCATTGGTAATTCTGTACCTGCGAAAACTGTTTCCATTTTCCGTGATGGCAATTGTCCGTTCGGGTCTTTGAGTTTTCTTGTAACAGGGTCTCAAAAGTTTGCTAAGTATTTAGATCTCAAATTTGTGATTATTTTGAACATAGTCCATTGACATCAAGTCACTATAGCGCATACTGTGAAGCAATAAGCACGGATAGGATTCAATATCTAAGAAATTCAAAAATGAGGGGAAATGGTTCATGGGGAGGTGATTTTGAAGTTGCAGCGTTTAGATCTTTAGTTGATGCTAAAATAGCTGTTTACGCAATGCAGTATAAGCATTGGGTGATTTACGATAACTTTGTAGGTTCTGATGCTCCGGTTTTTTTTGCAATGTGATGGAACTCACTGGGAACCTTTTCTTGAACTGCGCTGTGAAAAAAAACTCTGCGTCCAACGCTTAGATTTTTCCACGGTAGTTCAGAAACACATCTTTAAAACGACGAAGAGCTCATTTTAACCGGGGAAAACGTTTCCGAAGACAGAAATCATGTTTTATCATATACATGTGCTGAGAATGAAACCAACTTTGATGTGGAATCTAGTGCTAAACTGCAAACTGCAAAAACTCTGCGTTCAACGCTTAGATTTTTGCAGAGTAGTTCCCAGCAATTAGATTCATCAGATTGCCATGTTCTCAAATATCCTCTTCCAACAGCCACAAACTTACCGTCTGAAAACGAGTTTTGCAGTCCGGCAAAAAAGTCAGGGTGTTCAGGTGTTGACGTAGACAATTTCGGTTTTCATAGTAAAAATGACCTCCAGAAGTGCATGAAATGCTCGCGAGTTGCCACAGATTGGTATCCCTTACTTTTTTCTACCTTGGAAAATGAACATGTTTATAAAAGGAAATTTGGCATCAAATTAACTGGCTCAAGTTTTCATGTTTGTTCTCAATGTAAAAGCTATCTTACCAGCAAGACTGTTCTTTGGAAAAACGCTTGGCCTGCTGTTATGTTGACTACTTTTCTCACCACTTTGTCGACCAATTCAAAGAATTTTTTTGAAAAAATGCCACTGTCGTTTAAAGCATCATGGCCCGATTTTTTCGAAGCCAGCAAGGATTTACTTGCCGAAACCTTGTTCACTGACATAACACATCAATTGAAAAAGTTCGAGATGTTAGTTTCCTCATATGGTTCATTGGAATACATTGAAGCAATGAATAAGTTTGCTTTCCCGACGGTTAGATGTTTTTGTGGTTGTGCAAAGTTTATTGAAAATACCGGTCGTGTTGGTCTATCATTTTTTGAATTATTTAGATAATTCATTTGTTTCATTTTCTGCAAGTTGGAAAAAAAATTTGAAATGTATCCGTCCGGACTTTTTTGATTTAGCACCGAAATATTTGCCGTTCAATGTACAACCAGCTATTGCAATTGATGGGCAAGGTTTATGGATCTGTTCATGTGAATTGCATAAAGCTGGTTCTGACTTGTTTTTGAATCATGTAGCTAGGCACCCAACAGCCGGCAACATTTCCCAAACCTATGCTGATAGACTGGCTCCCGTTAATATGTCTCTCAGAGGAGCAACTCCCACCAAGTTGGCCCATTTTCTACAACTTGGACGATGTCTCTGTCAAAAGGCGGCATGAACGGTGTCGGTTCCATCAATCTCCATAACAACAGAAATCTGAATGTCAAAAGTGACACAATTTTACCATGCTTGGAGTCTTTGTTTCTCAAAAATCGATTGGATTCAACTGAAACAATGGGGGCAATTGCTAGTGAATTTCATATGAAGGACGACCTGTTACAATCACACTTCTCTCCACAATTTCTGCCATCGGAAGAGCAGTTTGATGAGTGTGTGAAGAGTTCAACATACATTTCTCTACGCCTCAGTAAACTGATTAAAGATTCACTGGATTCTACTTCATCGGATTTTTCAGATTTTTTTTCACATTCAAATCTTCAAATAGTGAATATAGGAAATAACAAAAAATTTCCAGTTTACAAACTTTTATGTTCGTTTTTATATGTGATATCGAACGTAACAGAAGTATTTGAGTCAGCCATTCAAAATATTACAGATCAAAAAGTATCCGTTCTTTTTTTGATTAATTCAATCAAAAAAGGAAAACTTTCTTAGCGCGTTTGAAATTTCGTCAAACGATAGCTTTAATCTTTTCTGGCAAAAAATTTCCAAGTTTTTTGACGATTGGATGCTATTAACGGGTCACAAGAAACAAGATCAGTATAAATTAAATGCAATTATCATTTTGGTTGTTTCAAAAAAATGTCCATCGCAATTTAAAGATGATTTTCAATTCACAGTAATAGAAAAAACTTTGACATCAATTGTGTTCTTTAAATATCTTCCATTAAAAATTGCAACCATAGTAGACATTTCTAACAATACTACTAGTTTGCTTGACACTTTTAATCCGCTAGTGTTGGCACAAAAGACAAAAACACGTTTGCAAGTGTATACCAGGATTGCATGCCCGTCTGTGGGAAATATAAATTTTTTCAGTGGTCAAAGACAAATAAAATGTTTGCTGCATACTGTCCCGTTGTGCTCAGATTTTCCATCTACCAAATACACTTGCTGTATTAGGAGCTGCAAAAAAAATCGAGATGGAGATGTCCTATTTTGCAGTGTTATTTTTCATTTTGTAAAAACCATTTTGGACATATAGATATCGATGATTCGCTGAAAAATGAAGTAATTGAAAAAGTTCCACTTTCAGAAAACTGTCCTGATGAAGATGAAACCGTTGTACCCGCCAATTTTTCTGATCACGACATCGAGAAGTCGTTTTTTTTTTTTGGTTCCACCTCATCCGAAACTATTTCAGATGTTTCTCATATTGATGTCGATGCAGGTGCGCCGTTTCTTGGTGTAGAAAATGAGAAAAAAGTGACGATCTCAAAAATGCGCCAGTAGAACTGCTCTTTAACACTTATTTAACCGTTCTACATAGACCACACACTCAATTGACCAGTAATCTCAAACAAAAACGTTTTTTCCAGTGTTTAGTCGCGACAATTAGTTGTTCATCAATTTCATGATTACAACCAGAAGCACTCCTTTTCCCATCAATTTTTTACCATCAGTTACCAGACGGCACATGTCCCGGTGCATTTCTTTATTTTCTTTATAACAGTGATAAATTTTGTAAAAAAAAATACGGTTTCGCAGGTCTTCTTGAGAATTTCAGAGTTCGTTTAACTGATATTTCTGTCAACGTCGTCGCATCAAAGATATATTCAATACATGGCTGATTGCATAATAAATCTTATCTTGATGGGCAAACACACTAACGATTTTTTTTGAGAGAGGACTTTCTTCTTTAAAAATCAATAACACATCAACAAAACTATTCAAAAAACTTTCATTTGAATTAAATGATACAAACTGTCGCGTAAAAGAACTTGCATCGGCAATTTCAACAGAAATGGTTTCATTGTTTTTATCAATCACATGTTATCAAAAAACACATCCAGGTGTTGCATCAATTATCGAGGCTATCGAGCATTTTTACTCAGACTGTGATCAAGAAATAAAAGATGAAGCTAAAAAAAAACGTATATAACCACAATTGTAAGATGTTGGAGCAGAAGTGTCAAATACTTCATAGACTTGCTGTTGAACTCTAGAGAAAATTTAGTGGGAAAAGTTAGAAAAATTTGGGGTAGGACAGAGTTTCAAACAACAGCTGGAAACTTACCACAATATCACATTTTGATTTGGGTTATACCAAACACATTCTGTTTCGAAAACATTCAATGCTCTGAGAAAAAACTTTTAATGCTTTTTTTTGAGCTGTTGCAATCTTCTTCAGACCTAGTCAACAATTTTAATTTTGACCATCTAGTTGAGAACTGCATGAAAATACACACATTGTTGTCAAAAGGGGGTTTCAGATGTATGAAACGAAAAGATCTTGAAGGAAATAAAGTTTGTCGTACTCCACCATATCCTGCTTCTCACTGTCATTGGATGATGGAAATTAAATAACAATATCCGGAATGTGCACAAAATATACTTGTTAAGTTAGGATTAGGAGAAATAAATGAAGTGAATGGTTTCCAAATAAAAGAGCCATTAAACTGAGAAATACATGTATGCAGCCTCCACAGGCGAACACATGCTTCCTACAAATGCTAAACTTTTTGCTATTACTCAATCGAGTTTAAATTTACTAAAAACGACAAGCCAATTTTCTAATTTTTACTTGACTCATTATAGTGCAAAACCTGAAGAACACTCAGATGCTAGAATATCAAGTGGAAAATATCCTTATTTTCTTTATGACAGTGATAAATTTTGTAAAAAAATACGGTTTCACAGGTCTTCTTGAGAACTTCAGAGTTCGTTTAACTGATATTTCTCTGTCAACGTCGTCGCATCAAAGATATATTCAATACATGGCTGATTGCATAATAAAGTTCAATTTGATGGGCAAACACACTAACGATTTTTCTGAGAGAGTACTTTCTTCTTTGAAAATCAATAACACATCAACAAAACTATTCAAAAAACTTTCATTTGAATTAAATGATACAAACTGTCGCGTAAAAGAACTTGCATCGACAATTTCAACAGAAATGGTTTCTGTGTTTTTAACAATCACATGTAATCAAAAAACACATCCCGGTGTTGCTCCAATAATCGAGGCTATCGAGCAATTTTACTCAGACTGTGATCAAAATATAAAAGATGAAGCTAAAATAACGTATACATCCACGATTTTAAGATGTTAGAGCAGAAGTATCAAATACTTCATAGACTTGCTGCTGAACTCTAGAGAAAATTTAGTGGGAAAAGTTAGAAAAATTTGGGGAGGGCAGAGTTTCAAACAACAGCTGGAAACTTACCACATTATCACATTTTGATTTGGTTTGAACCAAACACATTCTGTTTCGAAAACATTCAATGCTCTGAGAAAAATATTTTTAATGCTTTTTTTGAGCTGTTGCAACCTCCTTCAGACCTAGTCAACAATTTTAATTTTGACCATCTAGTTGAGAACTGCATGAAAATACACACACATTGTTGTCAAAAGGGGTTTTCAGATGTATGAAACGAAAAGATCTTGAAGGAAATAAAATTTGTCCTACTCCACCATATCCTGCTTCTCACTGTCATTGGATGAAGGAAATTAAACAGCAATATCCGGAATGTGCACAAAATATACTTGTTGAGTTAGGATTAGGAGAAATAAATGAAGTGAATGGTTTCCAAATAAAAGAGCCATTAAACTGTGAGAAATACATGTATGCAGCCTCCACAGGCGAACACATGCTTCCTACAAATGCTAAACTTTTTGCTATTACTCAATCGAGTTAACTTTACTAAAAACGACAAGCCAATTTTCTAGTTTTTACTTGACTCATTATAGTGCAAAACCTGAAGAACACTCAGATGCTAGAATATCAAGTCGAAAAGATCCTTATTTTCTTTATGACAGTGATAAATTTTGTATAAATAAAGTTTCGCAGGTCTTCTTGAGAATTTCAGAGTTCGTTTAACTGATATTTCTCTGTCAACGTCGTCGCATCAAAGATATATTCAATACATGGCTGATTGCATAATAAACCTTAATTTGATGGGCAAACACTAACGATTTTTTTGAGAGAGGACTTTCTTCTTTGAAAATCAATAACACATCAAAACTATTCAAAAAACTTTCATTTGAATTAAATGATACAAACTGTCGCGTAAAAGAACTTGCATCGACAATTTCAACAGAAATGGTTTCTGTGTTTTTAACAATCACATGTAATCAAAAAACACATCCCGGTGTTGCTCCAAAAATCGAGGCTATCGAGCAATTTTTCTCAGACTGTGATCAAAAAATAAAAGATGAAGCTAAAAAAACGTATACGTCCACGATTTTAAGATGTTGGAGCAGAAGTGTCAAATACTTCATAGACTTGCTGTTGAACTCTAGAGAAAATTTAGTGAGAAAAGTTAGAAAAATTTGGGGTAGGCAGAGTTTCAAACAGCTGGAAACCTACTACATTATCACATTTTGATTTGGGTTGGACCAAACACATTGTTTCGAAAACAGTCAATGCCCTGAGAAAATATTTTTAATGCTTTTTTTGAGCTGTTGCAATCTTCTTCAGACCTAGTCAACAATTTTAATTTTGACCATCTAGTTGAGAACTGCATGAAAACACACTCACATTGTTGTCAAAAGGGGGTTTCAGATGTATGAAACGAAAAGATCTTGAAGGAAATAAAGTTTGTCCTACTCCACCATATCCTGCTTCCCACTGTCATTGGATGATGGAAATTAAACAGCAATATCCGGAATGTGCACAAAATATACTTGTTGAGTTAGGATTAGGAGAAATAAATGAAGTGAATGGTTTCCAAATAAAAGAGCCATTAAACTGTGAGAAATACATGTATGCAGCCTCCACAGGCGAACACATGCTTCCTACAAATGCTAAACTTTTTGCTATTACTCAATCGAGTTAACTTTACTAAAAACGACAAGCCAATTTTCTAGTTTTTACTTGACTCATTATAGTGCAAAACCTGAAGAACACTCAGATGCTAGAATATCAAGTCGAAAAGATCCTTATTTTCTTTATGACAGTGATAAATTTTGTATAAATAAAGTTTCGCAGGTCTTCTTGAGAATTTCAGAGTTCGTTTAACTGATATTTCTCTGTCAACGTCGTCGCATCAAAGATATATTCAATACATGGCTGATTGCATAATAAACCTTAATTTGATGGGCAAACACTAACGATTTTTTTGAGAGAGGACTTTCTTCTTTGAAAATCAATAACACATCAAAACTATTCAAAAAACTTTCATTTGAATTAAATGATACAAACTGTCGCGTAAAAGAACTTGCATCGACAATTTCAACAGAAATGGTTTCTGTGTTTTTAACAATCACATGTAATCAAAAAACACATCCCGGTGTTGCTCCAAAAATCGAGGCTATCGAGCAATTTTTCTCAGACTGTGATCAAAAAATAAAAGATGAAGCTAAAAAAACGTATACGTCCACGATTTTAAGATGTTGGAGCAGAAGTGTCAAATACTTCATAGACTTGCTGTTGAACTCTAGAGAAAATTTAGTGAGAAAAGTTAGAAAAATTTGGGGTAGGCAGAGTTTCAAACAGCTGGAAACCTACTACATTATCACATTTTGATTTGGGTTGGACCAAACACATTGTTTCGAAAACAGTCAATGCCCTGAGAAAATATTTTTAATGCTTTTTTTGAGCTGTTGCAATCTTCTTCAGACCTAGTCAACAATTTTAATTTTGACCATCTAGTTGAGAACTGCATGAAAACACACTCACATTGTTGTCAAAAGGGGGTTTCAGATGTATGAAACGAAAAGATCTTGAAGGAAATAAAGTTTGTCCTACTCCACCATATCCTGCTTCCCACTGTCATTGGATGATGGAAATTAAACAGCAATATCCGGAATGTGCACAAAATATACTTGTTGAGTTAGGATTAGGAGAAATAAATGAAGTGAATGGTTTCCAAATAAAAGAGCCATTAAACTGTGAGAAATACATGTATGCAGCCTCCACAGGCGAACACATGCTTCCTACAAATGCTAAACTTTTTGCTATTACTCAATCGAGTTAACTTTACTAAAAACGACAAGCCAATTTTCTAGTTTTTACTTGACTCATTATAGTGCAAAACCTGAAGAACACTCAGATGCTAGAATATCAAGTCGAAAAGATCCTTATTTTCTTTATGACAGTGATAAATTTTGTATAAATAAAGTTTCGCAGGTCTTCTTGAGAATTTCAGAGTTCGTTTAACTGATATTTCTCTGTCAACGTCGTCGCATCAAAGATATATTCAATACATGGCTGATTGCATAATAAACCTTAATTTGATGGGCAAACACTAACGATTTTTTTGAGAGAGGACTTTCTTCTTTGAAAATCAATAACACATCAAAACTATTCAAAAAACTTTCATTTGAATTAAATGATACAAACTGTCGCGTAAAAGAACTTGCATCGACAATTTCAACAGAAATGGTTTCTGTGTTTTTAACAATCACATGTAATCAAAAAACACATCCCGGTGTTGCTCCAAAAATCGAGGCTATCGAGCAATTTTTCTCAGACTGTGATCAAAAAATAAAAGATGAAGCTAAAAAAACGTATACGTCCACGATTTTAAGATGTTGGAGCAGAAGTGTCAAATACTTCATAGACTTGCTGTTGAACTCTAGAGAAAATTTAGTGAGAAAAGTTAGAAAAATTTGGGGTAGGCAGAGTTTCAAACAGCTGGAAACCTACTACATTATCACATTTTGATTTGGGTTGGACCAAACACATTGTTTCGAAAACAGTCAATGCCCTGAGAAAATATTTTTAATGCTTTTTTTGAGCTGTTGCAATCTTCTTCAGACCTAGTCAACAATTTTAATTTTGACCATCTAGTTGAGAACTGCATGAAAACACACTCACATTGTTGTCAAAAGGGGGTTTCAGATGTATGAAACGAAAAGATCTTGAAGGAAATAAAGTTTGTCCTACTCCACCATATCCTGCTTCCCACTGTCATTGGATGATGGAAATTAAACAGCAATATCCGGAATGTGCACAAAATATACTTGTTAAGTTAGGATTAGGAGAAATAAATGACGTGAATGGTTTCCAAATAAAAGAGCCATTAAACTGTGAGAAATACATGTATGCAGCCTCCAGAGGCGAACACATGCTTCCTACAAATGCTAAGATTTTTGCTATTACTCAATCGAGTTTAACTTTACTAAAAACAACTAGCCAATTTTCTAGTTTTTACTTGCCTCATTATAGTGCAAAACCTGAAGAACACTCAGATGCTAGAAAATCAAGTGGAAAAGATGGAAAGCATTTTAGATTGCATGATGGCATTCAAAATAAACATTTAGCGTCAGTTAAGTTTCTCATTGAACATGAGAAAAACACAACGTCAAACAGAAAATATAAGATGTCAAATGCTCTCAATAACTGAATCAGTTTTTTGGTTGCTAGGGTTGCCATGTTTTCACAAATATGATTTTTATCCACATATAGAATGTTCCGGCAGAGCTGAGAAAAGTAAAATTGATAGATCGTTTCCGAACAACTTTAGACTTCGTTCCAAATTAACTCCTTCAATTTCCGCAGTCATATTCTGAACTATCCGGTTCATAAACAAATCACTTATAATCAAAAACAACTCCAGACTGACTTTCTCAATACAAATGAGAGCATCGATTGTATGACAAGTTTCTGTTTGCGTCCGCCTGAATTACTTGTAATAAGTAATGTTGTAATTTATTTTAAATGTTTTCAACGGGACAAAAAATCAAAATCAGGAAAAATATTGTTTACAATGGCGGAGAACAAAGAACTATACCCGTGGGTAGATTGCTCGGGTCATTTTGTTTATATTCGGCCTCTAGGAGTCAACATCGTTCGAGTATTTTTACACGTACCTCGAAGTAACATTTTCATCTTAATAGGTTCGAAAAATGGAATTGTTAAGTTCCTTGTCGTCGGCAGAAATTAATTTTTACAAAGCTAAAAGTGATTTTAACAGTTTGTTACCAGAAATCGTTTTTCGAACCGTTTCTTCAAAGGACATAATTAATTTTCTTGTTTCATTCCTACTTCGATTTGGATGTTTTCATACTGAGCTAGATCTTGTTTCTTCCTCTCGTCTCATCGATAGCTTTGTTTATTCTGATTTGCTCGACGAAAAAGATACTTACCATGAAGATGGCAAGCTTAAACTTTTGAAAATTTCTATAATGAAAGACCTCCGTTTCCAACCAGAAGGCGTTTTGACTTTTTCGAGTAAAATACTTTCGGCAAAAGAAGCCTGCTGTCCGCTGCTAAACATAGAGTCTAATGATTCTGTTGAACCACCTCTAGTTCTTATTCAGTCCATGCATAGTAGAATTATGCTATCTGTTGAGGATTTTTGTGCGCAAAGCCAACTGAGATTGTTCGAAAGAGTCCGTCAATTGAATATCCCAAATTTGACTCTAGGTTTAAATTCAGTTTCTAACTACTCGTTCCCTGATTTCCAATCTGGTCCTGGCCAAATGATGTGTTCTTTCCGTGGGCAACACATTGTTCTGCGACGTGTCATCAAGTTCTTGCGACAGAAGTTCAGTCAACAGACAGCTACATACAACAAACATCAAATTATTTTGGGTACAACTTTATGTTAACTCTGTTATTTGTTTGTGCTTTCTGTTCATACTTCTGTTGAAAATGGTTAATATTGATACTATATCTCAAAGTTGCGAAAGAACACAAGCGTGTTAATATTGATACTATATCTCGAAGTTGGGAAAGAACACAAGCAATTTGTAAATAGTTTTTAAAGATACAAAGTTATAAAAGCTTAGATTTTAGCATCCATTTTTTTTTCTTTAGGACGACCTGGAACAGGTAAAATTTTCGTGAGTGGTTTGATCCTAGCGTACACCCTTTGCAACGGATTCGTTTCTTTTTTAACATCTCTCCCGTCACGACGTGCAGACAAACTGAATGGAGAACATTTGCATAAGTTGTTCAAATTAGGCTTAAACAGTCTTGATTCACGTCATCAGCAAATCAAGCATTACTGAAACTGAACAGAGACAATGAGAGAAAGACTTTGTTAGAGCGCCTGCAGGTTTTGTTTATCGAAGAAATAAGTCTGATAAGCGCAGAAACGTGGAACACAATGGACATTATTCTTCGAAGATTGAAAGGCCGCGATGAGATGTTCGGTGCTGTTGCTGTAAATGCCAATAGTGATTGCTGTCAATTACCCAACATAACTGGGTACAACATATTCGAGGCTTGTTCGTTTTTGTTCACATCAAATTTCCACAACTTTGTTAGAATGGTAGATCCCGCTGGCCAGGAGCTTTTGCGTTTAATTGCGACGACCATTGCAAGAATCGGAAATAGAACGATGTGTAGAAATAATTGAAGAAAACTGTTGCTTCGTATCAACTTGGAACGACATTGAGGAGCCAAAGATAATGAACGTTTTCGGAAAACGTATTGCGGAAAAAGAGTCATTTGAAAGTCATTGTCAGAACATTTACAATTCAGGGGTGCCATACAAAAAGATTGTTTGTGTTGACGAAATTTCCCCAAAAAATTCTCATCTATGAAAACGGGCATGGCATCAAGTAAGAACCACCGAGTATTTAGCTAATCAAAGAAGAAAAATTTGAAACGATAAATTAACTTATGATCTTGTTGAAGCTTCTTGTTGGAAGAGCCCGTTAAAAACCATTGCTGTGGGAAACCTATAGATACTAGCATGTTTATTTTTGAAACGCTGAGCGTGTTTTTCGAAATTAAAAAAATTCTTTTCTATTAACAGGGTACATCTCATTTAAACAAAATTGTGACGGACTATGAATGGATTTTATTTTACCCTGAGTGCATTATGAGATGTACGCGAAATATTTGTGGAATGCATCAGGGTCAAACTTGTGTCGTGGGTTATACAACTCTTACAGATCAATTAGTGGAGGTTTTCGTTGCACCAGATATGGATTTAATCAACAACGAAACAATGCAGAGCCGAGAGTACCTGAGTTGGAGAAAGTGTTTTTTTTTACAGTAGCTTGTAACCAACTTGACAACAGGGAACACGTGTCATTATGCAGTCAGTTGTATCAAATACAGTGATGAAATTAAAATTGCAGCAACAAACACCATAATGACTACAATTGTACGAACGAGTATGGAGCAACCGTGTCATGTTACTGATAGAACTATGAAAAAACGCATAAGAAAACATCGCTGGAGTAGTGAAAAAAATTTGGGCTAGGCTGAATTTCAAGACAACTGAAGGAAATTTGTCACATTATCACATTTTAATAAAAAAGGATCATTCAGTGTTGACCACTCAATTCAATGCGCCAAAAAACGTTTCACAATAAGCTCGACCAGATCTTTTCAAGCAGTCTAAAGTTGATTTCAAATTACGAAGATCTGTCCTTAGCTTATGAGATCTGCGTTTTGCTGCACACGCATGAGTGCGCGAAGATCTGAGTGCGCGAAGAGCAATTATCCATTCATGAAAAGATGCAGAGAGCAGGACAATTTGCAAGACACTGCCGTTTCCCCAAAGCCAAAGCAATTGGAAAATGCAACTGACTCGATATTATCCGGAAAGTGCTCTTCTTATACTGCATGAAATAGGTCTAGCTGCTTACGTGGTTGGTGATCCAGACCAGTTGGAACCTTGTGCTGAATTGACTAGCGAAATACATACGTACGCTGCAACAAAAGGCGAAAAACTGGTGGCTACTTCAGCTCATATTTTCTTTCGATCACAGCCAGCACGAATCGCTTAGCCACAGATCCTCATATGAGCTGCATAGATTTAACATACTATTCTAGCGACGTAGAAGAGCACGCGGAAGCTTAAATATCGGCAGGACGGCATGGAAAGAGCTTCCAATTTTGTTAAGATGTAATCGCAAATCGACACCTCAGCACGGTGCGACACTACTTAGAAGTTGATAAGAAGCGCGAACTGAAAGTAGAGAAGATTGACTGTTGTATGTTGTCCGTAACCGGTGGTGGTCATTGGCTTCTTCGACGACCACTTATTAAAACTAACATACACTTCATTCACATATCTAATGTGCCTGAATGTTAGAGATATGTCTGTTTGGATACATTCATTTTAAGATTACCACAAGTCAATTTGTTCGAGTGTGCCTAACCAGTGATTGAGCCATGGAAAAAAATGTCTGATTCCCAAAGTGTCATTCTCTCAGATAGTTGTGGTGGCCTCGAAAAACTAGACAAAATCGCATTATTCAGTTTGCAACCTCCAGACCTGCTGTGTCTCTTCTATTGAGATATATTTTCCTTGTTTTATGCATGAAAAAAATCATTCCCGCTAATTCAGGTTCAGGCAGCGTTTAAGACTGATATAAAAGGACCATGGACTGACTGTCTAATGCTCGCCATTCCTTTTCTTCAGGTCTGGTTGATACAGCCACAATCATACTCTGTGGATTACACACTGCTTTTGCAGATAAATGTCTCGCCTCGAATGATAATTCAGGGGACAGTTTTTTCCGACTGGTGGTTGTCGCCTATCCCATGAGAAACTGTTGCCCGGAATTGTCGTCAAAAGAGTTCCGCCAATAAAACTACTAAGCTTTCTTGTTTCATTCATTCTGCGTTTTGGCAAGTATGAAACAGATTAAATCTTTTCTCAAGCTGTGGGTTGAAAGACTGTTTTATTTACGCCAAGTTATAAGAAGATAAAACTCAATTCTGAAGAGCTGACATACTACGCCTGCTATCGATTCATACAAAGCAGGAGCTCATGTTTCTTGCCGGTGGTTCGTTAACATTCTCAGCTAAATTCGGTAGCGCCGATGCTGCATTCTTACAGTTGCTGAATGTTGCCGAAAACGATAGCTGTCTCGAAAGCCCTCTTGTTCGTTCGGGCCATAATGTGCATTGGTTGAGCAAATCAAAAAACTAAATACTAGTATCACTGAACCGCTTTCACGACAACTTGCAACTACTGATGAATGGCTGCTCCTCATTGTATATCCATATACTCAAAGTGAAGATTCCAAGCAAGAACAGACGATTATAAGGACAGTGTTAACAAATCTTCAACGCCGCGTTTGCAACTATAGCCTGAACTTGCTTTCCAGAAATGAAACAATTCTGGTGTATCTGGTAAAACTAATGTCTGCAAAATTTTCCTTTCTTATGCTTTCATAAATTAACGTCAATGGTCACGAGTTCAGCTGCAAGAAGCGCAAACCATTTAGGCGGTGAACACATCCATCGGTTATTCGGAATTCCGCTTCCGAAACAGCAGATGAAGCGGTGATCAAACATACCAATGATCCGAAAAGGCAGCATCTTCGAAGATAGTTACAGTTTCTTGTGTTAGAGGAGATAAGTGTGCTCAATGTTTTCGTACTGGCTAATGGAGACTGCATGCAGTTACCCAATAAATCAGGACGAGACGTTTTCATGTCAAATTGTATGTTGCACGGTTTCTGTTCAAATTTTGACGCACTTAGTGATATTGATCGCTCCCAACGGCCAGCAAATACTGAACCTGATGGAACAACGACCAATACCCGATGAAGATATTGCTGAGATTATATATTTGTTTGCTTCCCACAGTGTATTTGTGGATTCAATGGAGGAAGCTGATCACCACATAATGCGAATCTTCGGTAAAAAGTCCGCCAAACAAGAGGCAGTGTCAATGCACTTCACTTCGATAGCAGCTTCTGGAAAGTTCTTTCATTTTATAGGCTGTAGTCTCATCAGTAGAGAGAAGCTCTCTCGGATGTCTCTAAGTTTCTAAATAGAAATGTTCCCCTGCCCGCTCGGCTGTTACTGTACCCGCCAGCGGTTGTGCAATTCTGCTGCAATATGAAAGAAGCACATCAGCGATCTTTAGCTGTAGTGGATTATGAAGCGTCGACAGAATTAAGTATAGTTGTTTCCTTAGCTCCTTCGCCATCTGATGTAACAACTTCAGCTATAGACAATGCAGAGTTCCGCACATGTCATCAGCTGCCAACTATAAAAGAAACCGGTTGTAACCACTCTTGTAAAGGCAACACTGTTAGACATGTTCAACTTCCACTATCAAATTATGTAGCTGCTAATTGTCAACGATTACTCGGCGAGAAGTTTACCGGAGTAGCAACAGCAGTTTCCGTCACCGAGTCCAAGTATACGTAGTGGCTTCCTTCGCAAATCTTTTTTATTCAGAGCATCATTCCGGCAACAAAGACCTAACTCTTCAAGCAAAAACGACTGTGCTGAAATCAACAAATCTTCACGAGCAGCAAGTCTACCAAAGAGAGTGTGCGACGCTCATTTGACTCAGTCCCCTGAGGAAATAGCTTGAAGTCCTTATATGCGATCCAACTTTAGTGAGCCGCCAACGAGTGTGGGCTTTGTAGTAGCCTTAGTTTCAATCAAAGATAAATCCTAGTAGCCGGTGTGACATTCGACCAGAATGGATCAAAATGCAGATTCAGCATATTCGAAATTTTAGCAGTGAACCTTCCGAATTGGCGATTTTGAGGGAATAAGAGGGTTATTGGAACGATTGGCCAAACGGTGAGGGCTAGAATATTCTGGTATTTTAAAATTTTAAAAAATCGAAGTATGACGTCATATTTCTGAGAAACGTCAGAAACGGCCATTTTGGCAGAAAAGTCGAAGAAGGACACAACAACGATAGTTGCGACGACGACAACAACGAGAAAATTGAGAATCAGAATCAGAGAAAAGCAGAAGTAGCAGAGACCGCTCCAAGTTGCAACTATTGTGTCGCTACAATAGTTGCAAGGCAGTTGCTAACAATAGTGAGGGGTGGAAACCAGCCTGCCGGGTTACAGAGAAATCAAGCTTAACGTGCTTGATTCAGTGGATTCGAGAATCAGGAGGGGTTTCGGGACTGAAACTTTTATCATCTTATATGAACTTTTAGCTTCCCTGTCATGTCCTGATTTGAATTTAACTAACATCTGAATTCATTTTGCTAGAATGAGAAGCTAGGAGTTGGGGAAAGGGTTGATCCATCTTCGATGGAGATGATGATTCTTATCTACTGAACAAAAACAATAATAATTCAATACGTAGTAGTAGCCCTCTTTTTAGGAGTGACCTCGTGGTCTGGGGATACTGAGACCCAGCCATGAGCTCACTATTTCTGCATGTAATTAAGTTAATTTGAGTGTTTTGACCGAAGCCGAAAGCAGTAACGTTTTTGTCGACCCGATGTCAGAAAGACCACCGAAAGTACTGGCTTGGTAGAGACGGTGAAAAGCATGCAAAGCTCTGTTTAGACGTTAGCCAGTCGTCTTAGGACTTAGTTTTGTTCTCCGTCGATATGTATCTTCCGGGCGAATGTTACATACATGTTTTTATGGCGCTCCTGGGTGTTATTCTTTTTTTTAACATCATGACCGGCAGAACCGTTAACGAGCACTCCGCGCCGAGCGGATGCTCACAATAACGCCCTTAATAGGCCTAAGCCGCCGGGGCGGAAGGGTAGTTCGGAACGCGGAAGCCTTCCGGATTATCGTGAATAGCTTTTTAACCTACTTAAGATCGAAAATTCACGAACCAGGAAGGGTGGCGGGATTCGCGGTCCCGTCGTTCCCTGAGAGGTTTGTGACCAAAAACACTTAAAGATATATATATAAAACCAAACAAAAAGTAGCATAGTACCCAAGAAAAACAAAAAACATAGAAAATAACCGAAAAAACCAAAAACAGTAAAAAGTAAGAAATCAGTAGAAATCATCCCCCCAGACAAGATGTGATCCGACCCTCCCGTTTGTTGTTGATAGATATATTATTGTTACAGGCATTTATATCAGTCAGGATCGTTACGATCAATTTTGTTGCCCGTTTGTGAGGCTTGTACTGTAGGGTTATTTGAGCATTTAAGCACGTTAATGATAAATTGCGCTCAATCCCGAAGGGTCAGCTGATTTGCGCTCAATTCGGAAGCGTCTTGGGAGAAGACTGATCCGGCAAGCAGTACAAGGAGCAACAAGAAGGGGCTCATGGACAACAACAATCGACTGTTGGGTATCGTTAACAAGTTTTGTATCCCTTTTGGTACAAAAAGTAAGATAGTAATCTGGGGGGGGGGGGGGGGGGCTCGACAGTGCTGCACTGTAGTGACCCTTCACCGAACTGCGAATATCCGAGTTAAGCACCTTAATTCGGATATTAAACAAACCCGGAGGGGTATAGTATTACTAATATTATTACTTATATAGCCTATATTAATACTCCTATATCGTTTTTCAGTGAAAAACACAGAAAGCAGACCGGTTGTTAGTGTCAAAATAGCGATATTTTGATCCCCCACAAGTCGCGATTTTTGAGAAAAAAAGCGCTAAAGTAGTTTGTTACATCGTAGCTGCACTACCATAATAGATAGAACCGGTTAAGTTTAGTTCGAAAGTGGTTGGAACTATTTTGGTACCAAAAACCGAATTTTCGCGATTTTTGATACTACGTAACACTATAAAATCAGAAAATTTTTTGAAATTTTTGAGTTAGAACAGTAAAAATAGTTGTTTGGACAACGTCCACTAGTGAATCTACAAGTTTCAAAACCCGCTTCCCGAAAGCCTTCCGGGTTGCAGAGAAATCGAACGTGTTTGATTTGGTGGATTCATCAATCCGGAGGGGTACAGGTAGCATAGTTTTTCGCAAATTTTTTCAACTAAAGCGTTTTAGATCGGGTCTTTTGCATTGAACTAGAAGAGTATAGACCTTCTGAGCTCGGATCAATAATTTTTAGGTCGAAAGGAACAGAATTGCGGAAAAAGTTAGGCGGAACCTATAAGAGACAAACTTTTTGACTTCAAAACAAAAGACGTTTTGGTTAATAACTTTGGAACTACTGGGCATATCGAGTTGATCTTGGTATCAATAGATCAGAAATTAGCTGAGCTTACTGATAGGGTTAAAAAATTTTCGAAAAAGTAAGCGTGAAAATTTTTTGAGATTGTTTTTAGCAAATTCACCAATTTGGGAGGGTAGACCCTTCACGTTTTACAAATTTTTTTAGAAAAGCCCTTGCACCCCTACCAAAAGGTAAAAGCGGTTGAATAAAGTAACTTTAGGCCGTTCTAGACGAAAAGGGAAGGCTAATACCTTAATCGAGCCGAAGTTAGGCGAGCGATAAGACCCTTCACCGTTAGCGTGAATTGTCAAATAAGAGGCTTAACTTCAAACCGGAAGGGTCTAGGAAAGCAGTACATACCCTTCCTAGTTAATTGAAAAAGCAAAATCGCATCGGAGAACGTATCCGAAAGGGTATAGGTTGAAAGAAGGAAATCTCCGAAAAGCTACTATTACAGACCAGAGGGCTCCCAATCCGGAGGGGTCAAAAAAATCAAAAAAATTCTTTTTCTCTTCAAATTAGGAGGGGTCCGAATCCGGAGGGGTCTAATATTTGCTAATTCGGAGGGGTCCAAATCCGGAGGGGTCTTATATTTACAAACTCAGAGGGGTCCCAATCCGGAGGGGTCTAAATTTTGCTAGTCCGGAAGGGTCTTATTTTGCCAATCCGGAGGGGTATTATTTTATTAAAGGACTTAGGTAAACGGAAGAAAGACTAAAGTGAGAGGTATAAGGTTATTAGCAGACAGGCTAGGAATCAGTGACTGCACTGGTAACTTGCCTTTCAATAAAGACCAGACCAAAACAAAACAGGTCCGAACTCGGATATTCGCGACACTAAGTCTAAACTAAAAAGAGCGTAATTCATTGGCGTGGATTGAAACCCAAAACGTTTTTGTGAAAAGTGACTGCCCTGAGGATTGTAGTAGGTCTAGCTCGGGCAGTCCGAAGGCAGATAGGTAACACAGTACTCGGTGGGTGCAAGAGACGTTCACTTGAGAAAATAACTGCCTTCAAAGTTTTATCTTCGTGGTTATACAGGGATTCGTGGTCACTATTTAATAGAATCTTGTGAAATTTATTGTATTGTGTCATTATTATTGGTAGTCAAACTATAAGGTCACTAGCAATCGAATTGAGTGTATAGGCATTAACAAGTGACAAATTGAGAATGAGTCTAGACAAGTCAAGGATACCTAAACGGGGTAATAGCTCTAGGAAATTCATACCTAAAGCAAAGAAGAACAATGACCGATCCTTTTGTGGATTGGATCAAACGAGCCCGGACCGACAAAGGGGAGACGGTTTCAGGCAGAATGGTTGAAACAAGGAGTCAGAAGACCTCAGAAGAGCGAAAAGAACTGTTAGAAGTGGAGGTCAATACGGACCATGCCATGAACGACAGCCAGGAAGTACATGGACTGGAAGGGAGAGGCAGAAGGCTGGCGAGTGAATCTACTCCGGTGGAACAAGGCCATGAATTTGCCACTTCCACCGGGACATTGGATCGAGAGGAGATGTCGGAACTGTCCGACATCTCAACTGAAATAGCGGCAACTAGAAGATCTCCAACAGACAACACTATGATGGCAGGCGGAACTGAGAAACAAACAACGTCATCATCGTTCTCAGAAAGAATGAGGAACACCTTAGGAAACATCTTTCCATTCACCATGGGAGGAGGCGCAGGAAATGAAGGTGAATCCCAGGAGGAGGTGGACGAAGAAGAGCAAGTGGACTTTGGGTCTCAAGTCAGCCTCAATAGTTCGACCCAGGAGAATGAGGCATACGTCGGAAGAGAGACTGGAACCATGGATAAATTTGGTGTAGTGAGAACGATAAGCAAAGAGGTAAACACACCGGGCCAGTCAAGAGACTTCGCGATTATGACAAATTCAGAGCTGCAAACTGGGGAGAGTAGAAACAGAGGGCTAGGCAACGCATTGGCGAATCCTGAGGTGGATAATGAAAAGACGTCGAGGCAGAGAGTCAAGGCCCGGATCTCGACCAGCACGAAGCTACCTGGGACCGACAGGGTTACACCGCCACTAGTGACGCCACTCGTGGATAACGGGGCAGCACTAGAAGAAGCCTTAAACAACATAGTGGACAGTTTAGGAGAACAAAATGAATAGATTTCCATAAGAATGAGTGAACTAGAAAGGGCAGTTCACATTGAAAGAGAAAGTCTGCGGGAAGAAATAAACCGCAATAGACAAGAAGTTGGAAGGAGCGAAAAACGCTTGAAATAAAGAACGTACGAGCATATGGCGAAGAACTTGTCGCGAATGACAAGAGAAGCGGAACAGAGAGAGTTACGCTTAAGAGACGCTAAGTTGAGAATTCAGCAAGAGCAGTCTCTTGGGACTCTTGACACAAAGATAGACGCGATGATGGAGAGGCGAACTCAGGCTATCATGGACAGGTTGGACGGGCTACTAAGCAGCAACAGTGGACCAAAAGAAGGGGAACCGAACTCGGGAGGTCCCAGCAGGGAGCCGAAGGTGAACTTCAATGAACATCAAAAGAGGAAGACATATGGATCCACTAGAGGCAGGGGCAGTTCAACAGGCAATGCCACAAGGGATAATAGAACATGGGGCCCGAACAGTAGGGCAAGTTCAACGGGGAACAGACATACCTCTAATGAACGACCAACGCAAGGCACACATGCGACTGGGAGAAGTGATTCCGGTAACAGAGGGCATGCAAGCCCGGGGAGGAGTCATGTGGGCCAAGCGGGAAACACTCACGGCGATACGGATTGCAGGGATGCACCGCATACAGAGCCTTTGACAAGGTGTGAGGACACTCAGGCGGGACACTCAAGGGATGCTACGGCAATGTCCACAGCCTTTGAACCCCTAAACAGGTCTTTGGAGACATTCCTTACAAGGTTATCCAGAACCAATGAACGCAGTGAGAAGTTCAGAAGAGTCTTTAAGAAACCAAGATGCTATAAAGATGAATCTGATGGCTGTATTGATACCTGGATAGAGGTAACGAAGCTGCATTTCGAGGAAGAGGACTTGTCGGAGAGACAGGAATGCAGTGCGCTCACCAGCAATTTGGAAGGGACAGCCCTGAACTGTGTCATGGCAAGAAGCAATGTCAGCGTGACACAGCTGAAAATCTTCGAAATCTTGTTAAACCGTTTCGGATCAGGGGTGCAGGGGCACCAACCGATGATGCGCTTCGAGAAACGGAGGCAACGAGAAGATGAAACGATAGACAAGTTTCTCGATGACTTGGAAATGCTGAGAAGACGCAGCCAACCGGATGAGTCAAATCGAAGGATGAACCTGGCCGTAGCCTCAAAATTCATCGATGGTGTGAAGAATGATGAACTTCGAACAATGCTAGCAACGCATTACACACCACTATCAACCAATGCGCCAACACCAGAGGAGTTGAGGCTCAAGTCAAAAGAGTATCTTTTGTTGAAACCTCCTTCGAGATCTGGATACTACAAGAACAATTATGGCAATTTTAACAATGGGCCAGCAAACCAAGGGAACAATTGGTACAAACCAAGGGATGATATGGACAAGAGACGCTCTTGTGCCAAATGCAGTTCAACGGACCATCATGTGTCAGCATGCCTAACTTACAAACAAGGCATGAAAGCAATAAGCTTTAGCCTGGAGGACGAAGATGCGTCAGAATTGGACCATGAGGATTTCATGAGAGGGGTAATTGCAAAATTCGGCCCGAAGTGTTTCTTTTGCAACTTGGAAGGTCATTTTAAATCAGATTGTCCGCAATTCTGGGATGCAGTGGCAGACATCAAGCATCCAAGGCATGAAGAAGCTTTGTCAGGAGTGAAAGCCAGCAAGGCTCGCCTGTTGAGTGAAGCGGAGGCACGCAGAAAAGATAAACCTCAAGAGCTGGCGGCAAAGAAAATGCAAGCGGTAACAGAAGAGACACGTGAACCGGAACCAGCAACTGCGGCCGATGACTTCAAGATTGATTATAGGGCAGCCGCTAGGGATGCTCTAAATAGAGTACAGCAGGAACTGGTGACGAAAGAGATCGAACAAAAAGTGAAACTTGAACTGGAGAATGAGAAACTTCAGGAGCAACTGAATACCTTCGAAGCAACGGAGTTCGAGGAAACTAAAGCACCAAGCAGTTTGAGCATGAAACTTAATGTGATCTCCGGTCAGAGGTTCGGTATGGTGCCGCAAGGAAGCAAGATACAGTCGATAATCTTAGTGGCTGGACATCAGGTAATCAGAAATTTAAGTGAACCATCCGAGTTCACTTTGATGCATATGGACACATATGCAGATTATCTGAGGCAGGTGGAGCCACGCACCGAGTCGAGAGCTGTGCGAGGACTACTAACAACGGGTGGCCCTCGCATGAAGAAACTTCATGGACGCTACCTAGAGGTCTATGGGCCGTATCAAGTGATGCTTGTTCTGTGTTGAACTTATGATTTATATTCAAAACCGAGAGTTTAGAATACGTCTTGAATTGGATAATGTAGAAAGAATTATGATTGATTTTAGCAGGAAAGAATCACGTGAAAAGTGGCGGGAATTAAGATGCAAGAAAACAAGAAACATATTACATGTACATAAAAGCAATTTATAATAAAACTCTTTGGCATACATTGAAGTTAGCCACGTCTGAACATCCAGCCCACCTTGAGAGATCCTCTCAAAAGATAATAGTCACATAACTAATAATGAGAGCTCTAAGGAGACCGTTTTTTGACAAATGGTTTTTCTTTCAGATATGTTTGCGACATATGATGTACCCACTGATGAGACGATGAGAATTGCCGATTTTGTGAAAGAGTGTAAAGCAGCTGATGAGTTAATGGAGATGGCCGTGAAAGGAAGATACGAATTTCTGCCTGTCAAATCTGTCTTTGGGTTTTTAAAGAATCCCAAACAGCCCGGGGTTATAAAGAATGAAGTAATCAGATTCCAAAATGATGCTGTTAACACAGCTTCCAAGAGTGAAAGATTTGACGACTTGCAAAGAGAGTTTAACGTAGGCGAACCAGGCTTGGATTGTGGATTTGGAAATGATGTTTATCAGCCCGTTGTGCCAAAGAGCAGTCAAAAATATCAGTATGGGAAAATCATTGTAGGGAAGATGAAGAAGTGTACGATCCGTTTTTATTGATTTCTAGAGGCATATCATTTACACCCTGGCATATCGATGGAGATCCGCCCTTGACTGCATGGTCGCAACTTCAGCGTGGGGAGAAACTTTGGTTTTTCACAACGAATAGAAGAGTAACCAATTTTCTGCTACGAAAACCAGAAAGTCGATGGTCGCCGTCCAGTTGGCTAACCGAGTCCTTGAGAATGGATCGTAAAGACCTGTGGGTTCATGTGCAAAAACCAGGTAATGATATTACTGAATAAATGTTAAGACACTACTTGAAATATTTTCATTTGCAGGGGAAGCTATATATCTACCGTATTGTACTGGCCACATGGTTTTGACGTATGAGTAGTGTGCTGCTAACATGGTCCATAAAAACCAGTGATTCTACTGAGGTAATGCAGAAAAGACAAGTGCAGTACACAGCTCCAACAGGTGTAGCTCATCCGGTATTGAATCCAAGAAGCCGAAGTCAGAAGATGCAGCTCGTGATTCCGGCCTCCCAAAGTCCGCCAAAGTGTGGCGCGCGTGGTGGTATTGTTACCCAGTCAACGCCCTGTTGTATGATGAAGCTTGCGGCAGAGTTCTTCTTGTCGTTGCCCAGAATTTCACGTAATGCTATCATCTCATTTCGTGCACCAATGAAGTTGGTAGCATTGTCACTATATATACATGCAGGCTTTCCCCGTCGAGCAATGAACCGTTTCAAGGCTGATACACAAGATGGTGTTGATAGGGAAGAGACAAGTTCAATGTGGACCGCTTTGGTGGTGAAACACACAAGTAACGCAATGTACGCTTTTCCCACGGACTTGGAAGAGGTTTTGAGAAAAATCGGTCCACCAAAATCAATGCCAACATGCGTGAAAGGTCGTGATTGGGTTATACGTTCCTGGGGAAGGTCTCCCATAATTGGGTTTGCACTTGCTAGCCGTCTTGCGAAGCGTCGGCAAGTAATACATGATTGTGTCACTTTAGTTATTACCTTTTTGCCACCGGTTATCCAGTATCTTTGACGTAAATGTGACAGCGTTGCTTGTGGGCCTCCATGCATGGTTTCGGTATGTGCTTGACGGATTAACAGAGTTGCTAGATGTGATTTGCCGTCTATTAGTATTGGAAACTTCAAATCGTTGCTGTGATCACTTTGCGCTAACCTTCCCCCCACTCGTAAAAGACCGCTATCTTTTTCAACAAAGGGCGTCAGCGACAGGAGTGCTCCTCTGTACGATGTCTCCTCAGATAGTTGCGAGATCTCATCATTGAAAAAGTCCTTTTGATGGCTTGCTAGAAGTGCGTGTAGTGCCGTGACGAGTTCATCTGCCATAAGATTGCCTTTAGGAGTTGTAATTTTCCTTAACAACTTTGAAGCTCGGAGTAGCCATGCAGTCACTCGTACAAGTCTAGACATAACAGAGAACCTGGTCTCGAATGGTTGACATAGAGGTACCTTATACGCATGAAGAATCGTTCGCTTGCGTCTCTCTGAATCCTCGTTACTGATGATTGACGGTTGTTGGGGCCATGTGATAGGATTTTCGGCGAGCCAGGAAGGGCCATTCCACCAAAGTTTATGAGAAAGGAGAAGACTAGGGGCCAATCCTCTGGAGGCGCAATCCGCTGGATTTTCGGCTGAGGGAACATGCTTCCAAGAGGCAGGTGGAATAATTTCTTGTATTGCTGTGTATCGATTGCCAACAAAACATGACCATTTTGCTGGGTGGTCGTTGATCCACGACAGAACTACAGTCGAATCAGTCCATCCGATGGGTTTGAGCATTGGCTTCTTCTGAGAAGAGAATGCATCCAGGCATGCTTTCAATAATTTGCAGCCTAAGGCAGCAGCGCTAAGTTCCAATCTTGGTATACTTATTTGCTTAATGGGAGAGAGCTTTGTCTTAGCGGAGAGGAGGTTTACAACAACATTTCCAGTGGCATCCGTACAACGGGAGTAAACTGCTGCAGCAAATGCGCGCTCTGAGGCATCACAAAAAACATGAAGTTGCATTTCAACAATAGGCGATTGATGTGTTAAAGGTCGGTTGATTGTTAAATTTTGAAGCAAAGAAAGTTCTCCTCTAGAATTTCTCCATGACATCTCAATAGATTCCGGAAGTCGTTCATCCCAATCAGATCCAGCCAGCCAGCATTCTTTCAAGAGAATCTTGAACTGTAAGATTGTAGGAGAAAGCCACCCCATGGGATCGTAGAATGTGGAAACATCAGACAGCAGTTTCCTCTTTGTCAACTTTGATATTTCAGGCATTCTTGTTATAGTGAACGAAAATTGATCAGTGATTGGGTGCCAATTCACACCAAGGGTCTTGATTGAGTACTGTTTGTCACAGATTGTGTAGGCTTCGGGTGCCTCTTGCAACGAAGTCGGTAATCTTGTGATTACTTGTGGGCAATTGCTTGACCACTTTCGAAGATCGAAACCACCTTTCTTGAGTGTTGATATAAGATTATCTTGTAATACGACTGCCTCTTCCACAGTGTCTGCACCTGTAAGAGCATCGTCGACATAAAAATCGTTTCTTATGACTTGAGCGGTGATTTCGTCGTCAACATCTAAAGCTGTTTCCGTGAGGGATCTAGTTGAATGGTATGCAGATGAACGTATCCCATAGGTCACGCGAGTCATCCTGTAGGTCTTAATGGGTTTCTTTGGATCGTTTCGCCAGAGTATCCGATGAAAGTCCTTGTCTGGTCGTGCTAAACAGATTTTTCTATACATTTTGGCCACATCAGCAGATAAGGCAATTTGATGAACTCGGAAGCGACTGAGTATATTGAACAAACTATCTTGGATCACGGGACCAGTCATGAGTGTGTCATTAAGAGATGGACCTCCACCACTCGTTTTGGCTGAAGCATCAAAGACAACACGAAGCTTAGTTGTCGTACTAGAGTCCTTAGTCACACAGTGATGCGGAAGGTAAAACACGTCTGCGCAATGTTTATTGATTTCTGCTGCGGGAACGAGTTCTAGATGTCCTAGATCAATGAATTCGTTTACAAATGCTTCGTACTTATCCTTCAGTTGCTTGTCTTTTAAGAGACGTTGTTCAAGTAATAAAAAGCGTCGTTCAGCTTGTTGGTAGCTTTCAGCGAGAGAAGGGGCGCCGTCCTTTACTGGAAGTTTGACAACGTACCTCCCTTCATCATCCCGCATTGTTGTTTTAGTGAAGTAATCTTCACATTCCCTTTCTTCTTGAGTTAGACGAGAACTCTTAGGGACTTCTTCCAATTCCCAAAACTTCTTGAGAACTTGATCCGTATCTTCTTGCATAAGTAAGTGATTCACGATTTCTTCCGTATTGTGGGTCGTCATAGAGACATGCTTCGATTGCGATGAATTTGAAGAGGTTGCACCAGATACAATCCAGCCCAAGTCTGTTTCTTGAAGACAAATTGTATCGCTCAACTTGATCAATCCAGGTTTGAGAAGTGCTGAGTAGACGTCCACTCCAAGAAGAACATCAATTCTGCCAGGCTTGTGAAAACTGCTGTCAGCCATATCAAGATTGTTGATATGCTTCCACCCGCCGAAGTTCACGTTAGCCAGTGGGAGGTTGCAGGTCACACGAGGCAGGACAATGAATACTCCTGTCAAAGATTTGGAGAATCTGGGAAGCATTTCAGCAGTAACAACTGAATTTGATTGTGCGGAGACTGTCTCCCCCACGGATTGAAGATTAGTAGTTACTTTCTGACAACGCAATCCTAGCTGCTGGGCACAATGGCGTGTCATGACCGAAGCAGTTGAACCTTGATCTAGTAATGCGCGAAAATATTGTACATTACCATGACGATCCTTGAATGCAACCTGCGCAGTGGGTAGGATGGTATCCGTCTCCTCGGGTCTCCTGGTGCCAATATGATTGATCGCTTGGGCGGACCTGTGTAGCAGCGTGTTGTGCTTGCCTTGACATGTCTTGCATGTGCTTGTTGAGTTGCATTGATTCGCAAAATGACTAGAACGTAGACAGTTATCACATAGTTTGTTCGTCTTGACAACTTGAAAACGCTCATCTATCGTCTTTTCTCGGAATGAATTACAGGAGAATAGTTTATGATTCTTGGATTTACAGCAAAGACAATTGTCTTTAGTTAAATGGTAGACATTGGAATGGTTGTTTTTGTTCCGATTGGACTGTGATTGCTTTGCTTGGCTGCTAGGCTGTATAGAAGCATGAGGTGAAGCTTCTAAGGATCGTGCTCGTTGATCAATGAACTGGAGTACATCATCCAAATCATGTAGTTGTGGACCAGGATTCTGAAGCTCCCATTGTCTTCTTGTTTCCGGGTCCAATTTCTCTAGAATGAGATACGTAGATGTACGCACTAGTATCCACTTTATGAGATTGAAGGGCTGACAGGTGCTCCACAATCTTCGACTGTAGTTTCCTCAGGGCACTGACATTTTCGCTTTTCAATGCCGAAAATGCAAGAAACTCCTGAATATGAGCATTGATTACTGAGCGTCTGTTGTCGTATCGTTTTATGAGCTGTTGTTTAGCAATGGCGTAGTTTGCGTCGGTGATTGACAAAGAAGCTATGATTCTGGCAGGTTCATCTTTGAGGGCTGCTTTGAGGTAGTTTAGTTTCTGCGCATCACCGAGAATTATTCTTGTCAATAGACGCTGTGAAGAGATCGTAGAACGAAGAGCATTCCACATATTTACCAGAAAATGTAGGCAATTCGAGTTTAGGTAGTTGTACCTGCTTAGATTGAACGCTCTGCGATGGCTGAGGTTGCGAAAGTGGAGCTGGTGCTATATGCCTTTCGACTTCACCGATGAAACTTGATATTTGATAGATTGCTGTTTGCCAGTTTGCTGTTTTCTCTTCAGTTTCTTCTATTTCATTTACTTGTGAAGAATCTGGAGTGATAGCTTCAATCGTCTTGTTGATGGAATTGAGTGTGATGAGCTTCCTGTCCAAGTGCATCAGAACAACTTTGAGTGCCTCAAAATCTTGCTTCGATACTTGGTCAGTAGGATTTGCCATGATTGCATTGGCGTCGTTGATGTACTTAGTGACAACACCACGATGTGCTCCACGAGTACTTCTTTCCCTTGCTAGGGTAGCTTGATTGTCTTCCGTGCTGGGAGTTGACATCTTGAAGGATTATGTGAATGATATCACGTCGGGGTCACCAAATGTTCTGTGTTGAACTTATGATTTATATTCAAAACCGAGAGTTTAGAATACGTCTTGAATTGGATAATGTAGAAAGAATTATGATTGATTTTAGCAGGAAAGAATCACGTGAAAGTGGCGGGAATTAAGATGCAAGAAAACGTGAAACATATTACATGTACATAAAAGCAATTTATAATAAAACTCTTTAGCATACATTGAAGTTAGCCACGTCTGAACAATGCTGAACGTGGATGGAATCAGTATCTACACTAGGACTTATGTAACAACAGATGATGACCAAATGGGGCAGATCTATTTGGGTGAGGAGGAACTCAAAGCCCGCAGGATAGGCCATGACGCCATGATGGAACAAGATGCAGTACACATTGGGAATGAAGCAGATGTGAACGCACATCTGCTCGACACCAACGGAACGAAAATGGGAGTCACAGGGCTTCTGGACACAGGAGCGGTAGTGAGTGTGATGCCGATAAAAACTTGGGAAAGAATGGGCTTCACGAGGGAAGATCTAATTCCAACGAATCTCCGACTGGCCGCCGCCAATCGAGGAGCTATTTACGTAGCCGGAAAAACACCAATAACGGTCCTCCACATGGGAGGACGTGATCCTTGGATGAGCTTCCTGGTGGTAGTGAATTTGGACGACGCCGACCAATTCATCTTGGGCAGAGATTTTGTCAGGAATTTTGACGTGATGATTGACTTGAACAACGGTCTGATACGGATTAGAAACCCGGACCGGAAGTATGTTAAGAAACCAATTAATAGGATAATAACAGACGAAAACAAGGTACCAATTTTTTTAGATAGAAAAGTAAAACTACAGCCAGGACAAGCTGTGGTGGCAATTTTTAGAATGAGGAATTTGAATTCGTTAAGTGATAGTAAACAGGTTTGCTTAGTACCGAATCCAAATAGTCAGAGTTCGGTGATTTTGGGCCGGAGCTTCTCGGTAACGCGAAACGGACTGTGTGTCAGTGTGTTATTGAACACACTGGACACCACGGTTTCAATCCAGCGTGGAAAGAAGCTTGGCTACGCTTTGCCGATGAGGACCGACTATGAGGAGACACAAAACTTGAAGAAACATAGTGTGAAAGACTGTCCCTATCATGCTAGTAAAGATAAAATTTTAAAGAGGATTAATGAATTAAAATCTATTCATAAATTGTTTTCAATGAAATCCGAAACGGACGACGGCTTATCAAGCTGCTCGAATTTTCCGGAACGCCCCTCGTCATATGAACTAGAATCTGACAAACCGGTTTTGCCAGAGATAGAACATGTAAAAGGGAAAATAGGCGAGGGAGATTTCGGAAAATTGCGGGGCCTCCTAAATCGGAACGCAGATGTATTTTCAAAACATAAGGCGGATATCGGTTGCTGTAATTTCGTCGAACACGAAATCGAACTTGAAGAGGGCGCCGTTCCCCACAGGGAAGGCGCAAGACGAAAGACGCCACACAAATCGGAAGCGTGCCGAGCGGAAATAGAAATGTTGCTTGAATACGACATGATAGAACCCTCGAAATCGCCATGGGCCTGCGGGGTAGTAATGGCGAAAAAGAAAGGGGGCAGCTTAGATTTTGTTGCGACTTTCGTTACTTGAACGCGGTAACAATTAAAGATGCGTAGCCGATACCGCGGATAGACGAGAGCCTCTCTAAGCTTGGTGATGCCAAGTTCTTCGCCACATTGGACTTGGGTTCTGCCTTCTGGCAGGTCCCTCTGCGGAAGAAGGATAGAGAGAAAACCGGATTCGCGTGCGAATTGGGATTGTACCAGTGGAAGAGGATGCCCTTCGGCTTGTGCAATGCAACGGCCACTTTTCAAAGACTGATGGCTCAGGCTTGGACTAGAGTGACCAAGAAGTACGGGAATCTCGTGATGTGTTACGTGGATGACGTAGTCATAGCGACACCGACCCTGGAAGACCACATTGATAGGCTCGATGAGGTCTTTGGATGCATGAAAAGAGCAGGATTGAAGTGCAAACCATCGAAATGTGAAATCCTTGGGGATTCGATTAAGTACCTGGGAAGAACAGGGGAGCAGCAAGCGAAAGAAAACCGTCACCTTTGTGGACCAGGATAAGGAAGGTGAAAAGGCAGAACAAAATCTGCTGCAAGACTATTTGTCCGGGGAGACGAATGATGAGAAGAACCAGCGATCACAAGATCAACACCCGGGACAAAAAAGTTTGTCCGGGGAGTCTGAGATATACGAGAAAATTCCTGATGAGAAAAAGGACCTAGAGAACAGGGTTTTGTCCGGGGAGTTCAGATGGATGCGAAGAAGGCACAGACATGATCTGGAGGAGCGTGCAGTCTCCAGCACAACCTCTTCAACGGATGACAATTCCCGAAACTCAGGAATGGACAGCTATTCAGACAGGAACTCGAGCTCGGGATCAGAACTGTCCGAACTAGCGATCCACACACTACTAGTGGAAACTCGGGCAAGGGATCTGGACAAAGAGGTGTACCAGGATCCTGACAGCGATCGCTACCTTATACCAAGCGAAGGAGTCTTTGACAACGCAGCGGATGATTTGGAGACAATAGCGGTATCGAAACGTTCGATAACTCTGTTGCCGCAGAAAGAGGTAGTCAGGACTGATCTTCAGCCGTTCCAGCAAGAAACACAGCCGCTGGCGAAGATTTGTTGCGTTAAGATGGAAGACACACATCAGCCCAATGAGCTGAATAGTCAGATGAGGGTCATGAAGACGTACTTGAAGGCGAGATACAGACTATCGGATCTTCTCAGGGCGCAGAGAAATGATCGCATGACAAGCAACCTGAAAAGGTGGATCGAGAATGGTTCTCCCGATAAAGGGGACCTCGAGCAAGATAGTTATCGCATCCTGAGACAGTACTTCGTGCAGAAGCAAGGGAGGTTATATTTGAACAAAGACGGGATTGTGGCTTGCAAAAGAAGATAGGAAGACAGAGTCCTATACAAGTATAACGCGATAGTGTTACCGCAACTCTATCAGACAGAACTATTATTCAGGTCGCATGATCAGATGGGCCATCAGGGGATCGAAAAAGTATATCAGAGGATCCTGAAGCGCTTTGAGTGGCCTGGAATGAAAAAGGCATGTGAGAAGTGGGTAACAGCATGTCTGTCATGCCAACAGGTCAAGGATCCAAGGAAATTGCGATGGAGTCGTCTGAATTCAATGAGGTGGTGCAGATAGATCACCAGAAGATATGCATGACAGACAGTGGTTATAATCAGGTGTTGGTCATGATAGATCATTTTACGAAGTATGCTGAGGCCGTGCCCTGCATAACTGCCTCGGCGGAAGAGACATGCGACCACCTGATCAATACGTGGATAGCGAGACATGGCTGTCCGATGACGTTTCAATCGGATAATGGAACAGCTTTTGTAGGAGAGCTTACGAAAGAGCTTATGAGACGCTCACAGGTCGCTCAGGCTCACTCCACGACATACCACCCTCAGACGAATGGCTTAGTGGAAAGACAGAATAGGACGTTAGTGTCGATGCTGAGAGTATATTGTTCCAGGTACATGACCGATTGGGACAGATACCTTCCACAGGTGATGGGAGCATATAACAGCACGCAACACTCCACCACCGGAGTCAATCCACACATGATGCTAACTGGACACGAGAAGTCTTTACCCTTAACCTTCTTCTACCCAGAGTATGAGGGAAAGAAAACGTCTCCACAGGTCTACGTGAGGGATGTGATCAGACGCCAACAGGAGTTGAACGATTTGTGTAAACGAAATACTCAGCAAGCACAGGCAAGGCAGAGGAAAAGATTCGACAAGAAAGCAGCTGGTGCAAAAGCTTACTCGGTGGGAGACTACGTATGGGTATTTCAGAACGTTATACCACCGAAAGGGACGAAAAAGCTCCTAAAAAAGTGGAGGGGACCCTTCATGATTACAGAGGTGCACCAGGAGGGATGCTTTTATAGACTGAGTACTGGCCGAGCCGCCCACTACAAGAACATCAAGCCACACAATCCATCGACAGAAGACTGGTGTATACCTGCAGATATGGAAGAAGGGGATTATCTAATGATGGATCCTGCTTGTGAGGTCAACGAGAAGGCCACCAGGGAGAAGAACGATGGAAACGAAGTCGTGGAGGAAGGAACGGACACACCGCTGGACCTGGATCCAAACGAGGTGATCGAAGCGGACGATGAAACCTTACCCTACCTTGAGGAGGATTGGCAGGATCCCGAACAGATAGAGGTGCCCAAGAACTTGGAACCGGATCTTCCGTTCACGATACAGACTCGTCAGAAGGACGGGACAAGACCCAGAAAGAAACACAATCCTTACGGTGACGACTTTGTAGTGGATAGGATAGATCTGAAGAAGATAGTGGAGGAAGTAGTGGGTCTAGAAGAAATAACTGTGTCACAAGACATTGACATAGTCGATGATCACAATGAGTGGGTCGACGAGCGGTCGAAATCCGAGGTGGAATTCGACGACGAGCAACAGCAGTCATATGAACAAGACTTGACGAACCTGCGTGTCCTAGAGTGGCTGAACGAAATGACCTCGGACCCAGAGCGGACCAGCGTCACGATTCAAGACGTAGGTCGTGAAAGCATGAAATACATCAAGACCGAACGAGATGATCCTTCCGAAGAACCTAAGAAACCTGACATAGGTAGGGTAGTTGAGTCATATTTTAACTTACCAAATGAATATTCAAGTAACATAACAGACGGGGATACTAACAGACGGGGATTTCATACTCACAAATAGATCATGTGCAATAGCAATCACAGCAGACATGAGTTTTAGGACAGCGTTAGCGGCAGATTTTAAGAGAGAATACAAAAACGTGGAATTCCTTTGGAAGCAAAGACCAGGGATAGGGGGCGTATCGGCCTTACCTCCGGCGGCGTCGCAGATAACGGGAAAATACCTATGCTTCTTGGTAACGAGGGCGACGGAGAAGCAGCACGTGGACCCAGAGAACCTAGACTTGTCCTTGACGAGGCTGAGGGACTTCCTCGTGGAAATGGACGTGAAGGAACTCTCGCTTCCAGTGTACGATCGAAACAGAGGACGACTGCATCCTCGGGAATTGTACGCGCTTGTACACGTGATTTTCTCTGATACTAGTATACAAGTATATTTACATAAGAAATATTACTTAAGTATAGGCTGAGTGACGAGCGAGAGGGTGTTAGGCTAAAGACTAAGTTTTGTGTAATGTGTGATATGTGTGCTATGTTATGTTCTGTGTTATGTTATTAAGATCGTCGGTAAGAAGGGGTTAGTGACCATGAACAACTGAATGACGATCTTAGGAATAGATCCAAAGTTTGGACTGTCCAATCTTGGGTCGAATTCCAAAATTTTAGAGACCGATTGATTTTAATAAATTTTAGGATAAATACCTTTTTATCTGAACTGTTTTTTAAGCAAATTTTAACAATATATGTTAAGGTGAGACTGACAAGTGCGATATTTGTGACCTCTTTTCTAGATCCTGATTGATCATTTAATTACTCACTTGAGTCAAAACCTTGGAATCGAATCGAATCAAATCAAATCTGAAGAACAGTATGGACAATTTCAACTTGGATGAATTGATGGACCTGGCAGAGGCATATGTAGGACCGATGATAGATGCGATCTATCTTCGGCTGATCGATCGAGACTTCGCTCTGGAGGACCCAGAGGTAGTCATGTTGCTGACCGCCCTGATCAACATCTTGGGGCATGACAACCGTGGGGACCGCCCCACGGAAGTCCTGTTGATGGCAGCATATGGAGAGAGGGGAGTACTAGACCGACCGAACATGAGACTGATGAGGTGGAGAAACGGGGCTCTCTCAGGGAGTGACTTGGCGAATGAGCCTGGATTGGGAAGTTCTAGGACTTACCAACCAGGCGAGATGCCTATGCCCTCCAAGCCCAAACCCGGGCTGACGAGAATGCATCAGGAGAGGAACAGTGAGGCTGCCTCGTCTGGTTCACCACTGAGAGCACCTGTGCCACCAAAGAGGGCGAAAGTAGGACAGAAGGTTCAGACGAACCAAACCATGCAAGATCTGGATGAGATGAAGGATGAACTGGAAAGTACGAAGGAGCTGGACGAGATGACCAAAAGCATGCTCAAGATGGAGGACGATCGAGACATGTGGAGAAAATTGCTCGAAGACTGCAACAAAAAGCATGGTCAAGAAATTGAGTGCTTGAGGCAGGACTACAAAGCGAGATCGGAACAGATGGCGTTGACAACGTCCGTGGAGAAAGTGATACCTGCAAGGAATATTCTTCGTGGGCAGTCCCCGATGGAGCTCTTGACGCCTCGAGAAATGAGTCAGACAACGGAGACACGGCTCCCGACAGAGACAAATCGAGTAACGATCCCGGACCCTAGTGACACCTTGGGTGACCCCGTCGTGGAACAAACGGTGAGGAAGCTGATAAACAGCTGGACGACTGGTCGCCAACAAGAATGCACCAGGTTCCGGGGTGACTGCACCCTATGGAACGATCGACGACGCGGGCAGAGTACGACTCTCCCAGACCGTGATCAGACAGGGGATAAGTGACGTGACGCCACTCATGGCGAGCTCGAAGGCCCCAGAGAGAAGAATACAGAAGATGCCAGCGAAGAAAGTGTCTCGCATAATAGACGTACAAGAGAACAATCAATTGAAATATAATTTCACGGGAGTTCCGGAGACAGATCCGAGAGCTTGCTTCAATCGAGCGACTTGGAGCCCTGCAGTAAACCTGCAGCAACCACCACTGGGGACATCGCATCTGATACTGGGAGACAGCTTGGTCAGAGTACTATCGAATTTGAGGACCTCGTGGGTCACCACGGTGATGGCCTTTGGAGGCGCGACGATAGCCCAGTTATATCGAATGGTGGAACTGATGAATCCAGGGAGGATCCCCAATGTGATGATCCTGGTTGGGAGGAATGACATCTCGAGAGGTTCAGATGAGCAGGAAGCACTACGGGAGTCAATGATGGTGTTTGTTTACTACCCTCTGGCAGAAATTCAATTGCGCGGTACTGACCGTTTGCACTGTGCCAATGAGCACGAGAAGCTTGACAGCAGCAGGAAGAAGGCACAACGAGGGAGTCGTAAGGTGGAATAACATCTTGAGGAACCTCGCAAGTCGGAACGCCGGAAGAATGATCCTCATGGACATCGAACATGAGTTGAGAGCTATGGATCACGCCAGACTGACCACGGACGGCATCCACTTCGACAGTATCGAAGGACAAGCTTGGTTGAATGGAGTCTTCCAAGAGCGGTTGGACGAACTAGAGGCGGAACTCTTTGACACAGGAGTGCTGAAGGAAGAAGGAACAGCGAGTGACGCGGTGATTACTACCTTTGTGCCTCCTAGCCTGGAAACACGCTTGGGGACGGTTCCGGCCGTCACGAACTACAGACAACAAAGCTCCAGCGAACCAGGTCAAAGGACAGACGTACAGGATCGATTGGGAGAAGCGCCGATGAGGCGGACCATCCATCCTAGAAGAATAGGACCTGTCGACCCAATCGAAGAGACAGCCGGCACGTCTAGATCGGACACAAGATCGGAGACGACAAGTACCAGTCGAGAGGAGAGACGCCCGGGCAGAGGCTCGTTGATGTGGTCAAGACCCATACCGTCTCCCTGGCATGTATACAAAGACGAGCTAATGAAGCTGGATCTCCAGAGGGTAAGCTTCATCGAAGATGCACGGAGGATGCTGAATGGAGCGACGCTATCCGTCAGCAGATTGTACTCGATAACCGGCGTAGACTGGTTGATCGCCGCTAGCATAAATTTCAGCTCCACGACGGCCTTGAGATTCGCTGACCTAGAGGGACTGCCCTCTAACAACACAATGGGACCAGTGAACGCGAGACCATTGCAAGACGTGAGATTGAATCATGATGAAGGGAATCGAGAAGAGAGACCTGGAAGATTTCTAGTGACAAGGGCGCCGATCGGACAACATGTTAAGATGTTCAGGCAAGTAAGCTCACCCCCTGGTCATGTGAAGGAGAGAATATACCCAAAACTAGTGAATCAAGATGGTGATGTCCAAAGATACGGCGGATTGAAAGCGATAAAGAAAGATGAGACCATCTTCGCCGCCTATGACAAAGCAGAAATGAGGAAGGCCAAGATTATGATAGTAGCCATTTCAGAATTCGTGTACACCTCCAAGTCTCTGTTTTGGCCGGACGTCATAATGTTGGCAGCGGTCGACCTGGACCTACTGCAATCGATATCTCTGGCTATAGGGGTACAAAGGCAGACGGACATGAACCCAATTACGATCGTGTTTGCTGGCATCAATGACCATCTACACAGTAGAGGTTTTCTGAGCAGACTCAGAGATCCTACAACGGCAGAGAACGCTGTGTGGCCAGCGATAAAAGATATCCTTGAGTCGATGGGTGAAGTGGTGGATGCGACGAAGGAGGGGTCGTTCACCAAAGTGACACCGAGAATAGTATTTGCGTTGTCTCCAGGGTATGCACATCTCCCGGATGGACTGAAATTTGTGTATGCGATTGTGACCTTGCTTTCGGAAAGAAATATGATGTGATCATATCAGCCCCGAATCGCATGATAGAGATGGAGAACCTGAGGCCACTCAAGGCTGAACTACCTGCTGTGTGGTCAGATATCTCAAACGCGATGAGAGGATTCAAGGACCATGCGCTACACATGTTAGTGTTGGACGAGGTGCTGGGGTTGGAACTGTCCAATTTCAGTCGACAGCTCAAACTGAAACCGGGAATAGACGACGACCATCGAGTGATCGCGGCGATGTCCAACGACTTATGGTTCCGAGCAATGGAAGTGACAGGTGAAAACACGAAGAAAAATTCACTAGAGACGAGAGCTCAACCAGTGGCTACACTTGAATCCTAGAGTAGCGGCATTGGGTGCAGATGCTTTTGAGCAAGGCCCTGTGATGATCACAAAGATCCATGCCTACTTGTTGAAGGAGGTGAACCTGTCGGAAAATGCCGGAGAAAAGACCGCTGAATTTATGAACAGAATGGGTCTGATTACTCTGGAAACCTTCTGGACCCAGGAAGTGAAGGGACATGAGGGCTTTGAACGGACAGACAGCATGCTGGAAGGGTTGGGAGCCGGATGGACCGCGTCCTTCTTGGCAAAAGTCTACCCGAAAGTCTCGCATTACTTGATAAAAGAATTCCTCCAAGCAGTAGTGGAAGTGTCAATAGTGGAACTAATAGCCTTGTTCGTGACATTTGGAGCAGAGAGTTTCGTGAAAGGACCGGCGATGCTGCTCACCGAAGGAATCCAGAACATGCGGTTAGATGGACTTCTTGACATTGATTGCGATTACCCACGGAAACTTGGGAGGACTAATGAAATTGACACGTTGTCCAGAGCAGATGAGAGAGAGAATGAGGAACTTAGACATGAAGAAATCCACGGACTCGTGGAATAAGATAAGAGACCTGAGACACTCTTATTCAATATCTCTTACAACAAAATCGCTTTGGAACGGGAGAAGACGAGACTATTGAAAGAGAGGAAGATGTTAGACGACATGTTGGAGGCATGCCCCTGTTAACCGATCTGAGCTTGGCTATGAGAACCGATCCCTTAGCGCTGATCAGAGGAGTCACGGAGTTTGTGACAGTGATCTATGGACCAGCAGTTACGTTTGCGTTCCCTGACGTTAAGGTGGAGGCATATAGGAGGCCGGTGCTGCACCTGAACCTCATATCAACAGTGGACGGTAATACACTAAACTGGTGTGAACAGCACACATTGCGGGAGATCATGAGTGAAGATCTGTTATTTACGAAAATATCGGAGCCAGAGATGACAGTCATCAATTTTGACGATCACTTCCGTGATCGCATGGGAGAAGTAGAAAGAGGACACATCGAAGTGTTTCCGAAGCTTTGGAATCTGAGACCCTATGATAAAACGAATGGTGAAATAACCAGAGTGCCTCGTCTCACTGCAGCATATCATAAAGTGAGAGAAGAGACGAAGGACTGGGGTGATTACGAGAAGCTGCCGGAGGCAATCCCTGAATTCCCTCTGATAAGAAGGATGTTGCTCGGATCACTCTCCGTGGTACAAACTCCTAGGTTGAGAGCATTCGAAACCAATGAAAGGAGAGTAGGGAATTTCGTGGGAACGATGGATCCATACTTTGTAGGGAGAAATGCCGCCGTGTTACAATACACACGATTTGCATATACGGATCAAGCGACGAGAAGGCGAATAAGCAACGCCGCGACTCCCAAGCCTGGAAGATTCGACGAGGAATGGACGGGATTAGGCTTACCTCCGATGAAGATGAGAGGCAGGAACGAACTGCCTGAAGCCTCCTTGATCCTGACTAGTGTGAAACCGGAGTTGAAAGTGGGAGAAACACTGCAGGCGAGAACCTTCCTAGCACCCTTCGGCTGCGAGGAAATCAAAGTGGTCCATGGAGAAGGAAGATGGATCGGCCGGTATATTGATAATACCGAAGTTTCCGGAAGGAACCGACAATGATAAGCAAGGACCCTCAAGCAGAAGGCGTACGGGACTTTAGCATCGTCTGAGATACAGGTAGAAACGATGGAGCAGTTGGTGAGCCTTCCATGGAAAGCAGTGGTATTAAGGTAAGAAGAGATGAGGACTACGCCAAGAATACACGCTCTCGTGGCAGTACCTTACATAAGAACAGAGTTACAACTGAGGTTTGCCTGGTGCATGATGCGACTAACTCGCGAAGAGTATGATTCAGAAGAAAGGAAGAGGTCAAAAGAAGAGAAGGTTTTCCTTATGACGAACCTGAGGGATCTGATAGTCCAAGAGGGAGCAGCAGTAGCGTGTGCGAAGCGGAGAGACGCTCTCTGTTTCATTCGATTCATGATAGAGCAGATTTCAGTACCTACATTGAACACTTGTGTTAAGATGCTGAGGGAAGGCGATGAGCGAGCGAAAGCCTTACTTTTGCTAGCACTGCTAGATATGCAGCAAAGCAAACCGATGAGGGTGAACATGAAAGAACCCGAGGAGTTAGAACCCATGAGAAAGATAGACGAAATCAGGAGATTCTCAAACAAGGAGCTGAGACTCACTAAAGAATCTATGGGGGCACTGCCGAAATCCAGTGAATACTGTGGACCGATCAAGAAGAAATCGTATAGCTACGTATCCGGAATCATAGGGATAGCGTACAACCCTTTCCTGAGTGAAGACATACGCGATTGCTTCTTCGATTACGAGCAGGCAGTGTTACTAAGATTCTGGACGTCGAATTGTAACGATTAAGAGCGTTAACAATCCACAGGCCAAATTGGGATTGGTCTTGGAAGAAGAGGTGACTGCACCTTCCGTACCAAAATCCGACAAAAGAGTGGAGTTTGGGTTGGGATTCTCAGATGAATTACCGAGAACGAGCTTGATGGCAGTGTGGGAATTGATGAGGCCATCATGGTGTCCTAGTCCCAACGCTGACTCGATATTACGGGCGACACAAGACGTGCAGAGGGAACTGAATGCAGACTGTAACCTGCGTGACCTTAACATCATATATAATGTGATGATAACGGCCTCTAGGAGCAACGGAGAAGATAAAGTGGAGTTGCCTGGCTGGGGACCAGAAGACTGGGTCAAACCTGGTAGCTGTCTGGCGGAAGTCTGTGGACTGGATGGTCACGTTTGTGGAGGTCTGGACTGTGTGAAGACCCTAGAGAAACAACACAAGCAATTGACGGTATTGTTTGGGAACGTCGTGATGAAAACAAGCACAGAAACGGAACTGATAGCAGATTGCCATGGAGGAACCGAGGTGAATCTAGTGACTGCACTAGGATTCTACAGCATGTTTGGTTCTCTAGAGTCACTATTGAATCTAGAACAGAGACATGAGATGGTCACAGCCATCAGTGTAGAAGTATTCCCAGGAGTTCTGCAGACTGAACAGAAGTACATAGGAAAATGGAGGGAAGCGATCGAGACGGAAATGAACATCAGATACAGTGAGACTTATTGTAGACCGTCAGGAGCACGATATTTGGTGGATTCGACATTGGCTCCAATGTGCAAGAGCAGATACCCGGTACACTTCGTAGCCGTGGATGTAAAGAGTACGAGAACGATCGTGGATCAAGCCTTCTCAGTGCCGAAGTGTGTGAGACTGGCGAGAATGTCCGAGAAATCTTACGAGTTGCTATGTAAGATGTTCTCAGCAGTTCCAGAGAGACCCAAGGAAGAGTTGGAATCAATACTAGGAAAGAAGTTCATGGGATACGTGAGCGGGAACTTCAGTGAGAGACAGAAACAGAGAGGATCAATGTCACAGATTACAATACAGTAGACGAGAGTGATGAAGTCCACCGAGTGATGATGGAAGTGGAACCATTACTGGAAGCTTCGGGAAAACGTAATTGGAGGAGCATCATGTTGACACATGACGAGTTTCCCTGCCACTGCTTGCTGCAGACCTGGTGGTATCCCAAGCGTAGTAATCTGGTGTTGCTCTGGGACTCTGGAGAGCTGCTCTCCATGGGTTTACCAGACTCATCACAGCCCATAACAATAGTGATAGTGGGAGTTATGATGGTGATACGATGGCTGGAAGCTCACGTAAGAGAGAACAATAGACAGGAAGCGCCGACGAGAGACAGTTGCGGAAATTAGATTGTCTAAAAGATTTAGATCTTTTTGAGACAATGTGCAAAATTCTAAACATTCCGATGGAAGTGAAGAAGATATGGGCAAGAAAACGATTGATGCCATGGTTCAGAGCTAACATGACTGCATGGTTGTACGAATATGCTAAAAAGCATATGTCGAAGCACGGCAGAGTGTACAGTGAATATCAGCTGGACATTGGAGCAGGAGCTTTCAAGCGAGCTCTCGTGACTCATCGGAATGCAGTGACCACCGCTGTGAAAAGAATTTCCAGGACAAGTGAACGTAGTGGGAAGGAGAAGACGGAGATGTTGAAGGAAGATTTGGAGAGAAATGTGACGTTGTGTCTCCACAACAGCTTCTGCAGGAACAGAGAATCTAAGGTGCATCCCCTACCTAGTTGCAAACAGAGGGTAGAAGAGCAGAAGTGTTGGAGGACGGCTTCCAACAGCGTCAGGATAGCTAATGACGTGTTGCAGGATACAGAAACTGAGAGTGCAGAGTCAGTGTCACAGGAGGAGGAAATGGAACATTGACGAATGGCCGAAAAACGAGATGCAAAAAGAGACGAAATTAGAAGAATTTAGAAGTTTTAGAACTTCTAAACGACGAAAAAAGAAGAAAACCAAGGAGTGATGAAGAAAAAGTTAAAATTCAGAATTGTTTTATGTGTGTGAAAAAACTCAAGTGAGAAACTAAGCAACCAAGTTGTAATTGAAAACTGAAACATTTAGTTGAGTTTTGAAGTTGTTGCATTTATAAATTTGCATTTTGATTTTAGTTAAGTGGCTTTAGAGACACGTACTTACTATTTATTTAGAAAGGCTTGAGTGAAAGAGTATATTTAAATACTCCAGCCTGCATGATTGTTTTTAACCAGCTAGGAGAACTGATCACTTTGTGGTGACATGAAAGGCTTGGGTAATCTCTCGAAGAGGGAGATTGTTTCATTGTTCTTTCTAACCACAGAGTTTCTTAGTTTTGATATTCAGGACAATAACAAGCGAGATTTCCGAAGGGAAGAAGCATAGTAGGATAATTTTAGCTTGTTGGTTGGCAGGACTGTCCTGCAAACCAACATCTTTTTAATCTAGGAGAAAAAGTTTTAATCATAACGTTGACATTGGAAGTCGGAAAATATGTTTTTATCTTAGGTCATATCCTCAACGTGCAGATTAATGAAAGAATTTGAAGGCTATAGTGATGTAGTATGATGCCATTTATATTCTGCAGTGAGTCGATGTGACGTGGATAATAGTAATTTCGTGCATTTTGTAAATTCTGTTCGATGACACTGTACCTATTTTACCAACATTGCGAGATTCAATGAGGACATTGACCGGACTGTCCGGGAGTATGTGACATTCGACCAGAATGGATCAAAACGCAGATTCAGCATATTCGAAATTTTAGCAGTGAACCTTCCGAATTGGCGATTTTGAGGGAATAAGAGCGTTATTGGAACGATTGGCCAAACGGTGAGGGCTAGAATATTCTGGTATTTTAGAATTTTAAAAATTCGAATTATGACGTCATATTTCTGAGAAACGTCAGAAACGGCCATTTTGGCAGAAAAGTCGAAGAAGGACAACAACGATAGTTGCGACGACGACAACAACGAGAAAATTGAGAATCAGAATCAGAGAAAAGCAGAAGTTGCAAGGCAGTTGCTAACAACCGTGAGGGGTGGAAACCAGCCTTCCGGGTTACAGAGAAATCAAGCTTAACGTGCTTGATTCAGTGGATTCAAGAATCAAGAGGGGTTTCGGGACTGAAACTTTTATCATCTTATATGAACTTTTAGCTTCCCTGTCATGTCCTGATTTGAATTTAACTAACATCTGAATTCATTTTGCTAAAATGAGAAGCTAGGAGTGGGGGGAAAGGGTTGATCCATCTTCGATGGAGATGATGATTTTTATCTACTGAACAAAAACAATAATAGTTTAATAAGTAGTAGTAGCCCTGTTTTTAGGAGTAACCTCGTGGTCTGGGGATACTGAGACCCAGCCATGAGCTCACTATTTCTGCATGTAATTAAGTTAATTTGAGTGTTTTGACCGAAGCCGAAAGCAGTAACGTTTTTGTCGACCCGATGTTAGAAAGACCACCGAAAGTACTGGCTTGGTAGAGACGGTGAAAAGCATGCAAAGCTCTGTTTAGACGTTAGCCAGTCGTCTTAGGACTTAGTTTTGTTCTCCGTCGATATGTATCTTCCGGGCGAATGTTACACGGCATACCTGGCTGAATATGCCGCAGGAGTGTGGGAGCGTGCTACTGTTTCTGTAAAGGGTGCAAGCAAGTACACGGTCCTGTTTTCGTTAAAAAAGTGAGAATGTCAAGATTTCGGGAGCTCGTCTCGCTGCCGGGAAAGACGCTGTGGTCTTCGACTTGCGGCTGCCAGTGAATGCCTTTGGAATATCCTCGAGCTGCCACACATCCACACTTCTTTTGACTTCTCTATGAGCACCGCTGTGGAACCATGAAGAATGAGGCGAGTGGCTTCTGAAACATCTAGGCCAAAGTAGATGCATTCAATTCATCAAGATAAAACAACGACCTATCATTCGATTAGAAGTTTACGGAAAATCTTTTTGGTGAGCAGCTGCCCGAAAGAACGTGGACTTTCTCTATCGAAACTTACTTCAGCTTCTTCCTGCATATCAAAACAACACGTCCTCCGACACAGCAATCCTTTCCTTACAGTAATAGATTGTTGTCCGTAACAAAAACAGGAAATATTGTTTCAGTGTGTTTCAATCAAGGGACTGGAAAATTCGAAAAATTACTTTTTTGAATACACCCTGTCCCTTTAACTACTCATGAGGCTAAATTTTAAAAAGCAACTCCGAACTCGTCTAACCATGACAAGAACCAATCAAACTTCATTTCCCCAACCAATTCCGAAACAGAAATCTTTTCTCCAACCAATTCCGAAACAAATCTTTTCTCCAACCAATTTCGAAACAGAAGAACAGATCTTATGTTAATGAAAGGAGTGACCGATTGTCTAGCAACAATTACCAAAGTAGCACAATCTCGGCTGTCGTAGCACAAAGTTGAAAATAGTCTGACAGCAAGTCTGTGCCTTCGGCAAGTCAAATTTCGTCGCAAGCGATATGTAGTCAAGAACAAATCGGAAGCTGTGGTTGATTTTCCCCGAAGTTCCGCCGGCACATGCAACACGCTTCCTTCATCTTTCTTCTCGTTAGGGGATCTTACATTACTAAGCTCAATTTGTTCAGTTGTTTTTCCCTTTCAGCATAACGTGCTGCAGCTCTTCTGGGTCACTAACTGGATATCTTGAGTTGACCGAATTGCTATATTACAAAACTTGGGATGGTTGTTTCTCGATCCCAACTCTCCCATTACAGAAACGTTAACGCTAGCTTCGAAAACTGTCAGATGTTGCAAGCAGACATACAAACTATCTCCCATCCTCACTGTTTTTACAATTACTTTCTTGAATACACCCTGTCCTTTTCACGACTCATGAGGCTAAATGTTAAAAAGCAACTACGATCTCGTCTATCCACGACAAGAACCAATCAAACTTCCTTTTCTCTAACCAATTCCGAAACAGAAGAAATCTTTTCTCCAACCAATTCCGAACAAATCTTTTCTCCGACCAATTTCGAAACAGAAAAAATCTTAAGTTAATGGAAGGAGTTACAAATTGTGTAGCAACAAGAACCAATAAAACCATTGCAGAGAGGAGCGCGACCATTCAATTGACATCAAAAGAAAGATATGCGGTTCCTCGACAGGACTTCCTCATGACCCCAACAGTTGCCACTCAGTTATCGCCAATCACAAATATTTATGGTTCTCTTAACTGAAGCTTGCCAATTACTTAACACACAATTGTGCATCAATTAATTTCCGATGTTACAAGAAGCTTGCAGCCTCAGGTGAGTCTGTGTCGTATTAAAGTGCAGCGACGCGCCGAGGAAATTCGTTCCTAAGAATGCCCGCCCGCAATCAGAGGAAGCTTGGCATTTGGTGAAGAAACTTGACTCAGCCGAAATTTGCACAGTTCATCAGAATGTGTTTCGATCAATAAATGAAGCCTCTGCTGGCTCAATCAATTACGATGCTGACTACGGCCAATTCTTTTTCCTAATAATGTCAAAATTTTTGCAATGGTCAGAGGAAACATGACTTGCCTGCTTTGTGACACATTTATGTCAGCGGCATACCTGGCTGAATATGCCGCAGGAGTATAGGAGCGTGCTACTGCTTCTCGGGTAAGCAAATATAAGATCGTGTTGTCGTTAAAAAAAGTGCGAATGTCAAGATTTCGGGAGCTCGTCTCGCTGCCGGGAAAGACGCTGTGATCTTCGACTTGCGGCTGCCAGTAAATCCCTTTGGAACATCCTCGAGCTGCCATACGTCCATACTTCTTTTGACTTCTCCTAGTGCACCGTGAAGAAACCATCAAGAATGAGGCGAGTGGCTTGTGAAACATCTAGGCCAATGTAGATGCATTCAATTCAAGATGAAACAAGGACCTATCAATCGACCAAAATGACGGACTTTCTCTATCAAAATTTATTTCACCTTCTTTCTCCATATCAAGATTACACGTCCGCCGACACAGTAATCTTATCCTTCCAGTAAGGGACTGTTGTCCGTAACAAAAACAGGTTGTCTTGCTGAAAACAATAAAATATTGTGTTTCAGTGTGTTTCAGTCAAGGGACTGGATTGTAGAGAAATTCAAAGGTTAATCAATTTTTTTTTCTTTTTTGAATACACGCTGTCCCTTTAACGACTCATGAGGCTCAATGTTAAAAAGCAACTCCGATCTCGTCTATCTATGACAAGAACCAATCAACGTAATTTTCTACCACCAAATTCTAAACAGAACAAATCTTTTCTCCAACCAATTTCGAAACCGAAATGTTACGTCATTGAAAGAAGTGACCAATTGTGTAGCAACAATTACCAGAGTAGCACAGTCTCGGCTGTCGTAGCAAAAAGTAAAAAATAATCTGACAGCAAGTTTGTGCCTCCGGCAAGTCAAATTTCGTCGCTAGCGATATGTAGTGAAGAACAAATCGGAAGCCGCGGTTGGTTTTCCCCGACGTTCCGCCGGCACATGCAACCAGCTTCCTTCAACTTTCTTCTCATTAGGGGATCTAACATTACTAAGCTCAATTGGTTCAGTTGTCTTTCCCTCTAAGCATAACGTGCTGCAGCTCTTCTGGATTCACTTACTGGATATCTTGCGTTGACCGAAACGCTATATTACAGCACTTGGGATGCTTGTTTCTGGATCCCACCTCTCCCATTACAGAAACCTCAACGCCAGCTTCGAAAACTTTCAGATGTTGCAAGCAGACATACAAGCTATCTCCCATCCTCACTGTTTATACACAAATCAGGGTGAAAGGACACAAAGAGCCAGCCGATTATTATGCTGCCGAGACTCCTTGGAGAACGTTGAGCCACAGCTCGGAATATAGTTGCCGAAATCGCTAAAGCGTCAATAGATGAACTGGTTTCCTAGACGCCTTTTAATCACATTGAGGACTATACAGAGGAGCAGAAAACAGCAAAGGGGTACTGTTTTTATTATTGACATATACACAATCACCAGTCCCTAAAATGAAAAAACTGTTTTTATTGAAGACAGATACACGAGCACCAGTCCCTTCAAGGAATAGAATAGTTTTTTAAGAGCTGTTTCCTGATTCTGGAAAAACAACAGTAGGCTTCCCACGCCACCTTGTATACAGCTTGTCGTGATTTTAAAATGCTTGTCACCTATCTGGTTATTGGGCGAATTTTTAGGAGGTGCATATATCGATGATTCTTTTGCTCTACCTGTTGATTCCAAACCATACGGAACCTTGGTAGCAATGAGTCTTGATAAATTGTACAGAAGACTACACAAAGTTGCCTTTCTCTAGAGCCTTCATATGATTGGACTCAAATTCGACGAGATTCAGCTCATTTCTGCAAAATTCTTGCAAGCATCGACGCAATATTGCAACACAACAAAACAGCAGCTACCCTTTCGACAGGAAATTGAATCTCCCAGGATGCTTACACAAGTCAAACTATCATTTTCACAGCGCATACGAATGGACAATGCTGAAGATCAACACTTTCGTTAGTTAAAACGGCTTCTGACACAAATACAGGTTATCTGCGTTTCATTAGCGACAAAAACCCAGCCTCCTGCCAGTTTGTTCCTGATTAGACCTATGTACCCTCTAAAGTAATACAAGATTTAAAGAAACGTTCCGCAGAACGGAAAAATGCTGTGAACAAAGTGATTTTACTAAGGCCCTCTGGCGTAGTCGTTACAGAACGGAAAGCTGTTGTGAACAAAAACCCTCTACTAAGGGCCTCTGGTGTAGTCGTTAGTGAAGTACCTCCAGCCGATCAGATTCGTCGTAGCAATGCCGGCTTGTGGGACAGGCGCCCTCGAAAAGTTCCTCGATCAGCTCTGTTGGGAAGACCAGCACCCTCTTCCCAGCGCTCTTCAACGAATGACATCCAACAATCCTGACCAACAGCTACGCTTAAGTCAATAGGTAAACTTCACTTCAGTCAATGACGACAACACAATACATGTACACAATCCTGGTACAAATCAGGTGCCCCCAGCACATACTTCCCAGTGATATTTGACGCAAGAGTAGTAGATGTTGGAGATGAAGTGGGGGAGGGGGAGGGGGCTGCTGACCCCTGTGTTTTAAGATAAGGTAAAGAACATCCGGTCAGCAGGCTATGTATTAGGATAGGGAATAGGTTTCACAATGTATTAAGATAGGTAGTTGAATTCGTAAGGTTTCAGAGAATGGTAAGAAAAACTGTTTTTTGGATTTTGTGTGGTAATGTCCAATTTTTTTGAGAAAAACCTAAATTTTTGCGCAAAAACTCTTACCATTGACTTTGCATGAACCAAAAAATTAATCACAAGACCTTCATTGCAAAATCTACACGTAACTATCACTGATGTTTTTCAATTAGGTAACACGCCCTGAAATTTCTAAAACATGATAAGATTTGATTTAATTTGACCTATTAACTATTCCATTAGAAGGCCACACTTTTTTTAAAACAGTACCAGATGATTCCACGTGATATCTATGTTGTGATCACCAGTTCAAGAATTGATTTTGAAATTTCTGTGAAAATTTTCAAAATTCGGTTCTAAATTGGATTTTCAATAACGGTTAACCAAACTTCAATTGAAAGAGTCAAAAATAAAATCCTTATATATAATTCCATATTAATTAAGCAGATTTCTGAGAAATGTTCAATTTTCTGCTTATTTACCATAAACACATTCAAACCAAGTTCTTACCACAATTATCATCTTAGGTTCGTATATGAAACAGATTTGGAAGAAATTTCAATATCAAATTGCAAAAACTGTATCAGTTTTTTCGCACTTCTACTAATCTGAAGTTGTTCTTCATATTCATCTGTTCTAGTCCTCAATGAGCTTTGTTATTTCTGCAGCAGAGCTTAATAGAAGTTTTTCTTTGACAATTCAAGCAAATATAACTAGCGTTTAACGCACCTTCGATGCTTCGAAATTTTTCGACAACTCATGAAAAATCAAATATATTTGAAACAACATCTGCAAACTTTTAGTGTACTGATTGCACCCAATTACAGGTTTGGTAATTTCGAACTTCTTTGATTTTTTCAAATTCCCATTTAAAAAACGTCATCTCGAAAACTTAATGGGCTTCTGGAGAAATTTGGAGGCCAGATTTGCAACCACTGAGAGTCCCTGAAAGCATCCTGCTATAGGGTTAGGAATTCAAAATTTAATGAATTTTTCAAATCTGTTTCCTGAAAAAAAATGGAAAAAACGTCTTATCTCTTAAACTAAAAAGATTTGAGCATTCATATTAAGAGGCAAGATAAGAGACGCCTAGGTGTACGCTGAAAGTAAGGTTGTATCTAAGTATGTAGATAAGTTCTTTGAGAAATTTTGAAAAATTAAAAAACGTCACATCTCGGAAACTAAAAGCAATTGACCAGTCGCATATGACAAAATGTGCAACTCTCCAGAGTACCCTGACAACACCGAACTATAGCGTTGAGAATTTCAAATTTAAATAATTAATTTGAACTTTCTGAAAATTTTGAAAAAATTAAAAAACGTCGTATCTCGAAAACTAGAAGGTTTTGAGCAGTCATATTTTTGGAGGCAAGATTTGCAATCGTTGATAATACTCTCACAGTACCCAACTACAGGTTTGGGAATTTCAGATTTTTATAAAAAATAATCATGAGTTAGGTTTTCTGAAAGATTTCGAAAAAATCACAAAAAGATTTCGAAAAAATCACAAAAAAACGTCATATCTCGAAAACTACAAGGATTTGAGTAGTCATATTTGGAGGCAAGATTCGCAATCTTTGACAGTGTTCTGACAGTACCCAACTACAGGGTTGGCAACTTAAGGTTTTTAAAATTATTTTGTTATTTGAAATTTCTGAAAAAAATCTCAAAAATCGTCTTATTTCGTCAGCTAAAATGATTAGGGCATTCAGAATTGGAGACCGAATTCGCAACACCTAATCCGACATTGAGCTGCTTAATTTAAACTCGGTAAAATAACCACTAAAATCAAATTGGAAAATCAAAAAAAAATCTTCATTTCAATATACGATATAGCTTAAACATGCAAAAATAATACGTTGAAAAAGCTTAAACATGGCGAGATAGTGAAGCTCGCATTTAAATATATAATAGATTTGAATGCAGATTCTTGATTACTGATACATCGACATTCCACCAACAGTACTGTTTTTGCATGAAACTTAACACTGAAAATAAAATTTGGTGGTAAAACTATCAATTAAACAATAATTTTTTTCTCTAAAGTACGTTTAAAAGAAATCAGTATTTTAAATCACCGAAAGATAGAATTAAAAGACCCGCCTAAAAACTTTTGGTTACCAAACTTTGGTTCTGAAGTTTTTTAGGCTGCTATTCAACACCTAAATTCGAGCACAATTTTCTCAAAATTCACACAATTCAAAAAAACCTCAACATTTTTTTCCTGTAAACTTCAAAATTATTCTTTTTTGGTTTCTTTTAGGTTTACCATTTCCCAATTTGAGGGTTTTCTAATCTAATTTGAATGAGATTTTACTCAAATGAATTTTAGATGGAAAACAGTATCAGTTCAACGAACGTTCACTAAGCGCTAGGAACCTTCTGAACCAGATAACTGTATATTCTTCTGTTTTCCCTTATATTTTAGAAGTGAATTTCAGTTCAGAAAGATATACGTAATAATCTGCAATTACTCAAAATCTAGCAAAAACATTCAATTTTTTTCTTTTCTTCGTTAATTATTGAATACTTTTGTAAAACCATAGGAAAACAATGGAAAAAAATATGATTCTCAAAAGCCTTCAAAAATCTGCTTAAAAACACGGTAGTCCATCAACGTATTCAAACACAATATACTAGGAGAATTATAAAAGGATAGCTAGGCAAAACAATTCAATTAGTTGATGTTTTATAAAAATCATGTACTTTTCAAGAAAAAAATTCGACCCCCCTCTGGTGAAAATCCTAGATTCGCCCCTGCGGGTCCTTTTGTTCCAGGCGCTACCGACCAAAGTTAAACAGAAAATTACAATTCAAGATAAGCCTCCACCCCTTGTCAGAAAGTTTTGCAAAATCAATCACAAATCGGCAACAAAAAAAACTTGAATTGAAAATCAGAACAGAAATATTTATTTTTAATTAATGTAACTAGATGAAACATACATTTGGGAGATGCCCAAACCCTGCATATAATATTTTTAAAGTAAAAATCGAAAAAAAAACGCCTGGCAGCATGAGCATACGCAAGAAAATCCAAGACATTTCATTATTTTCCTAAATGTTTAGGCAAAATTGTTTGGGAAAAATTCACATCAAAATTAGTTAACAACTATTGTAATTACCCAGTAAGGCGTACCGTTGCAATTTAAACCATACTCACAACAAATTGCCGATACTCGCAAAGCAATTTGTTTTTGACAAATATTTCGAAAAGTGTCAATCGCAAGACAAAAACTCCCGGAGCCTCCATAAAATTGATATGAATTGAGCAATTAAAACACAAAATCTAAGTTTTTCAATTTCAGGTGAAAACCAGACTGATAACTTGGTATTTGTCCGCAGGCACAATTTTAAATCAGATTTCAAACCAGCTTATAGAATCAACAAAACTTTCAAATAAAAACCTATTTGAAACAATACTTTCAACTCGATCCTACGCGTTCGTTTGTGAGCTTTCGCAAACAGTTGTGAAACAGATAGATAGCGAACTTTGCTGGCAATAACTGAGCTTCTGTAAAAGCTCCTCTTATAAACAAAGCTGTTTTCCTTGGGAGGAAAAAAATTCAAGATGTATAAAAAAAACTCAATTACCCAGACCATTAGACACTTTGGAAATGGGACCCATACTGTTCAAATCGCTAACCTTAAGACAAATCTGTAAAAATTAATTCAATGAAAAATTAGCAGCAAGACAGCGACCCATAGTACCCGAACTAATCGTAGAGATGGAATTTATTGTACAGCCACTTAAAACACGTGTATTATTTTTACTCATTAATTATATGAACAAGTATCAAGAGGCAAAAAGTCTAGTGGCCGAGTTCAAAACCCTGGCTAATTGCAGCAATAATAAGAATATGATAAGGAGCCTTCGATTCAGAGCTACTTTCTTTTATTCCGACTTAGACAGAACTTAGCTCGGTAGCTCGGTCAATTAAGTGAATCTCGTTATTTCACCATTTTACTTTCGAATTAACATCATATCAAAATTGACCACCTATCTTTCTTAGATCTCTTTCTTTGACTAAAGCCGGGCGAAAAAACGATCATTTTTTAACATACTTACTGCAATTCTTTTCAGTGTGGTTAGTCGGAAAAAAATCACACGGCCGAATTGAATAGAAATTCAGTTCATTGCACCTAATTCCAGATCGTCTTCTGTTTTTCGGAGCTCATTTGACAAATCGAACAGTGAACAACGTAATTTTCAATACAAAATCCTGATTTTTACAAACAACTTGCATCACGAGGCTTCCGGATGCTCGGGTTGCTTAGCTCCGCTCTGTGCTTCTAGTTCTACTCCTACCTGAAACAAAAAATCAGCTTGAAAAATAAATTTTAAGTCATTGTAGCAGTTAGCATCCCTTCAAATTATACGACTTGATATATTATTGAATACTTTGAAGACATCAATTGTACAATTGATTGCAATGAATTGTCAGAATTGCACATGAATCAAAAACAGTTACATACCATGTTTACTGTAGAACTTTCTCGGGTCAAGTTTCACAGGAGGCTGGGGCTCCTTTTTGGGCAAAAAGCCTCCCCTCAGTCCACAGTCTACCCTCTTAGGGGCTCTTTTCTCTCTCGTTGATGATCGCGAAGTGTCGTTGTCCACAGAACCCGAGGGATGAAGCCTCCTTTCGCGTGCCTTCAGAGTCGCCGCTGACAGGCTGGAATGCGAGTCTCGGGATGCGTGAAAGGCCGATGGATTCCCTTGCAACCTTTTGTTCAAGTAATGTCTTCTGGAATGCGAGATGAGATCCAATTTAGCTCTTAAAGGTGTATCAAAGAAAACTCGATGCAGTTCAAAAATGGCCGCTCTTAGTTGAGATATGATCCGATGCTGCAACTCGTTATCTTTTTCGTCTGTCATGCCTGGATATTCCTCCTGAGTGTAGCGCAGATCGGCCAGGAAGTCTCTAGCGTCTCGGATTGTGGTGACTAGTGCCTGGATCTTCTCAGTACGCATCAGACGACGCACCATCCAACCCTGCAAGCCAAAATTAAAGTTAAACACTAAACATGCAACAAATTTAGTTTCTAGATTTAGTTTGTAGAATTCAGAAATTATAGATATAAGTTTCGTTTTTCTTACAAGGTCCCAATTATTCATTCTCAAAGAATCAAGAGAACAAAAATGGAAAAGTTTGCACTTTGTTGGTTGAAAACAAATAATAGCAAAGTAAAGCCGATTTTGGTCCTAAGTAAAGAGACCTTAGATATTTGTTCTTCTTTCCTCGCTGAAAACTCTCAAATTGATGTGGATCATACAAAAGGTGAGTTTAATTTAACTTCATGAAACAAATAAACTTGCCTTCATCACCGCAACTACTATCTTCCATCTCCATGCATTCTGAGGATCAGTCAGCACCGGTTCCCAATCCAGCTTCAATTTATTCCCATATACACTATTGCTGGTAGAGTACATGGACATATTAGCACCCCCACTAGTCAAACCATCTTCATCGGAGGAGTCCGACAGTTGCATGGACTGCAGTTGTTGCATGATTGTGGTCTTCCCTACTGGTGATGCAGAAGAAGCGGTTTTCAAGGCAACCGAATTATGCACTGAAGTAGTCTAAAACAGTTCAAGGACATGAAATTTCGTAAACGGCAGTGCTCATGTTAGGTACTGCTTTCAAAAACCGATGCAGGTCTAGCAAAGGCTCTTATAATGTTACTATTATCTCGGTGGTATTGCAAAGGTTGTATCTTGTAGTTAAGGAAAAAATTTTAGTAATCCCAGTGTTTTTTCAGTTCGTCCAAAACGTTCTGTTTTCTGCTATTTGAATTACAATCCTGTTCTACAGTACAGGATAAATATTTGTTAGCTCCCTAATATGGTGGTGATGTTTTTGAACCAATCAGGGCTTTTGAGGGGCTTTTATCTATACTTCTCGCAAGTGAAAACACAGAAAAGGCTTGAAAATCGTATAAGAGAACAAGGAAACCGAAAAAACTATTGTACGATTTTAAACTTTCAAATTTTGAGAAAATACATCAGGTTTAAGCTTTTGGAACTTCCAAGGACAGTTTTTTTCTGAGAAAACTAACAAATCTTGATTTTTTTTATTCCACCGAGACATCTAAAAAATGAAATACACTCTCGAAAATAGAAGTCGTTATGTTATCTCGCGCCATTGCAGCTTTCGCAATTGAAAAGCGCAATTTACACTAATTTTTAGCAGATGAATTTGAATTGAACACGAGAAGTCCATATAACACAAAAGGCAAATATAAATCCATTAATATGTATGAATGCAAGTGTGTAGCTGTAAGAGGATTTTACACTTCAATATTTTAAACTTAATTAAATTCGATGATAGGTTTAGGGTAACCGTAACGTTGCTAATGTAAATAGAAAAGAAGCCGAACTGAAACAGGGCTAGCCGGTCACTGTGCCAAGTAGCACAGAATGTTCCGACCATAACAGAAAAAATTCAAATTAATCTCGTTTTTTCTGGATCTGAACGAGAAAGTACAACTACGGTATATCCCACCTTCATAGTAAAATTTGCAAATTGCATAACATTTTTTGTAGAAAAACTAAAAAACATTGCTGTATGTTTAAAGCTTGAAAAAACAAACAACTTTTATTCAGTAAAAAAGGCACACATCAGCTGATGTAGACGGCCTTAAATAAGCATAAATGAGCCTGCTCGCTCGCTTTATTAGCTCGAACTTCGACCAAATATCAAAAACTTCAAACTAGTTTAACTCGAAACTGAACAAAAATTTTCAAAATTTTTTAATGTCGTTCGAATCACGACTGAAAGGGCTTCAATATTACTAGAATGGCTCCAATATCACTCAAAAGGCTTTACTATCTCTCGCGATATATCACTTCTTTCGATTATTATAAAAAACACTGAAACACACCCGAACACGAAGTTTTTACAAATTTCAATGGTCGGACCTTAATAGATGATGATAGAATTTATGAACACTTCTAACCACCTTAAAATTCGCCGTTTTAGATCAATTGGCTAGTTTTTGTACTAATGTCTGACAGATTAGATACCCAATTTATACTGAAACCATGCATTGCAATCATTCAAATTAGGATTGAACTTTCAAGAAAGATCTTTTACCATTTGTGAAATTTGATCTACCTATGAACAAGTTTATTCACTGAGACAAGTTTAACTACGCATAAACCAGCGCAAAACACACAAAAAGGAAGCTTTGAAAAATTTCGGACAAACAAACAGCAAAAAAAAAGTTTTCTTTCATGGATTCCGACTACGGGTTTCAACCGACTGACCTCTAGACTTCGAGTCCACCGCCTCAGCGGCTGCCACATCTGGACTTCGATTGAAAAGAGAACACAGACACCACAAGCGTGTGAGCAAAAAACTTCAAGCAGCCGTAAGTGAAAATTACATCCTATATGAACTTGCAAATTGTTAAAAGAAAACGGTTTATTCTGAGCAGGTGTTAGTTTTCTCAATCTGATTGGCTTGATTACCAACCATCTGACGCTCTCTTTAATTTCCTCCGCGTTTACTTTTCCCTAATTAATGAAATTCCAATGGTTTTTGACTTGGTGAAACGATGAAGGACTAGTGTTAGAAACTTCGGTTACCATGATGATATCTGATCTTTAAAAACTAATTAAAAATCGGTACTTTATGTGATTCTAATCGAGTCTGAATAGGCGATGACATAATACGATACTACAAAAACCCACCTCGAACATAATTTCGCCTTCCTATTTCATAAAACGTTGGTAACGAAAATCACGTCCTACATTAAGAAAGCTTCGAAAATAAGCGCATAAAAAGATCAACTTACCTTTAATGCATTGGTCAAGTTTGGTTGCGACGTGGAACACACACGCGTATTATCAATTTGAATTCCAGGACTAGCAAAACGCATGCCCATTCCAGAACTACTCCCAGAAGCCCCCTGTCCGAAAAGTGCAGCTGAGGGCATCTGCATTCCAATCATTGCCGGAGGCACGCTAGGAGATGAGATAGACGCTGTTGTCGGAAAGTTTCCCAGATTTCCCATTGCTCCTAGCCCTAACCCGTTTAAACTACTGAGAGGATTGAATGATGGCATCATAGACATCTGGGGGGAAAGATTTAATCCGCCAGGCCGTGGGATACTTGATGGCTGGATATTTTGCATTGGATGCATAGAAGCAGCCGTACCAGGTCCTCCAAATGAAAGGGAGGCCATTGACGCAGTCATGGGCGTCTGAGTCATCATGGGGTTCTGCATAGAAAACATTCCTGGGGCTGGAGACATTGCAGGTAGATGTGGAGCCATATTCAGACCTGATAAAAATTATCTATTTATGTTTGCTAGAATAACGCTTCAATTAATTTAATTCATTAATTGATTCGCAAGAATGACACATAAGTCTCATAATAGATTTGAGACACCTTGTATATTGATTCACAAAAACCACTTAGTTTTTGAAGAATCAGCGCTATAAAAATTCTTCATAAATAAGACCTAAATACTATTACAAAAAAAACGTTTTGTCGCTACTATTGTTTAGGGCCTATAACCGTTATTTTATGTTCTTAATAATAGCTAGATAGACTTCTTTCCTCACCATTGGATGCCGAGAGCAGAATTTGCTGCTGTTGTTGAATGATGTCTTTCAGTGTGTCTCTCTCGATAAGCCTCCTCTGCTGCTCGGCTATTTTAGAAAGCTGCTCCTTGAACTGATCCTCTTGATGACGCATATCCTGTTGTAGCTGGGCCTGCATTCTCTTCTGTTCATTTAGAAGACTGGCAAGTGTAGACGAAAGATGCGGATCGTTCCCTAAATGAAATCAATTTTCATCAAAAATTAAGGACTATGATTTTTTAGTACAGATATTTATTTTTTTGGCTGTTTCAAAAAGTATTCAGCTACCATTTCGCAGCAAAGATGATCAACTTTACCTTGAATAGTTACTGTTGACGACAAAGAATCGTCCTGTAAACTCCGCCCGCCTCCTATTGTAGCCCCAGAAACCTCAATTGAATCACCAAACTGAACACTTCTTCGACGATCTTCAAGTCTGTCGCGAGATCTCTCAACATTTTCCTCGATGCTATCTCGCTCAGTTGATATATGAACATCAGGAATTGCGCTTTGATTTCGAACTGGATCCGGTTCCCGATGCTGTCGACTTCTGAGGTTGTTCGGGTTGAATCCGGTGACTTGATGCCAGTCAAAACCAGCAGGCATCAACTGCTGTCGTCTTTCTTTCAGACTCTTTCTCGGAGGTCTGAGGGCTAAAAATTAAATTCACTGATAGCAAATAAGCGAAGTTTGGTATGACAAGACTCGCATGAATTTACAAATTTCATAAAATACCCAAAAATTTGGTGAACACGTTTTTTGAAATATCGTCAGAAAACAATTACTGAAATAATTACGTTATCGAGACGTTCAAACAGAAACTTGAGTTTCTGGAAATATTTAGTGTGATTGCGCGCAATTAAAATTTAAATAATCTCACGTTTAATATCTTGCGAATTGATCCAATCCCTCAATTTCAGAATTTCTTCCCGAGTATCTTCTCGAGGTAAGTTTATTGGGTGCGAAATGCTGGCTTTTTGCACATTCTTCAGCTCTTCAAGCAATGCAAGGACATCTGTTTCCATTGCCGATCTGAAAAGAAAACATCACATCAATTTGTATCTTCTGATTCTAACTCAAATTCAGCTCAGCAGAAATAGGAATACAAAACTTTTCACGTGAATAATGCAATTTTGAGATCAATTTCTTTGTTTTGACACGAAAACGCACATTCTGATCGTAAGCGACCTTGATAAAAAATTCACAGACAAAATTTGGCAAAAAAAGAACATCAAGACCAGTAAAACTTCAAATTGCTTGATTGCTGAAAGAGCATACAGAAACAGAGGCGAACAATTCGCTAAGAAAAGAGGAAAGAAATGATCAATGCAATTCAAGGAACATGAAGACATAAGCAATATATGATTATATATCATGATCAAGACTCAAGCTAAAGGCCCCACAAAAAAAAAGAGAGAATGGTCTCAGGACAAAAAATAACTGCCCACAGAAGATAATAAATGAGTTCCCAGAAACATAAACGCTCAGATGCACAGCCTTTTTAAAATCTTGACAGTTGAATCTTCGTTTGCGCCAAAACCGAAACCACCAGCAATGTCACTACAACCAATAAAACCGAACACTTATATTGAAAACTAATTCAGACGGTACTGGATTATAACTCGCATTTAATAATGAACTTAGTAACCCACAACTTTGTTCCGGTGGTTCTTAGAATGAGGGAAAGACCTAAAATGTAGCCTGGACAATTTACCAGTCAACTTTGAGTACTTCAAAGAAAACTGTTAAGGGGTTCAAGTCATACTAAAGCCCTTCCAGTCGTAATTCAGATTCTAAAATAAAATTCGGCTCTTTTTTCCTACCCCCCCTCCCCACCTCACATATACATCAATTTTATGTTGTAACGAGGGGTTTTACAAGGTTAAGTATGAATACCAAATATGTTTGTCATAGCCTAATCCGCATACCAAATTTTGTAACAATCGGATGATGTGAACAAAATTTTACAATTAAAAATTCGCTGGTGGGGGGGGGGAAAGGAAAAAGAGCCTAAAATTCAAAAAATATTGAAATCGCACATGAGAATGAAATCATACCTCATAAGCCAATTTTTCAATGGAAACAACCAACATCACGGAGAACGGCTGTTGTATCCCTGCTTAAAAACTACATAATTTCTTGCTATTTTTCTGGTCTGTGTAACATTGCAGCACCCTTAAGCAATGAATGTGGGCCTCGAAATTCCGATTGCGAGGCGGAGACGTGGCCATTTCTTTGCCGCTCCTCAATGTTTTTCTATATATCAAAAAAATTACCTTATAAAACTCGGTAACTCGTGTATTGCGTCAGAAAACAAAGTTCTAATGGGAATTTTTTTTATCCATGGTCCCTGGATTAGTTGTTCTTTCGCATTCGAATATATAAGATCAAAAGGGCTGCTAATAAAACCAACAAAGTACTTTTTCAAAAAATATAGATTGCTAGTATTTAAGGAATATATAGCTTATTTAATTTCTGAGTGTGCATGTAGATAATTAACCCTCAATACTCACATAACGGAACCCAAACGGGTATACACAGGGGCGGACTTAGGGGAGGGGGGCGGACGCCTTCCCCTTAGGGATTCGACCCACTGCCGACCCAGAGGGTCCCCCCTTTGGTACTTTTAAGAAATCCATTTTGGTCGACGACCCTAAAATTTATATACTAATTTCGAGGGGGGCGCGCGCGCCGAAAAAACGCGATTTTTTGTCAAAATTTTCCAAAAAGTGCCTAAAAACGCCTTTTCCAGACTGCTTTTTCAAAATTAAAAAATTATAAAAATCCGCCACCCCCCCCCCCCCCCCTCCCCTCGAGAAAATCCTAGATCCGCCCCTGGGTATACACGACATTACACTGATTCAAGTTCAAAATTAGTGAGTAGCAGATAATTACTTTTCATTTCTACAATGAACTAATTTAATGAAGTAGCAAACAAACACGCTTGAAAAACTCACTTGCGAAACAAACTCAAAAAGCAGCGCAAACTAACAGACTGGAAAAGAAAGCCACTAAATCACAATAAATCACAAAAAAAAGAAAAAAACTTCAAATGACCCCAACTTAAAATTATTGCCTGGAATCGTGCTGTATTTGCGGAAAACACATCCAGAAACACAATCGACGGCATTTCAAGAAAATTCAGAAGCAATTAACCAGCGACAACTGAGCCGACAAAACTTTGAACTATAAATTCTATTCTACGCCCTATGCCGTAAAATACAAACCGAAATCATTTAAGCCGAAGATAGTTTTCAAGCGAAAAACATAACAGCAAAATATACGAAGACACGGCTATTAAAATTAAAAATTGCAGGATTTATTGAAAACACTGAAAGCAACTACATTGAAAATTGCGTATCAAAAAATCAATTCTACGATGTGGCAACTAAGCCGACAAAACATAAGCAAACAAACTATTGGCCGACATTTTTTGAAACATTTCATGCTGGAAAAAAGTTCCTGATCAGATTCGAACCCACGACCTTAGCCGTCCCAGGCTTACACTTCACCTCCAAGTTAAGTGCCGGAAACGCATAAAAAATTGATAGCACTTGCTAATCGCAAGCGTATTTATTATAATCTGATGGTTTTTTATCTGCAGTCTTGTTCAATTAGATTTTAAAAAATGTCGTGTTATTTTTCCTATTCAATTTCAATGTATTTGTTGACAGTTGAAACATATGTACTGCTTGCCTAGCGAGTGACTTCTGTACCTATGTAAGGGCACATTCCATAAGGCGCAATTTTTTTTATAGAGCATGACCTAATTTTATACCTGAAAAAATCCTTAGTCCAGTCTTTAACTGCCTCGATAGCAGCTCCCTTTTAATGAAGTTCAACAAATTTTACAAAATCTTTAAGGACGAATTAGGCTTTTAACATTAATTTGATTGATCGGTTCATAACTACAACTTTTTCTCGAGTTAGAATTTGGGACTTTTGTAGGGTCGAATGTTCATTTAAAAAATCAAAATAACTTGATTTAGTTCAAGCAAAATCAATTTCTGAGTCCCTATAAAGCACTACTATACTAGAAATCTTTCACGTTCCATATGAAAACAACAAGTTTTAACAACAACTGAAATTGTTTGACGGAGTTGAAGTTGCAATAAATTCATACTTTTTCAAATTTGGAATCTGCTCTTAACAGAAAGTTCATAAAATTTTTAGATGATGTATCAAGACTGCATTTTTAAATCACTATCTCAAGCACGGTATCAAAAAAATTTGAACAGCGCTTCGAATCACAGCTACAAAGTTTTAAAGTGAGAAAACTTTTTTGGTTCCATGTCGTTTTTTCACTGCTAACTTTCACCCTCAAAACTCACATAAGGGAACACGAACGGGCGGGTATATACGACATTAAACTGACTCAAAATCAAATTTGCCGAGAAGCGGGTAAACTCTAGAAATTGATCACTAACTTTAAATCACTATCTCATGGACAGTATCAAAATAATAAGCATTAACTTCCAATAAAAAACTTGCATATTTAGGAGAGATTTTTTCGGGTTCAATATTGCCGTGTTTCTTTTTAGAATTACAATACTACAACCAAAACAAAACAGATGAGTAAACACCTAAAAGCGAAAAGAAAATGATAGTTACTACATTCAACTAAGTTCAGATAAAATTTTGATGTGGTTTCTGAAATTAATTAGTTGCCTTACTTCTTGTCTCAGTATTGACTCCATTGTAAAAAAAAACATTCAGCGCCGCAAAATCGGGACCCGTATTCTAACAATTTAGTATTGAGCATAAGCAAAAATAATTTAGTTTGAGTTTCACAAATAAAGAAGCTTCCTTTTGCAAACATTTAAAAAGACAGAGTATATAGAAATGATGCCAATGTCAGAACTAAAACATTTAAATTATCAGTCATACATTTAAATTATCAAAACACAAGACTATTAATCGACAACAAGTCGATTGATAAGTAACATGATAACACGAAAATTTGACCGATAAATTAAGTTCCAAACTTTTGAAGATCTTTTACCATTATAAAAAGTCGCTGAAAAAGCAACATGACATGACTTTACTTAGCTGTCAAAAAATAAATTCAATTAACAATTTAGTTTTCAATTATTCGCCTTTCTTTTCAGCAAGGCGCACAACATTTTACAGTAAGATGGACTGCGTTACATTCGCAACGCATCATTCCCGAAGCCATTCGTATTCTGAAAAAATGGCTGAAATGGGTGATTTTTTTGTGTACGGTTTTGAAACAGACTTGATCAAATTTTATTAACTACTTTCCATTCAAATCTCTTCTGTTATTGACCTTCTTTGCACTATTAAGTAAAATTTATGACCAAACTTAATCAATTATGAAAATATAAATTCTGATCCAAAGAAAAAGTATGTTGATGGTACATCTTCTATTCAAAACTCAAAAAGAAAGGCAGCGTTTTCCCAAGAGAGCTGCTGAAACAAGGTAAACTTTATTTTATTGCATGGAAAGTGTTAAAATCTAGAGCTTGTCCTTGCTCGACAAAAAGAAACTTTCCTTACCTGTCAGAGAAGATATGTGGATTTTACAAATTTTCGATAAACACACTTCGGAAAATTTTTTGAGCACAAAACTTGATGAATAGTGTGATCTATAGCTTGACTAAGGATTTATTACTATTAAAGGTTACGCTTCTCCAACTTTGAGGTGACAAAGCGCTCCAATATGCAACTACTTGCTGCAATTTTTGCATGTTCTACAGATACTAAAACGTCGAATCTGACCATGTAATCAACTGAAGTATTACGAAAACTAGGTATTTCGAGTAAGATTTTTTGATGGCTTGAATCGAATCACGAAAACTTCAAGACTTCAAGCAGGATATTCAAGCGATGAAATCAAGAACGTCGTTGAAAACTTTTGTAGCTTGCCAATGGCTGAGACTGAATCAATGAAAATGAAGTAAGTACTTTTGATGCCTGAATTTGATTCGCAGAATCTGTTGAAGTAGATTACGATTCGAGTAAGAAAAATTCAATGAGTTTGAACTATTTTTCTTCGATCTCAACCTATTAACTCAAACTTCCTCATAGAGGCGAGAGAAGCTTAAAGACAAGAAATTTTAAGGATACGCGTTCATTCCGATCTAAGCTTTCTTTTTTCTTTTTCTTTCCTTAATTTCTTTTTCTTTCAAATTGTGTCATTTTAATGCGTGTTGTGATGAGATCTAAAAAATACTTTGGTTTATTAGATAGTTAAAGTACATCCAGCATGCTCGATAATAGTTTTCCTCGAAATATGAAACAAAAATCATTCCCATGAAGGCACAAAAATATACATGGACATATACATACATTTTTGAAAAAAAAAGACAGCAAAAACAACAGAAGACTCATCGTTAAAAATCGGTATAACCAGCTATCAATCTATGAAATTTGGAGATTTGAACTGGTTCGCAAAACGAAATCTTCTTTGATAAGCAAGGTTTCGAACTGTTTTGAAGCTTGAACTGGTTTGCGAACTTCAAGCTTTTCGAAGCAAGCTATCAAGCAATAAAACTTTGAAAATTTTTTATAAATTAGCTTTTCCAAAGCAAAATAACAACTGATAAAACTTTTAAAAAAAACAGCGAGTTGCGAAAATCTAAGACCCATTGAATTAATTACAATTGAATGTCCGAGGACTGCAAGCTTTTCGAAGCAAGCTATCAAGCAAAAAAACTTTGAAATATTTTAAGAAATTAGCTTGTCCAAAGCAAAATAACAACTGATAAAACTTTTAAAAAAACAGCGAGTTGCGAAAATCTAAGACCCATTGAATTAATTACACAGAGGCGAAGCTGCACTTGGCAAACACAAGCAGAAAGACGCCAAAAAGTAGCTTTGAAGGGGTCACAAAAAACAATAAGCTTTTGAAAAAGAAAAAAAAACTCTACGTACGGGAACTGAACTTCAATCCTCTGACATTCAAGTTTTCCAGTTGACTGCCCTTTAGGATATGTGCCATTAGAGCTAGTAAAATCCAAAGACAAACAAAAACGAGGCAAAAGAGAGCAGCAAAAAGCACGAAAACAAAATTTCGCGCGTCAAAAATTGGAATAGAATAAAACTTAGGCAACCGAACGAACTTTGCATGTAATAAATTGGAAATTATAAGGCCAAATTGTTTCTAAACAATGCAATGATAATTTCTGATAGAGATTTTATTAATGGACAATTGAACGAAATGAATAACTTTTTGGATTCATTTGATGAATAATAAACTATTTACTTGTAAACTTTCAGAGCACATGGCCAACTGTCAGTTAGAAAAGAGTAGTTAACGCAAAGAAACAGAAAACGGAATTGTTTTTTGGAAAAACTTTAACGTGCGAAATTTCAAGTAAAAAATGTATGCTCTTAAATCTCTTTGAATTTCACGTACCATTTGTTTCATCCTTTTTTTATTGAAACAACTTAACTTGAAAACGCTGGAGCAATAGATAAAATTTTTATATCGTTGGGTAATCTGATAATTATTTTCATTTTCGAAATTAGAGGCTGATCGAGACTTTTCAAGACCTTTACATTTTTGCTGTTCGATAGTGAAGTTTGACTTCCTTTCAATAAAGGAAAAAACTGCTCTTTAAAAGAAATCAAAGGCCAAACCGCGAAAAATCAGAACTGAACAAAATCATTAAGACCCATATAAGAATACTCACTAAAATCATTACTCTTAATAACCAATTCGATCCCCTTTTGAAAAGTGGCACAATTTCTTTAGCAACAATCTTTGCGACTTACGTTAGGAAAAAAGTAGCTTCAAATTCTATTTTCAAAATTCTTTTCAAACCTTTTGGTCGTTTGTACATTCTGGGCTATTTGAGCCTTTCGACAACTTCGAGATACCTATCTGAAATTTTTCAGAAAAATTACTTTCTGCATCTAAAAACATTTCTGCATTAGACCATGACTTTTTATGTCTGAGCGAAATTTTTGCAACTCTATAACTTAAATCGGTTGATTACCTGTTAATTTTTTCAAGCACGCTATAACATCAAAAAGCTTTTGACTGAAACATAAAAATGGAATCAATTTGAAGTGATTTGCAAAACGATGTATCTTGAAATTTGACCTTGACCTGTCCAAGGCGCTTTAGCTTGAAATTTTTATGTTTAATTTCCAATCGATTTCTTAAGCGTTACGAGTGGTCGAAGATACACGTTTAACCAGTGACTTGAAGTCTTTGATTATACAGTAATAAACGACAAACGAACTAGGTGACATCTCATCATTAAGCATCAAGGCGAAAAGAGGGTAACGTCTCTTTTTATCCCACTCTGCAAGCCCAGTTGAGACGAGCAATTCAAAAAAAGTAAAAGCAATATTCGAAGAGAGTCGCGGATGTTATCGAAGGATTGAATACAGTTCGAAACAAGAATAGCCTATTTCGGTGCAAGTAGCACCGAATGTTCCGTGAGTAAATTTGAATAAGTTAAAAAAACTGAAAACAAACAGCAAATGAAAACATAGCCAACAGAAAGTTGAGAACGATTCATGAATGCAAATAGAAAAAAAATTTATATATTTGGTAAATTTGAAAACGCTGGATCAGAAGGTACTTCTTTATTCCGCTGCGAATTCTACAATTTATAATCCACTTTCAAAGCCGTCAGTCAATTTACATTTTTCGCAATTTGCTTCTTGATAATTGAAGAGCCTAATTACTCTTCCATTTTCTAATGGCAAACGAAATCAACTAAGGAAAAAACCGAGAAAAACTGCGCAAAAAATTAGGCTGGACAATTTCTATAAATTTTTCATTCAAAAGCATGGCCCAAACTCTGCGTTTATCTATACTAAGCTTGACTTCGTTTATCACTTTGATTATCTCTTTAGTTCAATAAACCATTATTTTGATTCTCGATAAGCAAACCAAACGACGAAACAAAAAAAATGAACTAGCTGAAAGGACTTTTGAGCTGCGCAATTTTGTCAGAACAGGTCTTTAGAATAGTCCAATTTTGTCAAAACTGTCCTAATTGGAAAAAAAATGCGAGCCGTAAACCATTCACTTTACCAGAGAGAAAATAGACAGTTTGAGTTGACTTTCAAAAACTACTTTTCCAGAAACGCTTTGAAGTTGTTTGTTGAAACTTTTTTAAATGTTTCTTAAAACATTACAATATTACGGTTGCATATAAAAAAAACTGGGAAAAAATGAAAAAAAAAGACTTTGAATCAATCAATATACAAAAATTATGGCAGGAAACTTTCAAAAAAATTATAGGTAACCGTCACAGCGCCTTGCATGAACCAGGCAATGTATTTAAGTAATAAAACTAGAAAATAACAAATGTTTCAACACAGGCGGATGAAGAAAAAAATGTTGATATTTTGACTCGTTTAGAAATCTTGTTAAAATACCATACCACACAGCAACCTAGGTTAATTGAGATGTGTAGCAAAGAAAAACAGGAACAAATTTTCTATGGTTGCTAATATTTTATTGTATGACTGTTAAATAAACAAAAACACCGAAAAAACAAAAGCATCTAAACGTCAACAACTCGCAGCAAGAAACATTTCAACCCCTATACGCTGTGCAATAAACAATTTTCTAACAACAATTGAAGAAAACTGTTTTAATTGACCGTTGAAAATTAAACATTTCGAACCCCGTGAAAATTTTATCCACCAAAAGTGTGCGCGGTACAGATTTAAGTTGCGGAAACCAAGCAAAATAGGCTCAGACTCTTAAATCACTACGTTCATTACTCAATAACCAACCCGTTCTCGGTGTGAAAAGTGGCAAAACCTAATTACCGCCAATATTTAGGTTAGGGAGTAGCGTTGTAGTATCAAACGACGCTCCACTTTTGATAAAGAACAGAAATTACTATTTTTACAAAGTGTTCTGAGTGACCTTAAGATGCGAAAGCTGTCAAAAATGGATCAATTGATCTTTTTAATAATATACTTATTGTATCGAACTTTCTTAGGAGCTATAGCGTAAGGTCCGAATTGGACTTTTGCGGGCCAGTTTTGCCCAACTCGAAGAAAACTCGCAAGGATATCGCATAAGGTATCATACAATAGCTCTTTTGGTCGCGATTCATTTTCTAAATACAAGGAAAAAATTTTCCAGTGTCGAGAAAAAGTTGCCTGCATTTTCCCATGTTATAGACAAAACTTGAGAGGCTTCGTCAATCCTCCTATTCAGAACTTTGGTAAGAAAAAACAGTTATTAGAAAAAAACATAAGTATAAAGAAGTAGCAGTTCAGAAATCATACAGGCTTCACATTGCACTAGCCGAAACAGTTCAACATGGGGGCCAGTTTTTTAAAACAATTTATAACACTTGCGATACAACAAACATTAATCGAAAAAAAAATAAATGTTGAAAAAAAAACAAGATGAACCAAAAATTTCAGAAGTCTCGATAAAAAACAACTAGGAGCCCAGCTAAAGCTAGATATAGGTGTTTGATATTAAATGAATTTGTTATACCGATGCGGCACGAAAAGTGTGATTACAAAAATTGCACTTTGCCCAAAACCGTAGTTGATTTTCTACTAAAATAGCAGGAGTAAGAAACTGAAAACAACTCTCATACAAAAAATTAAGGCGTCGTCGCTTCTGCATGAAAAACTAACGCAAGCGGATCTTTAAATTGAACTTTTTATCTCTCATTTGATCGTGCAAATTATAAGAGTTTCAAAAAGTTTCTAAAAAACAACCCAAAATCGAAAAAACGGCCATAAGACTTTCCAAAATCCATAACTTTTCCCTCCAAAAAGCAGGTTGTGGCCACTTAAGCAGAAAAAATTCTCAAAACTGGGGTTTTCGATTGAATACAACCTGATAATTGGCACGATAGTTTTCGCGTAAAGTCAAAAAGTTTCCAAAAACCTATCAACATTTGAGAACTTTGACTTGTTTGAAGGCCAAAACTTTTTTCTTCAAAAAACTGGGAATAGGCACTTATAAAGGGTAGGCTTTCAACAACATATTGTTTTGACTAAACCTATGACATCAGATTTGGCAGAGTAGTTAGCGGGACATCTTAGATTTTGGAGGGTATTTCTGGAGAGAAGTCACAAACTTAAAAAAAAACGGTCAGAAGCATTTTGATGTTTCCGAGGGCATATCTTTTGGTTTAGAAAAAACGGGCGTAGTCACAAAATAAAATGAGCTTCCCACAAACCGCTCTTTGAATTGAACCCAATATCTCAGATATGGCAAGGTATTTTACGAAAATATTCAAAAAGTTTGAAAAAAGGTCAAAAAACCAAAAACTTGATTTACCTAGGGCGATACTTTTCGTATAGAAACTTTGTGAGTGGCCGCTAATGGAGGGAAACTTACCACAACTCGTAATCTCCAGTGGACCCACAATATCACATTTGAGAGATTAGTGTTTGAGAAAACTCAAAAAGTTCCACTAAACGGTCAAAAATCAAAAATTTGACTATTCCGAGGGCCAGGTGAAAAAAATTTGGGCGTAACCGCTTATGCATGCGAGCTTTTAAAAATCGTTCTAACTTCTGATTATTGAAACCAAAAACTCAGATTTGAGACTGGGTAGTTTTCGAGAAAACAAAAACTTAAAAATATTGGTCAAACATTTCCCCAAAAAGTTTTTAAGGCTGTAGACAGAAGGAGCAGGGACACAGAAAATAGGCGGTCTTTCGATTGATACGTTTTGTTTTCAAAAAATCAATAGAAGTTTCGGGAAAAACTAAAATTTTTGAACAAAGTGAAAAAAAATCAGAAACGAAAAAAAAATGGAATTTCAACAAAGCGAAAAGGTAAACATACAACCACCTTGACAAGTATGAAGAAGAGTATTGAAAATGTTTTGCCTTGAAACGACCAAAAATTAGGTCATTAAGCCGATAAAAATAGGTCAAAATACTTTGAGCCCAGGAATTTTTTTAGCGAAACAAAAAAAGGTAAAATAAAGTCAAGGCAAGTAAAATTACAAATTGTTGGAGTAGATCAAACATTAAAAGCAACATTAGGAAAAAAAATGCGCGCATCAAGAAAAACAATTCCAAGCTGTGACAACTAAGCCGACAACAGATTAGCAGACAAATAATTGGCCGACAACTTTATTTACACAGAACACCCATTAAAAAAAACAGGTCCTGCTCAGATTCGAACCAAGACCTTTGCTGTCTCAGGCACATTAGTTACCTCCAGGCTCAGTTGGCCGGGAGCACTAAAAAATTTGCATACATTATGAAACAAGATACCACTAGAGATGAGTCCAGAGAACAAAGTTATTTACGGGAAAAAGTCTAGAACCCGATTACAATAACCTTGCTTATCGCAAGAGTAACAAAAAAAGCGAGAACGTGGCCTTGAAGCAGACCAACTAAAATCAGCTGACATAGTTTTGATTGTCATAACAAGGCGCATACTCTTGAGTTGAGCTTCCCTAATTTAAACGTAGCCAATCAAATATTGAAAAAGAGTAATGAACGCAAATAAACATTTAAAAAAACTGACTTTGCTGAAAAAATCACAACTTTCGATTTTTCAAAAAAAAAATAGATGCCCTTCAAGCTCTTTGAATTTCTAGAACGATTCAGGACCGGCGATTTTTTTATAACATTAATTTGAGAAAACTGGACTAACAGGTAAAGTTTTTATTCCGCTTGAAATCTAAAAATTAAATTCCACTTTCGAAACTTGAAATCGTTCACGTTTATTTGCGCCATTTCCACGTTCATATTTGGAGAGTGCTTTTTACTTCACTTTCAGCAGATGAACTTCAATTGAACTCAAAAAGTGCATGAATCCTAGCTGCATCAATGTTCTACGGCTTTTTTTCCTGAAAAAAAAAACAAAAAAATCAGCAAGACCTATATAAGAGTCTTCACTACGTTCATTACTCTTAAACATTTATCTCTCGGTTTCCTTGCATCACTCTATGATTTTCAAAAACATAATTGAAATTAGCAGCAACAACTGATTGACGCGCCCAATAACACTCGTCACGAATCTATGCGCAGCCGAGTCACGCGGAGCAATCGGGCTCTACATGCCCATGCTGCCATGCTGTGTTTGAAGCTAGCGTTCTGTTACTAGTTTCTTAACTGTTTTGAGCCAGCAGAAAAAACGGCTAACTGCAAAAAGACCTAGCATCGACTTAGGTTAAATATATTGAAATAGGCTACTAGATACTTCTACAAGAACAAGGAGACAGTGGGGCTTTAAATGCATATACAACAGAAAAAAATATATTCTGGGTGCTAACTGGAACAATTGGTATTTTAAAACGAAAGTGATTAAATTCAACAAAAATTCAGTGCTAGGTCACTTCGTCCAGTTAACTTTATTTCCTAAAACATGTGACACACAATTTAATGACTTATATTCGAACGAAAATGTAAAATATGAAAAGCTGCTTCGTAAACTACGTATTTTGAAAAAAAAGCTGGAGTTTTCTTTTCAAGAGAACCATTTCATTTAAAAACCTTTACTACATGAAAGAATTTTCCCGTCCAAATCAATCCAGAATATCGTCAAGATATAAAAATCAAAGATTAGTGAAAATCTTAAGCAAAAAATGTCCTTGTTTGCTTAAAGCCAATTACTTTAATATAAAAAAAAGATTTTACAGAAACGCGAAGTTATTTTTTCTTCAAGAACACATAAAATTGAATTTAAAAATTATTCTCTTATCACGATTTAAAACATATTTTAATGCTTTTTGAACCTTTTGTACTTCAACAGCTTTCTAACGAAAGAAAAGGAAAACCAGAATGCCGAAGCTTAAAAAAATGGTCAGGAAATTTTTCAGCGAAATGGCCAGACGAGTTCGAAAAATAAAATTTCAGGCACCAAAATCACAGCATAGCAAATCGAAAATCACAGGCATAAAAAATTACAGCACAGCTGTATTTTCAAGTGCGGCAAACGTTTGATAAGTTTTTGGGTTTGTTAACATTCGATAGGGGCAATTTTGTGTGCGCTTTGTTTCCAGCTTTTGAAAGAAAAATGCGGAGAGTTAGTAACGATGATTATTTGCATTTTTGAGCCTTATATAATTATTGGGAAGCTTAGATAAAATTATTTTTCCATCAATATAATTCCAATTTGAGATACCTTTCACTGCTGCGAATATTTTGATTTCATCTGATCGGACATTATTCATCATGCTAGCATGTTATATTTGGTTATAGTGCATTGGCTTTCTTAAATTAAAAGCCTGAAGTTAAACTGCTCATAAAATTTCACATTCGTTTGTAGATTTGACGCTCAATTTTTCTTTACTCCTCTTCCCTACAACCATTTTTTTAATGTTAAACTTGTTCGCAATTTATAATCGGGCTTGCAGACTAGTGAGGCTATTCCGAATTTATATTATTTTCTTAGCAAACTTAGAAAATTCACTCGTCACAGCTTGCATCTGATGCTTATGTAAGATGGGGAACTGGTTATTCAAATGTCTCACTACGACAACAACAACAACAGCAACAACAAAAACACAAGTAGGTCAATCTTCAATCAAAGAGTGAGTGTCACATACAAAATTTTCTGCTTCTGAGAAACTTTTAAAAAAGATTTTTGGACTTACAGTCACAATTGATGGAACTGATGATTGACAGCTAGGGCAAGTGGGTTGTAGTTGTTGAAAAAAAACAAAGTAATTTACCAATGGGCTCACAATAATCAAATATTACTCCACAGTAATAACCACATTTCTTTCGTTCAAAAACAAGATCCATAGGAAGGAAAAAGTCCCAAGACATCAATGATGGCATCATGGAACCAAACATTCCGAGGTACAGCTTTTATTTCTCTGTCAAATGGAAACTATGATAGAACACCAAAATGACTGGCCAAATATTAAGTGACGGCAAATATATTACTTACTGTTATCAGCAATACGAGTTCTTCATTCAAAAGCTAGTCCTCATTAATCTGTAATCAATATTATGAAGAAAAAAATGCAGCTCAAAACAATTTATTGTCATTTCTAAAAAGTATAGCTGTATTAAATTAAATATAAATTTTCACAATTCTTCAATAGCATCAGCAGGAATTATTGGCCAAAACTTGGGAACATTTTCGACTAAATAGTCTACGTTATCTCCTTGCAAAATGATAATGTCCTTCTCTAACGTACATCCGGCACCCAGCTTTTTAGCTAGTGTTTTCTTGGCCTCGTTGACCTTGATATCGAATGTATGGAACCCTGATATCCTAGTTCTTGACCTCTTTCCTTCAACTACAACTTGAATCTCAATCTTCTGTTCCGACTGAGCAGTCTCTGTTTTCTTGGCTTGTTTTTCTTTCTGAGCTTTTCCGCCTCGCTTCTGTTTCTTCTTTTCGACATCTAGCACAAAACGGATTCAGTAAATCATGAGAGAAACAAAATAAATACAAACAACTTCGTTTCAAGTCAAGGAAAGGATATTTGGTTATACAACAATACTCATCATTACTCAATTATCGGAACCCTACCCTCGTAAAACATCGACCCCTGTGTCGGGTGAATGGATCCATCTAGTTTATTGTCGAATAGCACTTATATTTATAACGAATATATGACAGTTGAATTCTTCTAATTCATAATCGTACAAAACAGTGGGACGTGTAGAGTATAACAAAATTATTTCGAGAAAACTTTCTGCCTTGCATGCAATTTTCAAATAAAAAATGGCGTTTTCGGGCAATTGTAAAAAAAATATACAACACATTGATCACCTAGGGAAAATTTATAACTGTAGTGTCAGAAAACTACGCCATTTTCATGTTTCAAATCATTTTAAAAAATTAACTGAATTTTTGATACAAAAAACTAGCCTGTATTAATTTACTAAAACTTTATGCAAAAATTATTCTTGAAGAAAATTTTTGGCTGTAAGGAAAGAAAAAAAAACATGTGAACAAATAGATATACAATGGGTTTTCTTGTAAATAAAATAACAATGAAATTTCCAGGAACTGGAGTTCAAAGAAGCACTCTATCTGCTCCTCTGAAAATTTCAATCCAAGCCAAGGAATCATTCATGAAAAATTAGGACAAGAAATTTCAAATGAAATTGATTCAAAAACTCCTCCGGACTTCGATAAACTGTGATGACACCAATCTATTATTCAGACAAGGTTTTTTTTTATCGAACTAGAAGTTTTCAGAGCAAATTTTCTACAATCGATGAAACTGTAAAATTTTTAAATTGATTCAGAGAGAATTGGTTCGAAAAAATCAGTTAGATATTCAATCGATGAACCTTCGAAATATCTTAATTCATTTCATAAGGCGATATTTTTCTCAGCAAGCTTCTGAAGCGACGAATTTTTGAAATATTTCAGTTATTTCCCAAGAACAAAAGTATTTTTGCCAGGTGATGAAACTTAGAAAAATTTCAAGTTATTTCATAGAGTGAATCGGTTTACAAATTTTTTTTTTCTTTTTCAGCAGGCTATTCAATCGACAAAACATTGAAATACTAATCGGTTTACAAAATTTTTCAAATAGCTTAACATTTTTCCTGCAATTTATTCAAGCAACGTAACTTTCAAATATTTCAAGTATTTTTTTAGAGCGATCTGGTTCGAGAAAACTTATTTTTTTTAAGCAAGCTCTTCAAATCAATTCGAGTCAATTCTTTTCATAGAGTGAATCGGCTTGCGATTTTGTTGAAAGATTCGAAAGAGCTTTCGGAAAGGTAAGTTTTCGCATTGAAATCACAACCCAAAACTACACCTTCGTTCGCATTCAATCACGGCTACAAAATTTTGAATTTTAAATAATTTTTGATTTTTTTTTCGAAGTTCATGCCAAGTTTCAGGAATTCCAAGTATCAAAAAACCGCAATTCTAAACTAAACCCCCATTAGCGAGCAAGTAACTCTAACTAAAACCCCGTTAGCATCCAAGACCGGAATAAAACCACAAATCTAAATTAAACCCACGTTAGCATGCAAGTACGGCTACAGTACCTTGAATTAAAAACTATTTTGAGTTTTTTAGGTTTGGAAAAATTCCAAAAACCGTCACATTCTTCTAACCTTTGAGAATTTTGGCACTGGAACCACAGCATAAGTTTCAACCCCGTTAGCATGCAGCCACGGGTACAAAATTTTACATCTAGAATTTTTTAAAAACCTTTTCAGAACTTTATGAAATATAATCAAAAATAGTCCATATATGCTTAAATACGCGCTTCTTGAAATCCCATTTTGGGCGTAAAAATTTCGACTCTTAACTTCATTCGCGTTAGCATGCAAAGGGAACAAAATTTTGAATTGAAAATTATAATTGATTACCTTTCTAAGTTTTTAAAAACTTTTTGAAAGATTCGTATATTGTCCATATCTTTTTAATTACAAGCTTCTGAAAAGTAAAATTTGGCATGAAGATCACTAGCCTATACTTCAACCCCATTAGCATGCACCCGGGTAGAGAATTTTTGATTTAAAATAAATGTTGATTTTTTTTTCTAAGTTTCTAGAATTTTTGAAAGATTCGTAAAATCATCCATTGGTCCTTAACTACGAGCTTCTTGGAATGTTAGAATCGCAACCTTATAAAACACTCTCAGTATTATGGAAGCAAGAGTTCAAGTTTTGTATTGAAATAATGATTTAAAAATGTAATCAATGCAGCGATTCTCATATTTTTAAGACAATCTGTCTATACATTTTACGAAAACAGACCCTAAATTGAAAATTATCTTGACTTTGGATTAAAAACGCCTCTAGGAAATTCATGCCTTTAGCTCGAACATAGTTTTAAGCGCCTTTTGTTAACCATTGTCCACTAAAAAATGTTTAAGTATTGTTTAAGGCTGTTCACCTCTATGGAACAATAGATTAGTCCAAATTTCAAGACGCCAACAAGCCTCGCACACAAACGAATGAAAAATTATAATCGCCTTACAAATGCCCCAATATGATGCGACAGAACTGCTATTAGAGCACGCCAATTAACAGATTAAGCGGAAAAAAGCAATAGAAATAGTCCTACACCCACGGTATTCGGGTTATTTTAACACCAACATAAACAATGTTTCAAATAACGGAGTATTAAAATGCAAACACGCTTTAAATGTCTGTGAAGTCATCAACAGAGTAAGACCCAAATAATTCTTCAGCAATTGAAAGGAAAGCTGCTTAGGACAAGACTGAAATTACTGTTTTCGATCAATTTGGTTGTTAAAAAAGATTTTACGATAAAAAACAAAGCATGTCGTTGCAATAATTTTGCACATCGGAAACTTAACACAGAGGCGGAGCAGGGGTTCACACCACTTGCGATACAACAAAAACATGCATCAAAAACTAGCACACATAATCTGCGACGAAACCAGTAAAGTCGAAAATTTGGTAAGCTGCTAAGTCGAAAATTAATAGTTAAATTTGCATCGAAACAAAACTTAGAAGCGGTAACAAAACCCAAAAACTTGTGGGCACACACCCATTCAGCCAGCAAACAAATTTCGAAGCATAACTTTTCAAAAAGTAACCTCTCAATAGACGCAAGCGCATAAAATTGTTTCGCTCATCCAACGGCACAGAGGCCCTTAAACCAATTAGGTATAAACAGAAAAACCTTAAGCCCAGTAAACAATCATTCCGAACCAGGGTTTGTACAAATAAAACCAACATATAAAACAATGAATGGAACGGGTATATGATTTGCAGAGGCGGCCATAACATGTCTGTTGAATGACGAACATGCAGATTTGAAAAAAATATCCGGTGATTCTGTTGAAAAAGTTGTTAGAAAAAAAGCATGTTCCAAAATGGTAACCTCGAACGTGAAAATTTCGAGCGTAAAAATTCTCAGCAAATTAATTGACAGAATTTAACAGAATTACAAAAAAATCAGTAAAAATATTTAAAAAATTCAACAACCCCCGATGGGGCTTTAGAAATGGCCTTCCAAAATTCACACAAAAGCTGAGCCTTCAAGCAGAAGCGGGCTATGAAAAAAAGCCGACAAAAACAAACAGAGGGACGATAGTCCAAAACAGCAAAAAAAATCTTTTTCAACAAAAAAAAAACGCCTGGATTTGAACCATATGCATTCGTGGTGTTGTTAGTAGCTGGTCACAGGTATCGATTCGTCTGCAGCCTCAACCCGCTTTTGTCGATTCGTCTGACAAACAGTGACTGTGGCGATCCCAGGGTTTGCTAAGAGCTGGAAAACTCCCTATTCTAGTCCTGAGTAAACTCCCGTTCTTGGGGAGCAGTTTTGATACGGAGAACCGAGCGAAACTCCCGTGCCCGGTTCTGGCGAACAGTTTTTGATAAGTGCGGAGAACCAAGAAAAACTCCTAATGTGAGTTGGTTTTCTTTTCTGTTGAACCTACGAAACCCTTCCTGTTCAGATGTTATAATCGAAGCCAGTTAGCGACTTCGACAGATTAGTCCCACAGGTCGTCTATTGTAAGTGTTGTTGGTTTGGCCGGAGAGTTTAAAAGGTGAGGTACATCATGAGGACTAAAAAACAGTTAGGACAGATGTTATGGGTGTCTTCATCGATTGTCGATAAATAGCTGTTGAAATGGGTGCTATGTCCGCAGCGCAGTTGAGCAAGAAGGCATCTAGAACGCCGAGGAAGGCGACATTCTTCCTGTGCCGCATGGTGATTCGTTCGTTTTGCAGTGTTACTGTTTTGCAGTTTTACTGTTTCTATAGATATTAACTTCCGTCCCGTGAATGTTTTCCAAACCAAACTTGTAGTCTGATGGTGAGATAGATTTATCTTCGTCGAAGTGTCTTATTTCACTATGGTATTTTTCAGCCAGACTCTGTTTCAATTTTCTGGATTTATAGTTCGAGTGTAGGGTGTGATATTCAGCTCTGTGTGGTTGGTGATCTCCGATTAAGAAATGTTTGCACAGCATTTCATTGTGTGTTTTGGCTGGCAAGATTTCGATTTCGCAATGAAGATGCTCAATGGGGCTCATTATATTGCAGCCAGTTGCAATTCTTAGAGCAGTATTTTGATGTTTTTCCATCTGGTATTGCTAAGCGAGGGCGACCAGACTGGAGCAGCATGAATGAGAACACTACAAATGCCTTCGTCGTCTTAAGCAGGTGTGTTAACTCAACGCCAAATGCGCTGCATTGCTCATTGAACTTGAAAATATTATGAAGCAAATTGCAAGACCTTGCAAAATCTTGTAATGGTGTCTACGGAAAAAAGTCAAGTACCCGGCTTCAAAACCCTCATTACTCGCATGGGTAACAACACCCAGAAAACAATTTAAAATCACAAAATCTCTCTTATAACAAGAAACAAAAGGACGAAATCCAGGTCGAAAAAAAACAGTCGTACTTCTAGAACATGCATCCCAGATGAGACCAAATATCTTATTAAGCAACGCCACATAACTTGACTGACTGAAAATGCCGACCCCACCATTACCGCCCTTAGTCTCCAATTCTTACTTTCTTTTTTTTATACTGCTGGAGGCCATGAACTGCCTCCAATTTTTTCTGTGTTAGCGCTGTAAATTTAGTGAAACAACAATCTAAAAGAAAAACTTACAAAAGTCACTGATTGATCCCGTTAGCCAACAGTGGAGTTCGCGAACGTTATACTCTTTCTATTCTTATGTCCTATTTTTTGCATGACTCACACACAAGACTGAACACTCATCTCCTTCATTTAAAAAAAAAACAATAACTTAATTTTTGAAGTATCCCAAAATCATAGGACTCACAATTTCTGAAGCAAACTCTACAATTTATTCATCTACAAGTACAAAACACATCCACAAAATGTTGACTCCGATCCCGCTCAATTTTGCTTCGGCTAATAACCTAAATATCTACAAAGAGTACCAAATCCTCGCACTATTAATCACCTTTTCAGAAGACCCCAATAAAATTACTGCTCAGTCCTACCCAGTAGGATCTATAAAGTTAAATCCAACCAAACTTAATTAATTTCAGGGACAACATCCAAATCTTCTGATTTCTGGATTAGATCTACCTACAAAAATATCTGCTGACCTAGTCCTGATACCTAGAGTCGACTCAACACTTATTAAATAGTTTGTTTTCAGATAAAAATAAATGCTAAGGGGTAGCAGTTTGTGACCCTAGTATTTGTTCCTACTCTGTTACATTGATTATCGGTGTTTGATGTTCTGGGCATCTCACTTTGTGGACACTGTCAACTACCAAAAACATCATTTTGTGGCACGATCTCATAAATAATACCTTTACTACACATCCTTCCAACGACTTCAAACCCCTGAAAATTCACGGACTAATCAGCACTTCCGTCCAACTAATCAACACTTCCGTCCAATTTTTCTGTAGTAGAGAGTGTGTTTAGTGAAGTTGATAACTGGAACGTCAAGCGTTCTCGAATCTTCGAAGGAACAATTGTAAGTCGCTTTATCTTTCTTGCAGTAAGAATAATCCCTTAGGCATTAGAGGGATTAGAGTCCCTTAGGCATTAGAGGGATCATTGAGTTAGACAAAAATGAGCTTCATGAGTGCAATGCAGCCAACTCAAGAAAATACTTTGAAGATCATCTTAACAACAAGCAAAAAAAAAACAAAATCAAAACCAAACACAGATAAAAAAAACATCGAAGAGGACATGAAAGAACTCGCCAAAACAGTCATGGAAACCAAAAATCTACTTGTGAAATCTGACAGCAACGAAAAGAAGAAACAACCTCGTGTGCATGAGGCGAGTATAAAAGATGGCATCCGCATAAGACGCATAGTTGAATCTGAAGACAGAGATCCACGCAAACGACAGGAATATGATATGATAAAAGAAAAAGAAGTGCTTGATCATATCGGAGTAGAAAAGGAAATCAGCGGCCTGATAAGAATCGGGAAAACACAAGACAAAAACAGAACGATCATACTGAAGGTACCAAGCCAATGGAAGAAGAGAACACTCTTGGCAACAGCAGCACGTCTGAAGAATTACCACCCACCTGTGTTCGTAAGCGAACAATTAACAAAAGGTGAAGCTAAAATGGATAACAACGCCTTGATGAGATGAAGTCAGCTAAATGATGCTGAGAGTCACGAAAAACACAACCTTGGAGTTCGCGACGAAAAGCTATATCTACTAAAAGAAGGACTTTGAACTATTTTAAATGAAGATAAAAAATCCGATTGACTCTCAATTGGGAACAGCGACAGCTACTTGAAAGGCTTTGGATTCAACATTCGTAGCTGCATAAATCGAGAAAAACTCACAAAACTAGCAAACTTTATAAATACTGACCCGGTTGCCTTCTTCATGATAACCGAAACCTGGTTATACCCTAGTTTTTATGACATTGGACTCTTTCTTCCAAACTATACCATCTACAGATCTGACAGCAAAGAAATCAATTTCATTCCAAAACACGGTGGGTGACTCATTGCAGTGGAAAAGATATACATATCCGAAGAAATAGCACTACAAAAATCAAAACCTGGAGCAACACTGGCATGCTCATTAGAACATAACGAAAATAACGTACTTACAATCTGCTTGTACAACCAACCGGCCCCATCACCATACTAAATGAAAATGGAAGATGTATTCAACATCTTTGAAGAGATAATTATTCTATCGAAGAATTATAATACAACTTTTGATATATGGTTGCTTTAACATAAACGACTTTGACTGCGCAGACTATACATCGAACAATACTGAAGCTCAAAAATTGATTGACCTACTCGTTGATAACGATATGCATTACCTGGTAGATTTCCCGACAACATCAACTGGGATACTAGACTTGATATTTACCAACACAAACACCAAAATCATTTTCTGCAAAAAAAAACAGGTATTCAGCTCTAGGTCCAACCACGACGCAATTTTACTCAAAAAAACTGCCAAATTTTGAACAAAACTATCAAAGAACTGGAGTTTTGTCAGCATTTCGCGGGAAATTGTATCTCATTCATTCAATGGAATATGCTGGAGTAAAAATAACATTCTGATCAAACAATGGAATGCGTGGCTGAAAAACATTGTACTGAAACACGCTTCAACTAGATCAAACATCGCTCAAAATTATCCCCCATGGATAAAACCCTAACCATCACATATGCTTAAGGAACTAAACACAGCCAAACTAAAACGCTCACAAGACCAGGGCAAAAAACCAAGAAACTCCAGGACACATGTGAAGAGATGATAAAAATGAAAATGAATCAACGCTAGCGGGCGTCAGATCAACTTTTTAAGTACTTCAAAATAACACTCATTCCAGCGTCAGTTCATTACAAAACTGAAATTGCAAATGATCCTACATCTCAAATAAAATTATTCTCAAAATACTTCTCATCAATCTTCAGCAAATCAACGGCATTTGAATCTGATAGCTCACCACCAATTACGCAAACCTTTAATGATTTCGATATATCGCCCGAGACAGTCATGGACATCTCATCCGACTTAGTAACAAGAAAGGCTAGTGGATCAGACCATCTCCCACCAGTCCTACACAAAAGCTGTGCAAAAAGGAAAAATTTATCGGTTAGTCAAATATTTTTTAAAATCAAACGAACCGGAAATTTCCCAAACTGCTGGAAAAAATCAATTGTGAGTCCATCCCACAAGAAAGACTCAAAATCAGATGTAGAAAAATATAGGCAAATGTCATTACTACCCATAACCTCGAAAGTCTTCGAACGATGTCTGTTCATTTATCTGTACAGACACCTAAAACCAATTTTCCACGATTCTCAATACGGATTCTCAGTGCGATACAACAAAAACATGCATCAAAAACTAGCACACATAATCTGCGACGAAACCAGTAAAGTCGAAAATTTGGTAAGCTGCTAAGTCGAAAATTAATAGTTAAATTTGCATCGAAACAAAACTTAGAAGCGGTAACAAAACCCAAAAACTTGTGGGCACACACCCATTCAGCCAGCAAACAAATTTCGAAGCATAACTTTTCAAAAAGTAACCTCTCAATAGACGCAAGCGCATAAAATTGTTTCGCTCATCCAACGGCACAGAGGCCCTTAAACCAATTAGGTATAAACAGAAAAACCTTAAGCCCAGTAAACAATCATTCCGAACCAGGGTTTGTACAAATAAAACCAACATATAAAACAATGAATGGAACGGGTATATGATTTGCAGAGGCGGCCATAACATGTCTGTTGAATGACGAACATGCAGATTTGAAAAAAATATCCGGTGATTCTGTTGAAAAAGTTGTTAGAAAAAAAGCATGTTCCAAAATGGTAACCTCGAACGTGAAAATTTCGAGCGTAAAAATTCTCAGCAAATTAATTGACAGAATTTAACAGAATTACAAAAAAATCAGTAAAAATATTTAAAAAATTCAACAACCCCCGATGGGGCTTTAGAAATGGCCTTCCAAAATTCACACAAAAGCTGAGCCTTCAAGCAGAAGCGGGCTATGAAAAAAAGCCGACAAAAACAAACAGAGGGACGATAGTCCAAAACAGCAAAAAAAAATCTTTTTCAACAAAAAAAAACGCCTGGATTTGAACCATATGCATTCGTGGTGTTGTTAGTAGCTGGTCACAGGTATCGATTCGTCTGCAGCCTCAACCCGCTTTTGTCGATTCGTCTGACAAACAGTGACTGTGGCGATCCCAGGGTTTGCTAAGAGCTGGAAAACTCCCTATTCTAGTCCTGAGTAAACTCCCGTTCTTGGGGAGCAGTTTTGATACGGAGAACCGAGCGAAACTCCCGTGCCCGGTTCTGGCGAACAGTTTTTGATAAGTGCGGAGAACCAAGAAAAACTCCTAATGTGAGTTGGTTTTCGTTTCTGTTGAACCTACGAAACCCTTCCTGTTCAGATGTTATAATCGAAGCCAGTTAGCGACTTCGACAGATTAGTCCCACAGGTCGTCTATTGTAAGTGTTGTTGGTTTGGCCGGAGAGTTTAAAAGGTGAGGTACATCATGAGGACTAAAAAACAGTTAGGACAGATGTTATGGGTGTCTTCATCGATTGTCGATAAATAGCTGTTGAAATGGGTGCTATGTCCGCAGCGCAGTTGAGCAAGAAGGCATCTAGAACGCCGAGGAAGGCGACATTCTTCCTGTGCCGCATGGTGATTCGTTCGTTTTGCAGTGTTACTGTTTTGCAGTTTTACTGTTTCTATAGATATTAACTTCCGTCCCGTGAATGTTTTCCAAACCAAACTTGTAGTCTGATGGTGAGATAGATTTATCTTCGTCGAAGTGTCTTATTTCACTATGGTATTTTTCAGCCAGACTCTGTTTCAATTTTCTGGATTTATAGTTCGAGTGTAGGGTGTGATATTCAGCTCTGTGTGGTTGGTGATCTCCGATTAAGAAATGTTTGCACAGCATTTCATTGTGTGTTTTGGCTGGCAAGATTTCGATTTCGCAATGAAGATGCTCAATGGGGCTCATTATATTGCAGCCAGTTGCAATTCTTAGAGCAGTATTTTGATGTTTTTCCATCTGGTATTGCTAAGCGAGGGCGACCAGACTGGAGCAGCATGAATGAGAACACTACAAATGCCTTCGTCGTCTTAAGCAGGTGTGTTAACTCAACGCCAAATGCGCTGCATTGCTCATTGAACTTGAAAATATTATGAAGCAAATTGCAAGACCTTGCAAAATCTTGTAATGGTGTCTACGGAAAAAAGTCAAGTACCCGGCTTCAAAACCCTCATTACTCGCATGGGTAACAACACCCAGAAAACAATTTAAAATCACAAAATCTCTCTTATAACAAGAAACAAAAGGACGAAATCCAGGTCGAAAAAAAACAGTCGTACTTCTAGAACATGCATCCCAGATGAGACCAAATATCTTATTAAGCAACGCCACATAACTTGACTGACTGAAAATGCCGACCCCACCATTACCGCCCTTAGTCTCCAATTCTTACTTTCTTTTTTTTATACTGCTGGAGGCCATGAACTGCCTCCAATTTTTTCTGTGTTAGCGCTGTAAATTTAGTGAAACAACAATCTAAAAGAAAAACTTACAAAAGTCACTGATTGATCCCGTTAGCCAACAGTGGAGTTCGCGAACGTTATACTCTTTCTATTCTTATGTCCTATTTTTTGCATGACTCACACACAAGACTGAACACTCATCTCCTTCATTTAAAAAAAAAACAATAACTTAATTTTTGAAGTATCCCAAAATCATAGGACTCACAATTTCTGAAGCAAACTCTACAATTTATTCATCTACAAGTACAAAACACATCCACAAAATGTTGACTCCGATCCCGCTCAATTTTGCTTCGGCTAATAACCTAAATATCTACAAAGAGTACCAAATCCTCGCACTATTAATCACCTTTTCAGAAGACCCCAATAAAATTACTGCTCAGTCCTACCCAGTAGGATCTATAAAGTTAAATCCAACCAAACTTAATTAATTTCAGGGACAACATCCAAATCTTCTGATTTCTGGATTAGATCTACCTACAAAAATATCTGCTGACCTAGTCCTGATACCTAGAGTCGACTCAACACTTATTAAATAGTTTGTTTTCAGATAAAAATAAATGCTAAGGGGTAGCAGTTTGTGACCCTAGTATTTGTTCCTACTCTGTTACATTGATTATCGGTGTTTGATGTTCTGGGCATCTCACTTTGTGGACACTGTCAACTACCAAAAACATCATTTTGTGGCACGATCTCATAAATAATACCTTTACTACACATCCTTCCAACGACTTCAAACCCCTGAAAATTCACGGACTAATCAGCACTTCCGTCCAACTAATCAACACTTCCGTCCAATTTTTCTGTAGTAGAGAGTGTGTTTAGTGAAGTTGATAACTGGAACGTCAAGCGTTCTCGAATCTTCGAAGGAACAATTGTAAGTCGCTTTATCTTTCTTGCAGTAAGAATAATCCCTTAGGCATTAGAGGGATTAGAGTCCCTTAGGCATTAGAGGGATCATTGAGTTAGACAAAAATGAGCTTCATGAGTGCAATGCAGCCAACTCAAGAAAATACTTTGAAGATCATCTTAACAACAAGCAAAAAAAAAACAAAATCAAAACCAAACACAGATAAAAAAAACATCGAAGAGGACATGAAAGAACTCGCCAAAACAGTCATGGAAACCAAAAATCTACTTGTGAAATCTGACAGCAACGAAAAGAAGAAACAACCTCGTGTGCATGAGGCGAGTATAAAAGATGGCATCCGCATAAGACGCATAGTTGAATCTGAAGACAGAGATCCACGCAAACGACAGGAATATGATATGATAAAAGAAAAAGAAGTGCTTGATCATATCGGAGTAGAAAAGGAAATCAGCGGCCTGATAAGAATCGGGAAAACACAAGACAAAAACAGAACGATCATACTGAAGGTACCAAGCCAATGGAAGAAGAGAACACTCTTGGCAACAGCAGCACGTCTGAAGAATTACCACCCACCTGTGTTCGTAAGCGAACAATTAACAAAAGGTGAAGCTAAAATGGATAACAACGCCTTGATGAGATGAAGTCAGCTAAATGATGCTGAGAGTCACGAAAAACACAACCTTGGAGTTCGCGACGAAAAGCTATATCTACTAAAAGAAGGACTTTGAACTATTTTAAATGAAGATAAAAAATCCGATTGACTCTCAATTGGGAACAGCGACAGCTACTTGAAAGGCTTTGGATTCAACATTCGTAGCTGCATAAATCGAGAAAAACTCACAAAACTAGCAAACTTTATAAATACTGACCCGGTTGCCTTCTTCATGATAACCGAAACCTGGTTATACCCTAGTTTTTATGACATTGGACTCTTTCTTCCAAACTATACCATCTACAGATCTGACAGCAAAGAAATCAATTTCATTCCAAAACACGGTGGGTGACTCATTGCAGTGGAAAAGATATACATATCCGAAGAAATAGCACTACAAAAATCAAAACCTGGAGCAACACTGGCATGCTCATTAGAACATAACGAAAATAACGTACTTACAATCTGCTTGTACAACCAACCGGCCCCATCACCATACTAAATGAAAATGGAAGATGTATTCAACATCTTTGAAGAGATAATTATTCTATCGAAGAATTATAATACAACTTTTGATATATGGTTGCTTTAACATAAACGACTTTGACTGCGCAGACTATACATCGAACAATACTGAAGCTCAAAAACTGATTGACCTACTCGTTGATAACGATATGCATTACCTGGTAGATTTCCCGACAACATCAACTGGGATACTAGACTTGATATTTACCAACACAAACACCAAAATCATTTTCTGCAAAAAAAACAGGTATTCAGCTCTAGGTCCAACCACGACGCAATTTTACTCAAAAAAACTGCCAAATTTTGAACAAAACTATCAAAGAACTGGAGTTTTGTCAGCATTTCGCGGGAAATTGTATCTCATTCATTCAATGGAATATGCTGGAGTAAAAATAACATTCTGATCAAACAATGGAATGCGTGGCTGAAAAACATTGTACTGAAACACGCTTCAACTAGATCAAACATCGCTCAAAATTATCCCCCATGGATAAAACCCTAACCATCACATATGCTTAAGGAACTAAACACAGCCAAACTAAAACGCTCACAAGACCAGGGCAAAAAACCAAGAAACTCCAGGACACATGTGAAGAGATGATAAAAATGAAAATGAATCAACGCTAGCGGGCGTCAGATCAACTTTTTAAGTACTTCAAAATAACACTCATTCCAGCGTCAGTTCATTACAAAACTGAAATTGCAAATGATCCTACATCTCAAATAAAATTATTCTCAAAATACTTCTCATCAATCTTCAGCAAATCAACGGCATTTGAATCTGATAGCTCACCACCAATTACGCAAACCTTTAATGATTTCGATATATCGCCCGAGACAGTCATGGACATCTCATCCGACTTAGTAACAAGAAAGGCTAGTGGATCAGACCATCTCCCACCAGTCCTACACAAAAGCTGTGCAAAAAGGAAAAATTTATCGGTTAGTCAAATATTTTTTAAAATCAAACGAACCGGAAATTTCCCAAACTGCTGGAAAAAATCAATTGTGAGTCCATCCCACAAGAAAGACTCAAAATCAGATGTAGAAAAATATAGGCAAATGTCATTACTACCCATAACCTCGAAAGTCTTCGAACGATGTCTGTTCTTTATCTGTACAGACACCTAAAACCAATTTTCCACGATTCTCAATACGGATTTCGAAAAAGAAGATCATGTGTCATAGAACTTCTGGTCTTTTTGGACATTGTATCAATCCCTTAATAATGGAAGCAAAATTGCCACCATATACACTGACTACGAAAAAGCCTTTAATAATGTTGATCACGGCATACTACTGTCGTAACTAATGTCAAATTAGGTATCAGAGGACAGACTTTTAAGCTAACTTTTATCCAACATATATCAGAGAATTAGAGTTTGTGGCGAATTATCAAAACCAGTTCTGGTAACAAGCGGAGTGCCCCAATCCTGCTATTTTTTATATAAAAACGACCTTTCAGAGGTATGTAAAAACTATTTCCCACTGATGGGCGCAGATGACGGAAAATTTATTTCAATCAACACAAAAAGTCTTAGCTTTCAAATCGATCTCTCACGAGTGAAGAAATGGAGCGACAAACATAACCTATCTCTGAACGTGAAGAAATGCTCACACGTTTCCATGACAGACTCGACAATTACCTTTTACTTCCCTGGTAAAAGAATCGAAAAAACGAACACTCAAAAAGTCTGAACGAACACTCAACGCTTATCTGAAGTGGAATACACGTATCAAGCCTGCAGTGAATAAAGCTTAAAAGTTACCTTTACCTTTAAAAAAGCTCACCAAGACTAGAATCCAGAACTAACCTAGAAAAATTACAAGTCAATGGTTGTCATTGTCATGCAATGCGGAAGTCCCTGCTGGTATCCGAACATCGAAAACCAAAAACTTTAGAAAATGCACAGAAAAAGTGTATCAAGTGGATCCAAAATGACTACTCAAGCAAACTAAATTACAAGAACTTACTTTTAAACACTCAAATTTTACCCATTTATCTGTTTCTACAAGTTCAAGATCTTCAAACTATCAAAATGCATGAACGGAAACTATGAGTTTGAATGGGAAGAATATGTTAAAAAAATAGAGCAACCAACTCGTGAGGTATGATCCGATGGAGAACTTGTTTTTAACCATCAGAAACCGCAACTATAGAAATGCGAGCAGAACTTCTTTATCCCAACAAGCGCACTAGTAAACAGACTTCCGAGAGTGTGACATTCAGTGATAGAATCGGATTGAAGTAAAGAATACTAAATCAACTATGGCGACATTTTGAATCAAACGGTAATGAACTAATCTCAAATACATGGCGAACAGTCTAAACGATGAAAGTTACATAGACAAAAACTTCAAGCGCTGCCCCTGGCCGTGCATGCAATTGCGTGTGAAAAATATGGAAAAAAATACAAGACCATAGAACCCATGAAAGCGAAAAAAAACATGTAGTTTTCGATTTGGTGCTTGGAAGCTGAGCATTACAAACCTAGCTCAGAACAAACTATGCATGGATTCACTTCTAATATTAAACCTTCAGCAACATTTAGTCACTTTTACTTCATCCTTCCAACTGGCTAGGCTAGGTGGAAGCATTTGGTGGTTGGTCTACATTTGCACTACGGGAGTTACGTCACCTGGCATCGCTGAAGAATTCCAAGTCTCCCTGCCCATTTGAATACCGAAGTCCTCGCAGCGAGCTGAAGAAAGCTCTTTCTAAGGAATCCATGAGAGGAAATGTGACCCTCATTTTAAAAAGAGCAAATTAGCCTTATAGGTATAAGGCAAGACAGCGTGACGCGGCATACTGATTGGAAACACGGCATTTTTTTGCATGCTGGGTGCTGACAAAATTTAGATTGTTTTTAATTGATAATTTTTTCACAAGCTTCAAATGAAACTATGCAGATTGACTCACTATGGAATCTGTACGATAGAGTAACATAAATTGTAACCTAAAGTTTGGTGGAAATTCTCGAAGCTACGTCAACTCCAGTTGAACCAAGTAAACGCGCGCATTGCGCGTTTACTGCACACAATTGAATAGTGTTTCAGGTTATATGATTTGCGGGGTAGCCGTGGTGACCCCTTGTTCAAGGTGGTGATTATTGGAGCGAGCTCATTACATCTGGCACTCGAAGATTGGGCATCAGCAGGAGGAAACGAGGAACTACAAGAAGACGTCATCCATTACAAGGGAGTAACGTTTCATCCCAAGTCGAAAGCGAATAAAATCGTACGAAACATCTTGCGAGACGAAATTATTAGAAACGAGTCTGTAATTATCTGGCACGACGTAATAAACAATCCGATTTCAGAACATCCATTCAATCCAAGGACTCCCCTTACTGCCAATCAACTAGTATCAGAAATCAAACCCCTAATCAATTCGCATCCTCGAATTGAAGGCATTGTCTATTGTCAGAGAGACGGTGCACCCTATATTCTTGAAGATCTAAAGAAACTTCCGATACCAGTTGTTCAAGTTACAACAGACATAATTTCGAGTTCTAAACAGGACAAAGATCTACTTGAAGGATACAGAGCACTGCATCAAGAAACCGCATTTGAAATCAAAACTTTAGCTATAATACGAAACAACAATAACAACTTGAGTGATATCTTAAAGAAGAAAAAGAAACCGTCAAAAAAAACAACGAGAAGCACGAAGGAAACGAGAACAGAAATAAATTGTGAGTTTAAATATCAATTCGTGACGGGATTGGGCTTAATTGTCCAGGCTTGGATCAAATTGTAAATAAATTTTCTCTATCCCATTTTCTCCATCTTTCTGTATCCACTAATATGACTAAAAATTGCAAAACGTGCAAAAAACGCATAAATGCCAGGGACAGATGTTTCAGTTGTGTATCTTGCAATGCTCAAATGCATCTTGAGGGCACCTGCACTGGTCTTACTAACACCACCATCAATGGCATAAAAGACTTGGGTTTAAACGCAATGCTTCTATGCGACACATGTGTCACTAATAACGAAAGAGATAACTTTATAAAGTGTAGGACCATGATGCAAATAAACGAGAAAATTGAAAAAGAGAGTGAGGGATTACAAGCACGTCTTGAAAATATGGAAAAAAGGCTGACGGCATTGGTTGATGAAAAAGTCGAAAACGCTACAAAAACCACATGCGAAAAACTGGAAAAAAAGCTATGCAGATGTACTTTGTGTGAAACCTGTTAAAGATACGAAAGCTCAACCAGGAGCTGGAAAGTAGTAAAACATGAAATAAATCATAATATCAATAAAAGCTTCCGTATACAGGGGATCAGAGAAGATCCCGAGAAATCAAAAGGCGAAAATTTTGTCCCCACAACCGAAAAAGTACACGAGGTACTAAACAAGTTAGGAGTTAAACCACAAATTGAAGAAATGAAAAGGCTAGAGAAATTCAGCAAAGAGCGCATCGAGTCAAGAACTTTATTAATAACTCTGTCAACGGAACATGGAACACGATTGGGGCTGGCGAAGAGCTTCGAAAAAAGAGATGAACTGCGAGATGAGGAAATTTACCTTCTGCCAGCATTATCGAAAGAAGATGCGAGGAAGGAAAAGCTATGCCTAAAAAGACGAAGAGAACTTCTAGACGAATGAGTTCCAAAGGAGAAAATCAAAATCAGGAATTTCGAGCTGTTCAATGATGGGAAAAAAGAGATGATAGAAGCCGAACAAGCAGATGATGCTTGACTAGGCTTTCTCAACATCCTGCAAATGAATGTAAGAAGTCTCATAAATCTCGAACGACGAATGAAGTTTGCAAATGCTAAAGCAAAATCAAACTATGACATAATATGTCTCTGCGAGACTTGGTTAAATGAAAACATTGCATCATCTGAATTAATGCTAAACGAATACAGTATTTATGGATCAGAACGACAAACAGTCAAAGATCAAAATTTGCACGGTGGAGTACTAATGGCAGTGAAACAAACATTTTCAACTAAATTATTGCCAAATAAGCAACCTGAAGGTTGTTTAATTTGCAGCATCCAAATAAACGATAAGCGAATTATTGTCTGCTGCTTTTACAATCCACCTTCGAGCAACAAATATCGCTATTGTCTGGGCGATTTCGCACAAATTTTAAATGAAATCGAGAAATCAAATCAATCAACTGCAACACTTATTTGAGATGTAAATTTTCCAAATGCAAACTGGATTGACTATAGTAGCACCGAAAATGAAGAAAACTCAATAATTGAACTAATCGAGCAACATCAGTTTGAGCAGGCAACAGATTTTCCAACTTGTGGCAAAAACACCCTAGACATTACATTATTCAAAAATTGTCACATTCATGCGACTCCTGACGAAAATTTCTCAAAAATTTACTATTGCTCCGACCACAAAGCAATCAGCATTCTACTTGAATGTCCTCACCATGAGGTAAAAGTGGCTATTGAAAACTTTCGAAGCTTCGGTAGCGTGGACTATAAAGAAATCAAGAAATCAATACTAAGTGAGCCTTTCTCACCAGTACGTCACACAAACATCAATAGAATGTGCGAGGAACGTTACGACTATTTGAAAAATTTGGTTAACCAACATGTGTGCCAGAAGAACGAGACGTCGCCAATCACTTCCGCCATGGATTACGCCAAGTACCTCAAATATCATGAATAAACTGCGAACACAAACTAGAATATACAAAATGAAACCTACAAATTACCGCAGAAATCTCATTCTATCTCTAGATAAAATGGTGAAAGAAGCAGTAGAGGAAGATAGATTAAACTATCAGTAAAATGTGATGTCCACTCGTAACACACATTTAAATTTCAAACATTTAAAGAGTGAAAAAATCAGAAACACTCCCAAAGACTATGATCAAGGACGACATAGCTGTTTCCAAAGCCAAAGAAAAAGTGAACTTTTTGAATGAAAATTTTCACTCTGTCTTTTTGCCCAAATCAAGCTTCAACCTCAGTGACATGAAGTGCGAAAACACGATATTGAGTAACTTCAGTATCTCAAAAACATATTTAAACCAAATTATAACATAACTTGACATAACAAAATCGCGGGGCCCAGATGGACTTCCGCCGATTTTCTTCCAGCAAACGGCCAGAGAAATGACCACAATTTTGCATTGCGTTTTTAAAAACATTAAGAGGGTAAGGAAAATACCAGATAAATGGAAAAATGCGGCTGTGTCGCCTATTTACAAGAAAGGTGACAAACGACTAATGGAAAACTACCGGCCGGTGTCACTCCTAAATATCATGAGAAAACTTCTGGAAAAATGCATGTATCCAGCGCTGTACGACCATTTCATCAAATTTCTCAAAAGAAGTCAGCACGGTTTTGCTAAAAACCGTTCACTTGTTACAAACATGTTATCTTTCTTGAAAGAAATCTACGAAGCAACTGACAAGAACGCTGAAAACCATGTGATCGCATTCTATACTGACTTATCTAAGGTAGTCTATACTGACTACGAACTACTAGAGAAGACGAGCAACAATGGAATTGGAGTCTGTTTCCTAGAAATAATCTCAGACTATCTCAGCAACAGGAAACAATTTGTTCGTGCTGACAATTTCTCATCAGAAACTTTAGAAATTACAAGTGGCGTACCACAAGGATCGTTGATTGAACCATTATTCTTCTGCATCTTCATAAATTATCTTCCTGAAGTATTGAAATTTAGTGACCCATATATCTTTGCAGACGACCTAAAATTACTAGCAGTGAATGTAGACACAATGGACATCTAGCAGGACCTAAAAAGTGTTGAAAACTGGGTAGACAAAAACAAAATGAGTCTGGCACTGGACAAATGTTTTAAAGTCGAATTTAGAGGAAATCAACACGAATTCATTCTTGGTGAAAGCCCGAATATGATAAAGAAGGTCGAATTTAGAGGAAATCAACACGAATTCATTCTTGGAGAACTGACAAGAACGCTGAAAACCATGTGATCGCATTCTATACTGACTTCTCTAAGGTAGTCTATACTGACTACGAACTACTAGAGAAGACGAGCAACAATGGAATTGGAGGCTGTTTCCTAGAAATAGTCTCAGACTATCTCAGCAACAGGAAACAATTTGTTCGTGCTGACAATTTCTCATCAGAAACTTTAGAAATTACAAGTGGCGTACCACAAGGATCGTTGATTGAACCATTATTCTTCTGCATCTTCATAAATGATCTTCCTGAAGTATTGAAATTTAGTGACCCATATATCTTTGCAGACGACCTAAAATTACTAGCAGTGAATGTAGACACAATGGACATCTAGCACAACTCCTTAGTTCTGTACAACTCCTTAATACTTCCTGTTCTAACGTATGGTCTAATTATTTGCAATATCTCAAGAAACGACTTAGGGAGATTAGAAAGGTTTCAAAAGAAAGTCTTAAAATGGATCATGGGAAACGATTCTGACTATACAGAGCAGCTGAGATTGCTAAACATCCTGCTTCTGGCGTTGTTTCTCTAGCTGAACGATTTACTGATGATGGCGAAATTCATGCATGAAGAAAACGATCACATTAAGCTCCCGGCAAAAATTGAAAATCCAGGAACGAAAGAAATTTTCAACCTAAACAAGACCAGAACTGAAAAAGCTAGAGGAGAGTATACATTCAGGACGTGTCGTCTAATAAACCGACTAAATCAGAAAATTGAATTTCGAGAAATGCGAGGCTTACAGCGAAGATCGATACAGATGATGTGGAAGTTTTTCGACGATAAATTCTCAGAAAAAAACAAGTGCACATGGGTCCTCTTCTGTGACTGCAACATGTGCCGAAATAACTGGACAAAATTTTGAGAACTTTGGGGATATCACCCCATCAGTATCCTACTGAAAATTCACAACAACAACCAACAACACATTGTACAAAATTAACAAACAAGACACTGCTTTCAATTTTCTATATTCATAGAGCAACTCAAAAGATTGAAGCTCTTTGTGTTTAATTAAACTTGACTGACTCTAATAACATTTGATTTAAAAACATGAATATCGCTTTGTTAATGTTAGATTTATGAAAACCGAAGTTAAATTGCTCTACAGTTTAAAAGTAAGTCCTAATCGCGAGCTTATGAAATTAAATGCCGCTACTCGCTTAACTTTATTTGACATCAGCCTATGAATTTGTACCCACCCTTTGCCATGTCTAGCGAAAGATTCAATTCTTTGAAGAGATCCGGCATCTTTTCATTCAGAGTCTGCAGACATGCCGCGTAGTCTTCTCCATACTCGCAAAATTCAAGTGGTCGAGTGCATTCTGGACAATACTGCACCTTCAGTGGATACTCGGGATCCTTTTCCGGCACTGATGTAGGCTGTCCTAAAATTTCTCCGCCAGCAGCAACAGAGATGCCTTCCTCGGCATCTTCACTCATCATCAACAACTGAAGTTCAATGCACACAGCAAATCAACTATCATTTCACTAAGTCAAAAAGCCAATGATAATTCATATATTAGGTAGAAGTAAAAGGGAGTGCAGCCTGTATTTAGACCACCGCGTATCTTCATTAGTTAGACAAGTACTGTATGAACCAATCAGAGTCGAGAAAAGACATAAATAATCCAAAAATAAATCATAATTATTTATTAATTTCTTCTTTGTCTCGATTCTGATTGGTTGAAACAGTATTTGTCTAAATACTGACGAGTCTGAATACGCGGTTGTTTCGGGTGAGACGTCCAAGGAAAGCCAAATGCGAACAGAATTTCATGTACCAAACCTGTCGACTTGCGAATGTGTGAAAAATCGATTTAAGAGAAGGGATTGGCTTGAAACAACGACTTCTAAAAATCTTCTGGTCGGAATTCGAGCAATAAATTGATAGCGACAAGTGCACTTGGAAATTAGCGTACGTGTAACATTCGTCTACTGTAGTCACACATGAGGCTTAAGAAAAATAGGCCCTATAACCATTGGCTCAAGAGTCAGGGACACTATCTCTTGTGTTTTTCTACCTCAAATCAGTCGGAGCCAATTCGGTTCGCTTGTGACATGAGACTACGACCCGTTACAGCTTAAAGGCTACTACCAAAATATCCACCCACTCTAGAAATAATAACGTCCCCATACTTTGGTCTCTAGATACCCAAAATACACGAACGCCGTTAAAAACCGGGTCGGAACAATCCGTTAAGTTACTTTTTATTAGACAGTGGAACAGGGATGTCGAATACTCGGATTTTTTGATATTCGTTATTCGCCGCGGCCCAACTATTCGATATTCGACTTCGGCCGAATAGTGCCCTTACTATTCGGATTCGGCTTCGGCCAAATGTTACTACTCGAACAACTATTCGGATTTTGGTTATTTTCCCAAAAAACTTAGCATAAAAGTTTGATACAACAAATTCTATAAAAAGTATTGAACATAGCATTTTTCAAGTAGAATTGGCTGGGACTTGCGTAATAATGTAAAAATCGCGGGAGTGAGTAAATGTTAAAAATCAGTCACAACTCACAACCCAGTTTTTCGAGCTAAATCGACTGAGATCGCTAAAAACTGTTAAAAATCAGTGACAACCCAGTTTTTCAAAAACCTTTTATTCTTATTTAGTCTTGAACTCTAGCCCGCTTGAAAGGAATTACAGTTTGGTCCGATGCAATGACAGTTTGGACCGTTTTGCTATCACACACTTGCGTGTGTTTAGTCATCGAAGTCGTTGACGCCCCAATACTCTTAATCAAAACATTGCATTTAATGCACTTTCTTCCTTCCGTTTTTCTACCACCTCGATATTCCACAAGAAACTTTTCATGCCATTTTGCCACTCCTTTGTGAAACAAAACAGTAAACCAAAATTCGGAATATTCGGGTTTTTTAGCAGTGGACCCTGGATTATTCGGTATTCGGCAAAAAAAAATATTCGGATTCGATATTCGGATTTCAAAATTTTAATATTCGGATTCGGCTTCGAAGTGCCGAATACTCGGTATTCGGGTCGAATACTCGGATTCGAATCGATATCCCTGCAGTGGAACTTTGATCCATTTCAGATGGATCAACCTAAAACTCGCCTTACCTCAACATAACAATTATAAAACACACTCTAGAAATTTAAATTGGTACTCACATTGTAGCACGCTCAAGAATTGGGAGTAATTAAGTCGGTAAGCAACTCAAGAATTAAATAATGTAACTAAATGAGTTTAATGTTTGTCAGTTTCAACAACAGGAATAAGTTTGTACTCTAGAATGCAGTTTTATGTGGACCATTGGGACACTCAAGCTGTCCACCTTTCCACCGAAGGTTCACTCTGGTCCAGTTCGAATAGTTGATCAGTTGGATAATTGTCCAGTTCTCAGGAACACTCTGTCTCTTATTTCAAATAGGACAGCTCTACTCTAGATTATTATTGTCTCGGAAATTGCGAATGGCAATTTCCTAGTGATTTATCTTGCAACTTTCCCGCGATTGTCACTCGATTGTTCTGATTTCTCTTTTTCGGTTTTCAGTTATCGCGAGAAAATCGTGCATGACAGGCTCCATTCGAATTTTTGAAAAATTAAATTTCACCCCAAAATTAAGTGCTCTTGCTTTTCTCAAGGTCAAACTTCCAAACATGACCGACTGGCACATACTCCCCGGACTCAAGATCGATGTCCTCATCGCGTGCTGTCATCTGCCAGTGAATCCCAAAAAACCGAGTGTTGCTCAAGGTACAGTGCCAGTGGTCATTTACAGAAGTTTGCAGCAGACTTAAGCTTATCTACACCCCAAAATTCACGGCCATGTAAAATTTTCACACTATCGCTAAACAGCAATCAAAATCTGCACACACCTGCACCTATGAATTCTCGCTTTTCAAGCCAATTATTTAAAATTTCTTTTGTCCCATTCAATTAGGAAATTGTCATGCAGCATTTTGATTTATAAAATAGATATAGCAGATTAATAACAATATCTGTTTCGTTAAAATTTCTTTTTCGTGAACCCAGGTTTCACCCGGATCCACACTCAAGCCCCCTTTCCCTCTCAAGACTCAAGATCCATTCGAGCCATCCGCTCATCTCGCACTCTTCGCCTTAGAGGTGCCGTCTCCTGAAGTACTGGATACGGCAAACTGTCTCAACAGTTCTTCTTCATCATCGGAGCTAATCACGATCTCCTCCCAAGCCTTCAGCTGTTCATATGATCGCATCCATTCTCTTTGCTCCTGCAACCTCTTCGCCTGGTTGGGTAGTGCCTTCACCCTAGATTCCCGGTTCAAACAAAAGGAGTTGTGCAGGCTCAAGCTCACGTTCTTCGCCAGGTCCTCCTCTAGTATCGATTCCCTTGCTTTGGTATTGTCTCTAGACATTTTACCCACTCTCTTCCATCTTGTCGTGATCGCATTTTGATGGGTTAACAGGGGTCTCTTGAAAGCTTCCGGCCCAATCTCGGCCTGGAACTGTCGATAATCCTTTTGATGCCTTCTCATGTGATTTTTTGTTGTCATGTACAACCAAGAGGTCAGCGTCGCCCGAAACCATGGAAAGTACCTCAAACGGCTCCATACGTGTCTGACTTCCGTTGGTATGGCGAATACTTTGCACGCAGTCTTAAACAACTCGAGTCTCCTGCTGTAGTCTATCGCATATATTGATTCAGCCGTTGGCGTCGTCGCTTCCCGATACTTCGTTATATTCTCATCTATCCATCTCAGAGCCAGCATCGTACTCACTACTAAGAGCGTCACCTTCTGCCGGTGATCCGGTAGTCCGATCGACTGAATTTCTTCTATATCCCACACCAGGCAAAGGTTCTTGTGATCTGGATACCACACCGTTTGTGCCAAACAGTGGCATGGGCATTCTCCATGGGTGATCTCAATGCTCCTGAGGTTACGCTCTCCCGAGGCTTCCAAGAGAGGCTCAAGCTCCATCATTTTCTCATGCATCGTTTCGTTCTCTCCCATGTTCGGAGTACCCCCCACAGGTTTTCCGATCACGTTTTGTCTCTCGTGATCGCTTGTGTTCTCACTTTCCAACTTCAAAAGCTCTTCTCCCCAGATTTCACTCAAGTCATCTCTCAACTCCTTCGGTACTGTCCCTTTGATTTTCCTCAACAACTTGTGCGAGTGATGCGATACCCGAGCCAAACTCACGCACTTGGGCACTGAGAAGGCCTTGTCCACCAATATTCTCTGGCTGCATGCTTCCACCATCGCCATGTGCAGTGGGTAGTGGCTTCCGCACAAATTGGCCATCCTTGACCCTATCAGGGATTTTGCGTTCAATGGCAGGCCATAAGCTTCGCTCATGGGAAACCCCATTTTCGCCTCGAGACCAACCTTCCAACTCCGGATATGTTTTTGAGTCACCTGCAACACTCCCGGCCATGATTCCACGCTCAACGCCGTCACTAAATGGTGTTCAGACTCTAGCCTCTCCAGTGACTGCAGACTACACATTCTCGAGAAGAATCCGAGAGCTGTCGCTATGTTCACCGTAGTTCTCGCGTAACACTCCGCCACTATTTGTACTTCACTTTTCTCCCTTTCCGTGATGTCTTCAAACCAAGTAACCAGATCTTCTTTTTGAAAGGACAAAATCCTGACACATGATCGTCCATCGCAGGTGTGCTCTCCACTCCCACACGTCGAATCCAGACAGCTACCCGGCTCCATCTTCTTTGCTGACTCGAGACTGTTTGTCTTTTCGCCTGACTCCTTCATCTGAGGTAAGATCAGTTTGTGCACCACACTCAACTTTGCCAAATCTTCATCTTCCGTTGGAGCTAACCTCACCCGTTCGGTGGTCTCCTCGATCAGACTCGCGTGGGGATGTGGGCACCAGGAGGGTCTTAGTAACTTCCATACCACTCCCAAGTTCGTGATCAGCAAGCCATTGCCATCACCCATGTTCACTTCAACTCTCTTGCTCGAGCGCGGTATGCTCACCACCTCCGGTGTTTTCTCAAGAATCAGGCCCAGGCTCGGCCTCTCTTTCTCCACCGCGTCTATTTCCATTATTTTTTCTGTCCAAAACTTCAGCAGCTCCGCTACCTCGTGGTTCCTGTGAGCGCCTCCAGTTTCTGAGTCGAAGAAGGGGTTGTAGGCTATTCCCATCACTCCTGACACGTATTGGTATTCCCCCTTCTCGCTGGGTCTCGAGTACTGCTCTGACGAGGCCAGGTTACGGTGAACATCATGTTCTTCTTCGAACTTCTTGTTAAAAAACCTCCGCACCTCATCTAGCTTTCTGTGGTTCTCTAGGGATAGTCTGGAACCATCTTCCTTTTCTATTCCAGTACTCTGATACACGTTTAAGATGATCGTTGAGACTCTTTTTTCCACGGTTTTACTTCCGCTTGCTCTTTGGTGGCACGCCAAGATGGTGCTGTCAGACATCATTGGCATTATCCATCTCAAGAAACATGTGGCATCCTTCCTCCTAGCCAGGCTCAAGCCTGAATTATCCCTGGCCACGTGTTGCATCAGTGCTTGATACACATCTAGCTTCTTGCTTCCCAACTTCAGCCTGTCATATGAGGTCAATGTCTCTAACTCTATTCCCACCAGACTCCAGGTGAACATCAATTGTCCTGCGGTTCTAATGAAGGGATTCGCCATCAATGGCGGTGCTGATGAGGATGTCCTCATTGCCTCTTCGAAATGATCCTTCAACAAGTTCTGCCAGGACCTCTTCAGCTGATTCGCCAATTCTATCTTGTTAACCTCAGCCTTTTGCTGGGTGGCCCAATTGCGTCGTTTTGCGAGCCGCTCCACTGTCCAACTTCTTCAAGCAGTCTTCCATTTCCTTCAATGTCTCGAGGGCCACCCACCATGTCCGGGAGGTGTTCCTCGTCTTGTTCCTCTCCAATGGATCACTCGTCACTTGCTTCCCCGTGGCCTGGTGTGCCTTCGAAACCCATTCTTTGCCGACATCCACTTCCCATGTCTGTCCGCTCGTTGAACCTCTCTTCACGTTTATCTTCTGAGGCTTAAAGTCTTCCTCCGATGTCGAACTGGTGGAAGCCTCTATTTCCCTCTCTACTTCGAGTGGTCTTCTGAGCTCCGCGTTGCTCTTGTATGTCGCCGTCTTGCATCGAGCCAAAACCATGGGCGCCGTCTCTCTCAAGTTTCCTTCCGAGACAGCATCCACTGAAGGACTACCCAATCCCTCCACTTCTCTCTTCCTCTTGCGAGTCTTCACATCTCTGCTTGAGGGTGTTGTGGCTATCATCACTGATTCGACCTCTCTGTCTACCTCCAATCCTTCCAACTCTCGCCTCCCCCCTGCTCGAGCCTTAAGGATATTAGTACTTTTAATCATGTTACTAGTCCCAAAATTATCCCTTTTTTTATCATCAACTATTTTATCTACAATTTTTTGTTACAGAGTAGAGCTGTCCTCACATTTTTCTTCTCCAGTCTTCGATCGTGAATTCCTCAGCTCTACCAGCTTGCTCAGCAGCTCTTTTCTCGCCTTCTCCTCCAGGCCCGTTCCTATCAGAAGCGGTTCTCCAAACCTTACGACTGTGTCCCACAGTTCCTCCTTGAATTCGTCCAGCGTCGTCTCGCTGCCCACTTCTTGATTGAATTCTTTTAAGAACTCCTGCCAAGCATCGTCCTTCAGGGACCCCAGGAACATGTCCCTGTTCCCTTCGAAAGTGTTCTTTTCCCTTTCCTCCGAGCTCAAGAGTATCATCCCCATATTGGAGGTCTCACTTGCCAATGGCAATTCCAGATTCTTCCGGGGGGACGGAGTCAGAGGTGGAGTGGCAGTATCTGCCCAATTCTCCTCGCTCAGGTCTTTCAACAGCTCTTGAGTGGTGAGCTCCTCCCCTGATGGTCCTGGTTCAGGCGTATTCCCCACTTCCATGTCCTCACCGGCTTCACTGAGAGTTTCATCCATACTCTCTTCTTCTGACTCATTTCTCCTTCTCTCGAGAATTCTTTTGAACCGGTCCTCCACGGGTCCACTCCTCTTGTCTCCAGGCGTGTCCACTGACAGTGGTGATGGTGTCGCAGGGTCCAATTTCTTGTATTCCGTCAGGGCTACGTGCAGCTGGCCTGCTGCATCTAGTTCTTTTCCCTCCTGTCTCATTTCCACCTGTTCTAAGCCATAGGGTGCCCTGTACTTTCTTGTTGCAAATTTCATGTCGTCCACCAATGCGACGTGCTCCTCCATCATGATCATCCTGCCATCATCCCATATTGGTAGCATGTTCTCTAGTCCTTCCTGCTCAAGAGCTCTCAAGACCTTCCGCACCTCATATCCGGGGGGGCTGCGAACCTCTCATCTTTTTCGCTTGCGTCGTCCTCGAATTTATCTTCGCCTCGCTAGTATGGAAGTAGACCGCCGCCGTGTAGCCGATGAACAGGGGGTCCCAGCCATCAGTGAAATACTTCTGCATTTCCTCCGTCGTCATCCTCGCCATTATGGAGGGAACTACCAAGGGACTGTTCATTCCCAAGGTCATCCTCCTGACTATCGGGAACTCAGGCATGGCGGCTGGAAGGATTTCTTTCTCCATTATGGCCTCCAGCTCCCTCTTGACTAGTGCAAAGCATTCCTTCCAAGCAGGAATCCTCAAGATCTCTCGCCCGTCTGCCGTCAATGGGTTCAAGTTCCAAAACTTGGGATACGTTTCGATGGGGCCCTCTCGCTTGCCTCCCATTCTACATTGCATTTCCCCCCTGAAGTTGTACACTATCAGCTCGGCATCTTTCACTTTTCCAAAGAGTACCGTGTTGCTCATTGGCGCTCTGAGCACCTCCTGCTGACACCAATTGAGCGCCGTCCCATCCAGTATGCTGATAAGACTCAAGTGCGTCACAGAGTGACGATACGTTGTCACCAGGGGATCTGGGAATGCGTACGTCACTGCTGGACCATAAATGCAGGTCACCACCTCCTCTAGACCCCGGATTATCCCCATCGGGTCCGACCTCATTGCCAGGCATAGGTCCGTCAACAGAGGCATCCCTCCATTCATCTTCTTCCATTCTTCTCTCGAGGTTGGATTCTTATCTTCACCCGTCATGTGCCGATTCTGCATCATGAGGTATTGCACTAACAACGTCTTCAACCCTGCGGCACACTTGTAGGAGTAGGTTTCAATGCTCGAGTGGACTCTCCCCATAGACAGAGGCTCTCCATATTCCATCAATCGATGAAACGACACCAATTCCCCATGGGTCAAGAGAAATAGTGCCATATACCCATCAACTCGAAGTGTCTCTACTCCTCGACTAAACATGTATGCTGGGCCCATGTTGAACAAGTATCTGGGGTAGACCAGATACAAAGCCAAGAGCAGGCTGATGGGCATGCCCAGTATCTCCTGCACGAAGGCTCCAAAGATAGTCGCCGTGGTGCCGAACATTCCTGCCATGAATTCTTTCTCCCAGCAAGGACTCAAGAACTTGAGAATCTCATGATCCCTCCTAGTCCTCAGCTCACCCTTGGCGTGCTCTCTCCAGAACCCTCCAATCGTCACTTCATTGGCGGCCGAGACAAATCTAGCCACCGTCATGTCTCTTACTTCGGCCAGCTCCAGTTGTTTCTCCAGAAAACTCCAGACTTGTTTCACGAGGGGTGGTGCTTCCTCCCTCGTCTTATTCGTGGCGTTCTCCAGCCTTGGTGTCAAAAATGGCCACCAGCCATTCTCTTGCGTCAAGCGATATTTCATTGACTCTAATTGCTTTTCCGTCTCGGCCACATTTCTTCTCTCGTTACTCGGACCTCTAGACTTGCTGGTGGAATTTGTGATCTTCACTTCCATGCTCCGAAACCACAAGCTGGCCGTCAATTGGCTTATCGCCGGGTGATCGTCCCCGATGACTGGGCTGAACTTAAGTTGCCTGGCAAAGTTCGATATCTCTAGCAAGAGCACCTCGTCTAATATGATCAGGATGTCGGCTAGTCCATAAAAGCCCCTCAGTGCATGAGATATGTCCGCCCATGCCGCCGCCAATTCTGACTGGCGAAGCCTCAGGTTCGATGGCTCCAACTCCCGATTGGGGGCTGCCATTAGAATCCGCCATTCGTTCCCCTCTGCTATTAGGATCAAGACCGCGTACACGAATTGTAGGGCGGGTGGCATATTCGCGTATCCAGGGGATGTGGTGAACACCACCTTCGTCTTGGATCCAAATCTCGAGACAACATTCTCTTGCACTTCATTCATCGCTGCAAACAACGCCTGAATGGCTTCCCATATCTTCCTCGATGTCGGAATTTCATTGCCCTTCAGCTGCTCAAGAAGTCCCATCGCGTGCAGGTGATCATTCATTCCTGCAAACAATAGCAGCTCAGGCTCACAGGGCATCTCCGACTTTATTGCCACCACCAGAGTTAACATCTGGTTTAATTCAGCTCCTGGCAAAGAGTATATCAGAGTCTCCGGCCAGAACAACTTAGGAGACGTTCCTTTGAAGTCCGATCCCGCCACAATGACTACTCTCGCAGCAGCTGGATCTGCTCTATCATAAACTGCCAGGGTTTTGGCCAGCTGGGTGCTCCCACAGGGCTTCCCGTACCTGGGATCTTCCGCCAATTTCGAGCCTTCGTAAGCGGCATCTGGCAATTCCATTCCCCCCGGATTGAGCAGCTTGTCCACCACCTTCAACTGTGCCGGGGTCGCCAACCTGATCCTGGCGATGCTCGTTCGGTGTTTGGGGGGTTCTGCTATGAGTCCAGGACTCCCCAGCAGCTTGAGAGGTCTGTAGTTAATGGGTCCCATGATCGCTTTTGTGGGAATTCCGGTCAGATCCGCGGTCTCCATCAATTTCGTTCTCGAGAAGTGCGCCTCATGAGCTTTCAACCAGTCCACGCAATGATGTCTGTTTAAATCCTCGTGCGACACTCGTTCAATCCCCAGGGTCTCCGCCAATTCTCGCCTGCATTCCAAACCCTCTAGGTCCAGCCCTTTCACCTTCTCAGGATATCTCAAGCGAGCGGTCTCCATAGACCTCTTTTCCCGCTTGCTCTCTGCCACTACCACTGAGGATATCGCCGAGCCTGGAGGTGTTGATGACGTCACCTCCTCAGACTCCATTGGCGTGGCACTCTGCAATCTGGTCTGGTTGCTCCTTGAATTGTCTCTAGTGTCAACTCTCGGTCCCAAGCGACCAGACAAGGCCCTTGAGGCAAGGAATGGTGGGTTCGGAGGTGGTCCTAATGTGAATTGGGCTGTCTCTAGCAGATCCGCCTCTACCGTGTTTATGTGTTTTTGGAAGACGTCGTTCAGCCACTCCGCTCCCCTTGGTCTATCGAAATGGATTCCATCATTGGAGGTGTCTTCAGGGAATCCCTTTTTCTCCATGCGCTCCGCCACGTCCAACAGTCTGACAGGGAGCACACTTTTCCGGTGGATATCTCGGATCACCTTGTTTAGGTTCCGCACCTTCTCGTTCATCTCCAAGGCGTGCTGATCAAACATCATGTTGTAGGGGACAGTACATACCGTCAACAGGATGGGGTCCATCTGGATCCTCAGCTCCTCAAGAAGGCAGCTCATCTTGTCGTGCAGCCTCGTTATTTTCCTCGCTTCTCCCCTTGATACATCGTTAGTCCCGATCATCAGGGTCACCGTGTACACTTTAGTCATCCCTAGCATCTCAAGCGTCGCCAACATCTGTGGCGTGGCAGCTCCAGCGAAACTCAAGATTCCTGTCTGCCAGTGCGACTGGATCCGGGTCAACACCCGCACCAGGCTGTCCCCTATGATCAGGTGGACCGCACCTTCTGGCACACGGGGTGGCGCAAGATATTCCACCCAGGCTGCATCATGAAAGCAGTCCCTCCTGGCTTTCTGTTCCGCATTCCAATTCAGCCGATTGTGCCTGTGGTACCTCTTCTCGGTGTTTTTCTTATAACTCGAGATCACGACGCTCCTGACCGGTTTTTCCCTCCAAGTTGGGGGAAGCTCCGGCCTTGCCGAACTTTCACGACTTCTCTGTCGCAATCTCTCGCCCAGCTCCTTCAGACGCGATGAGCCGCCGCTCACCTGACTGTCACTCGAGGTCGAGGTTGGGGTATATCCCGGCAGTGCCACATCCATCAGTGGGCGTATGGGTTGCGTCTCTAGGCTACGCAAGGAGGACGTTGCTTCATTAGGTATCCAGACTTCCAATCCCTCACTCATGTGTTCTCGGGCCTCGCGGTCAAGGTTGAACCGTCCTCTTGCCCTGGGGGCTTCATCCACCTCCATGCGTGACTCTGGTCTCGAGCTGGTAACCACTCGCTCCTTCGGCCTGGCTCCCTTCTGTGCGTCAAGTTCGCGTTGTCGTTGTTCTATTCTCTCCAACTCCGACTTCAGTTGTTCACAATTCGCGGCATTCTCCCGCACCCTTAGCTCCTGCTGATGTTCAGCCTTTAGCATCTCAAGCAACCTCAGAGTCTGATCTCGCTCGTTGACCGCCTGGTCCCTTTCCAGCTGAACCTTCTCCCGATCCAGCTTTGCCTGATCCCGATCGAGGTTCGCCTTATTCCTTTCCTTCTGCGTCCTCTCGAGCGCTTTCTTTAGAACACCAAGATCCGGATATGCCTCGGTCGTCTGTTGTGCTCGCGTCATCGATAGCACCTTACTCGAGCTCTGGCCTGTAGATCTTGCTGTTGGCCTAGTTGGTGGTGGGAATTCCCCTGCGCCATATTCGGTATTGTTACTCAGGCCAGGATTCCTTGCCAAGTCAAAGCCCCTTACTCCTCCATCCACATTCCAAGACAACCATCTGGTCTGTTCTTGGTTTGATATACCCTCGGTGGTGTAGCCGATCATCAAGACAGCCTCCGTCGCAGACTCCCTGCATTCACCCTGGTCTTCCAACTGGAGGATGGCATTCAGCATTACCGCCATTCTCTCGTCTATCTGGGTATAATCCAGGTCCCTCAGGCGTTTGTACAGCTCATCAAGAGTAGGCTTCTTCAGGGCCGCGGGCATGGATTTCCAGAATCTGTCTGCCATTCTTTGTGACTTCGGGATGTATACAGGTATGTGTTAACCAGCTCAAGAATTACCTTGCTGACTCAAGTGTTACCCAACTCAAGAATTCTCTAGAAATGTTCCCTTGCAAACACTTGCTGTAGGTGCCGATTATCGCGAGTTCAATCAAGATTTCTCTTTCTGTTTCTCGCTTGAGTATAGTTGGATTTTCAACTTTGTTTTTCAAACTTGATCTGAAAACAGAAACCATATTAAAACTTAACAAGTCATGTTCCTAACCTAGAGACCCCTCTTTTCACCAGTATGGTTAAAATCTTATCATTTTCATTCTACTTAAAACAATTCAATTGGAATTTCCTTAAAAACATGCAGATTCATTTTATGTTTTAGCACCGTTAATTTTTTTTTAAATTCAATTGTCATGCCAATCACGTCTTAAGATCCCTTTACCTGTGCCGCACCCCAGTACCTAACTCAAGACTCCTCCCTCACGCCCAACTCGAGACCCCGTGTCCCCAACTCAGGCGATGCTTAAGTAGTATTTTTTGTGCAGATACACCATTATCTCAGTTTCCGCAAAGACTACATGTAGGATAGCGTACAATTCCCTCGAGCTCAGTTTGGCCCTGTTTGGGTCATACACCGGCATTGAGACCTCCGTTATTCCTCTTTCAATCATGAAGTCTCGTAGTCTTGTTAGTGCCAACATCACGTGTTCGGGATCAATTGTGTTCCTGTCATTGACCCTCGTCACTAGGAAGCACAGATATTTGCCCGGGACTTGTGCTACTGATGGTGGAAGCGCTGCCATCCCTCCCAGTCCTGGTCTCTGTCTGAACAGAAACTCCACGTTCTTGTACTCTCTTCTGAAGTCAGCTTCCAATCTTGATTTGAAACTCATGTCCGCCGTGATGCAGATCGCGCTAGTCCTGTTTGACAGGATGAAGTCGCTATCCGTTATCATGATGTTTTCCGAGTACTCATTGGGTATTTCAAATTTCGTTTTGAAATTCCGACCTATGGTAGGCTCTGGCTCTTCTTCTTCCAGTTCCAATTTGCTTGTTTCGCTCACTTCCTTGAGCTTCTTTATCATCAAATTTTCGGTGTGGGTAAGTCCTAACCCCACTCCCCGGACAAAAATATTTATCGACGTCCCCGTCGATGTTGTCGGGTCTGAATTGTCCGGAGGAATGTCCAGTGGCCTATCTGTTGCCGTCCATCCGAAAAGAGGGTCCTCTGCCTTCATATAATTTGCCGATGATACGTCGACTTGTTGAATGCTTTGTCCTTCGCGGCTCTCGTCTTTGACATCGCGCATCCACTCTAGTATCCTCAAGTTCGTGTTCTCCCTCCTCTCTATCTCACTCTGTTCGAGATCCGTCTCCAATTCTGGCGTCGAGTAGTCTTCCTGCGGATAGTGTCCACCATCGTCAATGACCTGCCATTCCTCTTCGGCTTCCAGTTCGCCTGCACTCAGTAGTTCCTCGCCCAATTTGTCTGGCTGTATCTTATCGATCAAGAAGTCATCCCCGTACCTGTTGTACCTCATGCCGGTCCGTTTACGATTGCCAGTCCTGGTCCCCGGTGGTATTGGTTGATCTGGCTCTATCCATTTCGGCACCTCATCTTGCTCCGGGTCGTTCCAGTCTTCTTCTACAAATGATCCAGACTCCACTTCTATCTTTTCATTGTCGTCTAAACTCAAATTCTCATTACCATCATTCTTCTCTCTGGTGCCTTTTTCATTCACTTCACACGCTGGCTCTACCACCAGGTACTCAAGACCCTCCATGTCCTTCGGTATGCACCAATCCTCCGGGGACGGGACGTGAGGCTTCAGATTTTCATAATGTGCCGCTCGCCCAGTACTCAAGCGATAGAACCGTCCTTGTTGATGAACTTCCGTTATCATGAATGGTCCCCTCCACTTCTTGAGTAGCTTCTTTGTTCCCTTGGGCGGTATGACATTTTGGAAGACCCACACGTATTGGCCCACTTCATATGGCTTCGCTTGTAATATTTTTTCGTCATATTTTCTGCGTTGCCTCATTTGCGCTTGCGCCGTGTTCCTCCTGCATAGCTCGTTTAACTCCTGTTGTCTTTTGATCGCTTCTTTCACGTATGCCTGAGGCGACGTCCTTTTCCCTTCGTATTCCGGGTAAAAGAATGTCAGAGGCATTGCTCTCTCCCTGCCCGTCAACATCATGAAGGGACTGATGCCCGTCGTTGAGTGTTGTGTACTGTTGTAGGCCCCTACTACCTGTGGCAGGTATTTGACCCAGTCCGTCATGTATCTTGAGCAGTACACCCTCAACATGTTGACCAGTGTCCTGTTTTGTCTCTCTACCAACCCGTTGGTCTGTGGATGGTAGGTTGTCGAATGTGCTTGAGCAATGTGCGATCTCTTCATCAATTCTTTTGTCAAGTCCCCCACAAAAGCTTTACCGTTATCTGACTGGAAAGTCATTGGACAACCATACCGCGATATCCAATGCGTTATCAGATGATCACATGTCTCTTCGGCCGAGGCTGTCTGGCACGGAACCGCTTCCGCCAACTTTGTGAAGTGATCTATTATAACCAGTATCTGGTTATATCCCGACTCTGTCATGCAGATTTTTTGATGGTCTATCTGCACCACTTCATTGAACTCCGAGCTCTCGACAGACTTGAGGGGAAACTTCATCTTCCTTGGGTCTTTTACCTGGAGACATGCCAGGCAGGCATTCACCCACCTCTCGCAAGCTTTTCTCATTCCTGGCCAATCAAACCTGTGAAGTATCCTTTGTTGTACTTTATCTATCCCCTGGTGTCCCATCTGGTCGTGCAATCTGAAAAGCACCTCCGTTTGATACAATTGCGGTAGTATGATGAGGTTGTGTTTGTGTAATATCTTCTCCTCATCTTTCCTTTTGCATGCTACCACCCCATCAGCTGTGTGGTATAGGTCTTTCTTTTCTTTGTAGAACTGGCTCAAGATCTTGTAGCTGTCCTCCTCGAGTTCCCCCTTCTCCTTGACCCCCGACTGGATCCATTTGGAGAGATTACTTGTCATTTTGTCATTCTGTTGGGCTCTTATTAGGTCTGACAGCCTGTATCTCGCCTTGACATGCTCCTTTAGCGCCATGATCTGTCCATTCATCTCACCAGGGTTGTGGATGTCGTCGCTCAGCTTCACGCATATCATCCTTTTCACGATTTTCATATCATCTTCTGGTACCAGATTCGTTCTGATGTTTGAGTTGCATGATAGTTCCCTGAAGGTTTCCTTGCAACCGCAATTTTCTCAAGTTCCTCACCACCTCGCATCTCCTGTATGTCCATGTTGTATGTTCCTGAAGATGGATCCGTCTGTAACTCCCTGTCGTGGTGCCTTGTCTTCTCTTCCGCCAATATCATGCACAGACTGTCTTGGTTTTCGCTGCTCTCATCCGAGTCTTCATCCCATCCTTCACGCTCCCCGGACAATTTTCCTTCTCCGGTTCCTTCTTCCGTGAACCTGGAACACTCCCCGGACTCTTGACCTAGTCCCAGGTGTTCAGTATCTTCTTTGAACGTCACTTTCTTTTTCCTAACCTTGGTCTGCTCCAGAATGTTTACGGGGATTTTGTCAATTAGTGACCGCACGACATCTTTGCTGTCAGTGACGCTTCCTCTTGATGAGTCAGTATCGTTCACTGTCTCTTTTCTCCGAAGTATAGTGACTTCCGGCTCCTCCTGACCCTTCTCTTGGATCACGGTCTTATCATCTGATAGTTTCTCGAGCAACCTCATTAAGTCATCATCTATCTGTGCAGTTCCTGCTTCTACCTGGTTAAGATCATAGCCTTTTGCCTTGAGCGTCTCCTTCACGATCTTCGACTTGAGTATTATCTCAATCGGAATCCTCTTGCTCCTCTTCAAGATGGTCTTCTCTGGAGGCTCTTTAGGCAATTCAGGATGATTTTCTATCGGTTTGCCTGACTTGTCCAGCCATCTCGTGAGTGGAAGACTGTCGTACGTTTCCTTGTCCATGAAGGAGAAGCCATCTTTGATTTCAGGTCTGTCTGCCTCTCTTTGCTCTTGTCTCTCATAGAACTCCGTCTTTTTACTCAAGCTGTCGGCATTCTGATGTTTATCTCGTGTTCTATGCTCAATTATCATGTTGTATCCGTCCAGGCGAACTATCCACCTCCCAATGTAACTTTGGTCCATTGAGTACGTTTTCAGCCAGCTCAGTGCTCGGTTGTCGACTCGCAACTTGAATGGCTCACTGCCCAGGTATGCCCTGTATTTCTCGACAAAGGTAACCACCGCGAACATCTCTGCTTTCGGTGCTCCGTACTTCATTTCCGTGTCGCTCAGGACTTTGCTCCCGTACGCTATTGGTCTCACGACTGTCTTCCCATTCCATTCTTGTTCTTGGTGGAGAATCCCAGAAATCGCGACTACCGACGCATCCGTGTCCAGCACGTACATCCCTTTCTCAGTCGGCATACCCAGTACTGGTGCCTCACATAGCTCTTTCTTTATTCTCTGGAATGACTCTTCTGCTGCGTTGTTCCACGTGAACTTCTTGCCCTTGTGTCTCATTAATTGTTGCATCGGGTATACCTTGTCCGCATAGCCTTTGATGAATTCTCTATAATAGTTAGCGAAACCCAGGAAGCTCATCAACTGGTGCTCTGTCTTGGGTGATTTCCAGGTCAGGACTGCTTCCACGGCGTCCGTATCAGGTCTGATGCCGTGCTTGTCTACCATCCTGCCCAAGTATTTTATTGAGTCCTTGAGTATCTCGCACTTTGATGGTTTACACTTTAGCCCCGACCTCTTCATGCATGCAAACACTTCGTCAAGTCTCTCAATGTGGTCTTCCAGTGTTGGCGTGGCTATTACCACGTCATCCACGTAGCACATTACCAGGTTGCCATACTTCTTCGTCACGCCTATCAGCGCGTGTGCCATCAACCGCTGAAACGTGGCTGTGGCATTGCAGAGTCCAAACGGCATCCGTTTCCATTGAAACAGACCCAACTCGCAGGCAAACCCTGTCTTGTCTCTGTCCTGCTTCCTTAGTGGTACCTGCCAAAAGGCCGAGCCTAAATCAAGAGTCGTAAAAAATTGTGCATCACCTAACTTCGAGAGGCTCTCATCAATCCTAGGTATGGGATAGGCATCCTTCACCGTGACGGAGTTCAGGTATCGAAAGTCACAACAAAACCTCAACTGGTCGCCTTTCTTTTTGGCCATCACTACTCCACAAGCCCACGGTGACTTGGATGGTTCTATCATGTCATACTCTAGTAACGTCTCGATTTCTTTTCTACACGCGTCCGATTTGTGTGGGGTCATGCGCATCGCCCCCTCCCTGTGTGGTACCGCGTTTTCCTCAAGCTCTATTCCATGCTCAACAAAATTACAACACCCGATATCCGCCTTATGCCTCGAAAAAACTTCCTCGTTCCGCTCTAGTACGTCCTTGATGGCTTCGAGCTGTTGATCTTTCAGTTTGCCCCTCAAATGTTCAATCTCCGGCAGAACCGGTTTATCAGTTTGCATTTCATCTAGTGTGGGTCGCTCCGGAAAGTTTGAACAGCTCGACAGTCCATCATCCGTTTCTGACTTAAGTGATTTAATAAGACCTGAAGACTCTTTTATTTTCTGCAATCGTCTCAAGATACAAATTTTGTCCCTATGATTGGGACAATCAACAACTTCATTTTGTTTTGAGTTCGCGATCGTTTCATATCGAGTTTTAACCGGTAAAGCATATCCCAATTTCCTCCCTCTCTGTATCGTGATCGGTATATCAAGGGTATTGAACAAGACACTGACGCAGAGGCCGCTCTTCGTTATCGAGAATGATCTTCCTAAAACAGCAGCACTTTGACTATTAGGATTCGGAACTATACACACTTGCTTGTTGTCACTTAGTTCATTGTAATTTTTCATCCTCAAGCTTACGATTGCCGCTTCATTAGCTTTTAGCCTCACCCTCCTACTCAAGAATACCGGCGCTTTGTTTTCATTTGCCATTATTAAATTTACCGGTTTGATTGCGTACCTCCTATCCGGGTTCCGTATCCTGAACATTGCGTTATTTAGATCAATCGTTACGTCTAAATTCCTGATGAAGTCTCTGCCCAAAATGAATTGGTCAGATTCATCTAGGTTTTCTACCACGATAAAGCTCATCCACAGGTTACGTTCCCCCAAATTGAGGGCTATTATCGGCGTCCTGCCCAGCACCCGAAGGGCCCCTTTGTTTGCAGCTGACAGCCGTATTCTCGAGTCTATCAAGTCACCTTTGTCAAAGCCCATCCTTTCCCAAGTTTCGATTGGTATGACGCTCAAGACTGCTCCCGTATCAAGTAACCCATGCAACTGAGTCTTTTTGCCACTTATATCTAGCACGTGCCCTGTCACATCTGCTTCTGTCCCGATGTGCATTGCATCTTCTTCAAGCATGGCGCAGTGTCCAATCGATCTCACTTTCAACTCTTCTTTCCCTGCGTAGATTTGCCCAATTAGGTCTTCGTCGCATGTTATCATTGTCTTGGTATAGATGTTGATCCCATCTATATTTAGCATCACCTCGTGTGGACCATAAGCTTCAGTATACCTGTTATCAACACGTACCGACTTGCTGCCCCCTCTCGTGAGTAGTGCTCTCAACGCTCTAGAAGTCGTTTGTGGGCTTATACAGCTCAAGTAATCTGCGTACACGTCAATGTGCATTATTGTCTGGTCGCTCGGTTCGCTCAAGTTTCTGGTTACCTCGTGCCCGCCCACTGTGATTATCGACATTATTCTAGCCCCAATTTTCGATATGCCGAATGGCTTTCCCGTCACCATTTTTACAGTGTTACAATTCCCCGTCTTTGTTGAGCCCGGTACAGCCTCTGGTGTTTGGTTCGATCCGGTTAATGCTTCGTTAAAATTCTGTCTTTCGATCTCCAGCTTTAGTCGTTGCTCTATTTCTTTCGCAGCCAGATCCTGTTTCACTTTGGCAATTGCTTCCGTCGCCGCTTTCTCATAATTTATCTCTAGAGAGTTCCCGGCCGGGGATTCTATCGCACCATTAACATGTGTTACAGCTTTCACTGTCTTCGTCGGCAATTCCGTGCTTGGTGCTCCTAAGTTCCTCGATTCAAACTCGTTTTGCCTGTTCCGCTGATTCTGCACCGCCGCTAATGCCAACTTATGTTTGGGGTGACTCTGGTCCTTGACCGCTTCCCAGAACAAGGGACAATCCATTCTGAAGTGCCCCTCCTGGTTATAGAAGAAGCATCTAGCGCCTATCTTGATGATTAAGCCATTATAGTACTCGTGTTCCTCCATCTGGCTCATGTCTTCCTCATCCGGTGCGTATCCTAGGCTCTTCATGCCTAGTTTGTATGTTGTGCAGTCAGCCACGTGGTGATCCGCCGACCCGCAGTTCGCGCATGATCTGCGCTTGTCCATGTCATCTCTCGGCTTGTACCATGACGACCTCTGGGGTTGACTTCCCCCTTGCGTGTTCCTGTTTTCTGAATATGAGTATTTCTTGGGTTTCATCAGCATGTATTCCCTCGATTTCTGTCTCATTTCTTCTGGGGTTGTTGCGTTGTCTTTCGACAATGTGTAGTATGTTGCTAACATTGTTCTTAAGTCATCACTTTTTACCCCATCAATGAACTTCGAGGCAATGCTAAAGTTTCTTCTGTTTGTCGACTCCTCCGGGTCACTCCTTCTTCTCAAGCTCTCGAGGTCATCTAGGAACCGATCAATTGACTCGTCGTCCCTCTGCCTTCTCTTTTCAAATCTCAAATATCATCATCGCTTGGTGACCCTTCATGCCTGATCCGAATCGATTCAGCAATATTTCGAAGATTTTGTCCGCGGTGTCGCGTTCTTCTTCTTTCTTTGCAACCACGCATTTCAATGCCGTGCCTTCCAGGTTGCTGAGTATGGCTGTGCATGCTTGCCTTTCATCATTTAAGTTATCTTGCTCTAGATGTAATCTCATCACTTCCACCCACGTGTCAATGCATCCATCTGAATCGTCTTTGAATTCTTCTGGCTTCTTGAAAGTTTTTCTTGATTTTCCGTCTCTCCTATCGCTCGAGTTAGTGTTCCTCGTGGCGAAGGCCTCTAGAGTCCTGTTCATCATCTCCCAAGTGCTTGCCCACGTCATGGCATCCGGACCTGCGTTGCTGCTAGCTGTTGAGTCCCCCGGACCACTCGTTGTGTTTGATGTCCCATTTTTCATGATTGTTTTAGCAACCGTTGGTGCTATGCTTACCGCATCCCTGTTTAAAGGCAACGGTGTCGATTGCCGTTTGTTTCTTTGTGGTTCCACAAAGTCAACTCTGGTGCCTTGCGTGCGATCCACTGCCGGTCTTTCTTGTGAGGTAGAATTTCTCAAGATTGCATCCAACTTCGCCTGTATTGCACTCGAACTTTCGGCCTGATTCCTGTTCATTATGTCCATTCTCTTTTCCAGGCTACCTAATTGGCTGTTGACATCATCATATCGGTTTTTCAACTGTTGCATATCTTTTTTGATGTTCTTATCTCGTTCTTCATTGGTGGCATCTACCTTGTCCGACATCTGCTGGAGTCTCTCGTCTGTCGCCTTAGCCAGGTTAAAATGACTATGCAGATATTCGTGTTTGTTGTATTTTAACTCCTTCTTTATCAGGTTTCTATCTTCCTCACTATACTTTAGTTTTTTGTCGATCTGATTTAGCTTTGTCATCAGGTCGCCAAGCTCAAGAGCAGCTGTTTCATGAACAGCCGTTGTCTTGTTTTCGGCTGCCTCTTCTGTTCTGGCTTGTTCTTCCTTTGGGTCGGCTTCTGTCGCCTTCGTGCTCACTGTCCCAAATGTTCGTGCTCTTCCAGTCTGTGATTCTTCGGCCGTGTTGTCTTTCGATTTCATTCCGACCATCATCGCCAACTTTTCTGTAAAAGATGTCTTCTTTACTTTTTAGTCATCTTTCACCGTTTCTCGGGTATTGCCTGTTGTGTCTTCCAACGCGTCTATCGGCGAAAACTCCACGGTTTTTGGATTTTGATCTTCCATATGGGGCATCGGTGTGGATTCCGTTGTCTTTTTCTCCACTTCATCTACGCTCTGGTCTGGTGTCTCTAGGTCGATTTCGATTGTGGGCTCCACCTGTTTTTCCCTCGCATCTTCTCGCGTCTTGCTCTCGGTGCCACTCCTCGTGCTGACCATGCTAACTGAAAAGTTATCTTTTGTTTTGCCTGGGCCCCTTGATGTCGTTCCGCGCAGCGACGAGTTATATTTCGTGTTTGATCCACTTGACCTTTTTTCTAGCGCCGGTACCCTACTCCGTCTCATTATTTCTATTTACAATTGATCGTATTTACAATATTATTATATACACAATTCTATTCTACGAATTGTGAAAAAGAATTCTTAAAAGGAAATATACAACGTGATAAAAACCTTTCTTGAAACTTTCTTTATTTGTGGTCCCAACCGTACCGGGTTCCGACTAGTGTTGTTCTGTTTTAAATCTGTCTCAAACACTTATTGTAATTTTACTTCAATTTTTATACCGTCCTAAGACTTCCAGTTACCGTCCCTACTCTTCTTTGTACCGTCCCAGGCTTCTTTCTACTGTCCCAAAACTGTTCGGTACTGTCCCAGTACTTCGTCAGTGTCCCAAGACCCTTGTCCTGAGAGTACTATCCCAAGGCTACTGTCCCAAGGCTAGTGTCCCAAGACTAGTGTCCCAAGACTAGTGTCCCAAGACTACTGTCCCAAGGCTAGTGTCCCAAGACTACTGTCCCAAGGCCAGTGTCCCAAGGCTAGTGTCCCAAGACTACTGTCCCAAGACTAGTGTCCCAAGACTACTGTCCCAAGGCTAGTGTCCCAAGGTTAGTGTCCCAAGACTACTGTCCCAAGGCTAGTGTCCCAAGACCACTGTCCAAAGACCCTGTCTCAAGACCCTTGTCCCAAGACCACTGTCCCAAGACCACTGTCCCAAGACCACTGTCCCAAGACCACTGTCCCAAGACCACTGTCCCAAGACCACTGTCCCAAGACCATTGTCCCAAGACTGTATCAAGACTGTTCTGGTCCAACACTGTCCCAGGACTGCACTGTCCCAAGACTGTCCCCAGACTGCTCTGTCCCAAGACTTCTTTGGCACTGTCCCAAGACTGTTGACAAGTGTCTGAGCGGTGGGACCTCTTTCTTCTTCGTTATGGGGACTTGTTGATTCACTGTACCTTGTGCCACCACTCAAGCTCTAGTAAAATTTTCCCAAAAACCCTCTCTTAAAAGCCAAATGCTGACCCCCCTTTTTCTTATTTCTTTTTAATTACCTCTCTTTCAATGTTCCAAGCAACTTGAGACCAAAACCTGTGCGCAGGTATCTTGTGATCACCTGTTCGTATAAAAACTAAACACAAATCCTCACCAAAATGCAACAAAAATCCAAGCTAGAAAAAATAATAAAAACGGAAAGATGAGCCCACCTAAAATTCAAAGGTGACCAATGTCTACCTTTTGTCGAGAAAAAAAAATAAAAATAAAAATTTTGTCCGGTACCTAATTGCCACGGGTTTTCCTCCCCCCAACTAATAATCTTATTGGGTATCACCAGAATTGTCTACGTCCGTTCCCCCCTACCAATCCGACAGGGCACCTTCCTTAACTCGAGTTCAAATTTCGATATCCACTTATTATTACCAACGCGTGTTAATGACTAATGTAACTAAATCAACGATGTCGACTAATTAGTTACTCTAATTTCCCCCCTTTTTACAATTTACAGCTGCCAACCTCTAACCTAACCAGCCCCCCTTCTAACCTCCCCCCTTTCTAGCCCCCTTCTTAAGCCTAAAAATTACCTTAAGCGCCGGGTGCTAAACCTCTCAAGAGAAAACCGTAGACCTGTTTCCAGGCCTGCTTAAGTAAAAACGTTCCTCAAAACCGAGGGATTTCGCTTATCCAATTTTACACTTATCTCCTATAATGTAATGTGGATTTTAACGATACCCGTTCTGCCCAACTTGCGAACTCGAGATCTGCCAAATCCTTCTTGGCTGCTTTCCCACTCGACTGGTCACCTGTTCCAGTCCAGTCTCCTATTGGTTCAGCTCAAGTGTTCCTGAACCACTTTCCCACTCGGCCGGTCACCTCTTCCAGTCGAGTCTCCTATTGGTTCAGCTCAAGTGCTCCTGAACCACTTTCCCACTCGGCCGGTCACCTCTTCCAGTCGAGTCTCCTATTGGTTCAGCTCAAGTGCTCCTGAACCACTTTCCCACTCGGCTGGTCACCTCTTTTTACTCAAGCTGTCGGCATTCTGATGTTTATCTCGTGTTCTATGCTCAATTATCATGTTGTATCCGTCCAGGCGAACTATCCACCTCCCAATGTAACTTTGGTCCATTGAGTACGTTTTCAGCCAGCTCACTGCTCGGTTGTCGACTCGCAACTTGAATGGCTCACTGCCCAGGTATGCCTTGTATTTCTCGACAAAGGTAACCACCGCGAACATCTCTGCTTTCGGTGCTCCGTACTTCATTTCCGTGTTGCTCAGGACTTTGCTCCCGTACGCTATTGGTCTCAAGACTGTCTTCCCATTCCATTCTTGTTCTTGGTGGAGAATCCCAGAAATCGCGACTACCGACGCATCCGTGTCCAGCACGTACATCCCTTTCTCAGTCGGCATACCCAGTACTGGTGCCTCACATAGCTCTTTCTTTATTCTCTGGAATGACTCTTCTGCTGCGTTGTTCCACGTGAACTTCTTGCCCTTGTGTCTCATTAATTGTTGCATCGGGTATACCTTGTCCGCATAGCCTTTGATGAATTCTCTATAATAGTTAGCGAAACCCAGGAAGCTCATCAACTGGTGCTCTGTCTTGGGTGATTTCCAGGTCAGGACTGCTTCCACGGCGTCCGTATCAGGTCTGATGCCGTGCTTGTCTACCATCCTGCCCAAGTATTTTATTGAGTCCTTGAGTATCTCGCACTTTGATGGTTTACACTTTAGCCCCGACCTCTTCATGCATGCAAACACTTCGTCAAGTCTCTCAATGTGGTCTTCCAGTGTTGGCGTGGCTATTACCACGTCATCCACGTAGCACATTACCAGGTTGCCATACTTCTTCGTCACGCCTATCAGCGCGTGTGCCATCAACCGCTGAAACGTGGCTGTGGCATTGCAGAGTCCAAACGGCATCCGTTTCCATTGAAACAGACCCAACTCGCAGGCAAACCCTGTCTTGTCTCTGTCCTGCTTCCTTAGTGGTACCTGCCAAAAGGCCGAGCCTAAATCAAGAGTCGTAAAAAATTGTGCATCACCTAACTTCGAGAGGCTCTCATCAATCCTAGGTATGGGATAGGCATCCTTCACCGTGACGGAGTTCAGGTATCGAAAGTCACAACAAAACCTCAACTGGTCGCCTTTCTTTTTGGCCATCACTACTCCACAAGCCCACGGTGACTTGGATGGTTCTATCATGTCATACTCTAGTAACGTCTCGATTTCTTTTCTACACGCGTCCGATTTGTGTGGGGTCATGCGCATCGCCCCCTCCCTGTGTGGTACCGCGTTTTCCTCAAGCTCTATTCCATGCTCACACAAAATTACAACACCCGATATCCGCCTTATGCCTCGAAAAAACTTCCTCGTTCCGCTCTAGTACGTCCTTGATGGCTTCGAGCTGTTGATCTTTCAGTTTGCCCCTCAAATGTTCAATCTCCGGCAGAACCGGTTTATCAGTTTGCATTTCATCTAGTGTGGGTCGCTCCGGAAAGTTTGAACAGCTCGACAGTCCATCATCCGTTTCTGACTTAAGTGATTTAATAAGACCTGAAGACTCTTTTATTTTCTGCAATCGTCTCAAGATACAAATTTTGTCCCTATGATTGGGACAATCAACAACTTCATTTTGTTTTGAGTTCGCGATCGTTTCATATCGAGTTTTAACCGGTAAAGCATATCCCAATTTCCTCCCTCTCTGTATCGTGATCGGTATATCAAGGGTATTGAACAAGACACTGACGCAGAGGCCGCTCTTCGTTATCGAGAATGATCTTCCTAAAACAGCAGCACTTTGACTATTAGGATTCGGAACTATACACACTTGCTTGTTGTCACTTAGTTCATTGTAATTTTTCATCCTCAAGCTTACGATTGCCGCTTCATTAGCTTTTAGCCTCACCCTCCTACTCAAGAATACCGGTGCTTTGTTTTCATTTGCCATTATTAAATTTACCGGTTTGATTGCGTACCTCCTATCCGGGTTCCGTATCCTGAACATTGCGTTATTTAGATCAATCGTTACGTCTAAATTCCTGATGAAGTCTCTGCCCAAAATGAATTGGTCAGATTCATCTAGGTTTTCTACCACGATAAAGCTCATCCACAGGTTACGTTCCCCCAAATTGAGGGCTATTATCGGCGTCCTGCCCAGCACCCGAAGGGCCCCTTTGTTTGCAGCTGACAGCCGTATTCTCGAGTCTATCAAGTCACCTTTGTCAAAGCCCATCCTTTCCCAAGTTTCGATTGGTATGACGCTCAAGACTGCTCCCGTATCAAGTAACCCACGCAACTGAGTCTTTTTGCCACTTATATCTAGCACGTGCCCTGTCACATCTGCTTCTGTCCCGATGTGCATTGCATCTTCTTCAAGCATGGCGCAGTGTCCAATCGATCTCACTTTCAACTCTTCTTTCCCTGCGTAGATTTGCCCAATTAGGTCTTCGTCGCATGTTATCATTGTCTTGGTATAGATGTTGATCCCATCTATATTTAGCATCACCTCGTGTGGACCATAAGCTTCAGTATACCTGTTATCAACACGTACCGACTTGCTGCCCCCTCTCGTGAGTAGTGCTCTCAACGCTCTAGAAGTCGTTTGTGGGCTTATACAGCTCAAGTAATCTGCGTACACGTCAATGTGCATTATTGTCTGGTCGCTCGGTTCGCTCAAGTTTCTGGTTACCTCGTGGCCGCCCACTGTGATTATCGACATTATTCTAGCCCCAATTTTCGATATGCCGAATGGCTTTCCCGTCACCATTTTTACAGTGTTACAATTCCCCGTCTTTGTTGAGCCCGGTACAGCCTCTGGTGTTTGGTTCGATCCGGTTAATGCTTCGTTAAAATTCTGTCTTTCGATCTCCAGCTTTAGTCGTTGCTCTATTTCTTTCGCAGCCAGATCCTGTTTCACTTTGGCAATTGCTTCCGTCGCCGCTTTCTCATAATTTATCTCTAGAGAGTTCCCGGCCGGGGATTCTATCGCGCCATTAACATGTGTTACCGCTTTCACTGTCTTCGTCGGCAATTCCGTGCTTGGTGCTCCTAAGTTCCTCGATTCAAACTCGTTTTGCCTGTTCCGCTGATTCTGCACCGCCGCTAATGCCAACTTATGTTTGGGGTGACTCTGGTCCTTGACCGCTTCCCAGAACAAGGGACAATCCATTCTGAAGTGCCCCTCCTGGTTATAGAAGAAGCATCTAGCGCCTATCTTGATGATTAAGCCATTATAGTACTCGTGTTCCTCCATCTGGCTCATGTCTTCCTCATCCGGTGCGTATCCTAGGCTCTTCATGCCTTGTTTGTATGTTGTGCAGTCAGCCACGTGGTGATCCGCCGACCCGCAGTTCGCGCATGATCTGCGCTTGTCCATGTCATCTCTCGGCTTGTACCATGACGACCTCTGGGGTTGACTTCCCCCTTGCGTGTTCCTGTTTTCTGAATATGAGTATTTCTTGGGTTTCATCAGCATGTATTCCCTCGATTTCTGTCTCATTTCTTCTGGGGTTGTTGCGTTGTCTTTCGACAATGTGTAGTATGTTGCTAACATTGTTCTTAAGTCATCACTTTTTACCCCATCAATGAACTTCGAGGCAATGCTAAAGTTTCTTCTGTTTGTCGACTCCTCCGGGTCACTCCTTCTTCTCAAGCTCTCGAGGTCATCTAGGAACCGATCAATTGACTCGTCGTCCCTCTGCCTTCTCTTTTCAAATCTCAAATATCATCATCGCTTGGTGACCCTTCATGCCTGATCCGAATCGATTCAGCAATATTTCGAAGATTTTGTCCGCGGTGTCGCGTTCTTCTTCTTTCTTTGCAACCACGCATTTCAATGCCGTGCCTTCCAGGTTGCTGAGTATGGCTGTGCATGCTTGCCTTTCATCATTTAAGTTATCTTGCTCTAGATGTAATCTCATCACTTCCACCCACGTGTCAATGCATCCATCTGAATCGTCTTTGAATTCTTCTGGCTTCTTGAAAGTTTTTCTTGATTTTCCGTCTCTCCTATCGCTCGAGTTAGTGTTCCTCGTGGCGAAGACCTCTAGAGTCCTGTTCATCATCTCCCAAGTGCTTGCCCACGTCATGGCATCCGGACCTGCGTTGCTGCTAGCTGTTGAGTCCCCCGGACCACTCGTTGTGTTTGATGTCCCATTTTTCATGATTGTTTTAGCAACCGTTGGTGCTATGCTTACCGCATCCCTGTTTAAAGGCAACGGTGTCGATTGCCGTTTGTTTCTTTGTGGTTCCACAAAGTCAACTCTGGTGCCTTGCGTGCGATCCACTGCCGGTCTTTCTTGTGAGGTAGAATTTCTCAAGATTGCATCCAACTTCGCCTGTATTGCACTCGAACTTTCGGCCTGATTCCTGTTCATTATGTCCATTCTCTTTTCCAGGCTACCTAATTGGCTGTTGACATCATCATATCGGTTTTTCAACTGTTGCATATCTTTTTTGATGTTCTTATCTCGTTCTTCATTGGTGGCATCTACCTTGTCCGACATCTGCTGGAGTCTCTCGTCTGTCGCCTTAGCCAGGTTAAAATGACTATGCAGATATTCGTGTTTGTTGTATTTTAACTCCTTCTTTATCAGGTTTCTATCTTCCTCACTATACTTTAGCTTTTTGTCGATCTGATTTAGCTTTGTCATCAGGTCGCCAAGCTCAAGAGCAGCTGTTTCATGAACAGCCGTTGTCTTGTTTTCGGCTGCCTCTTCTGTTCTGGCTTGTTCTTCCTTTGGGTCGGCTTCTGTCGCCTTCGTGCTCACTGTCCCAAATGTTCGTGCTCTTCCAGTCTGTGATTCTTCGGCCGTGTTGTCTTTCGATTTCATTCCGACCATCATCGCCAACTTTTCTGTAAAAGATGTCTTCTTTACTTGAGAGTCATCTTTCACCGTTTCTCGGGTATTGCCTGTTGTGTCTTCCAACGCGTCTATCGGCGAAAACTCCACGGTTTTTGGATTTTGATCTTCCATATGGGGCATCGGTGTGGATTCCGTTGTCTTTTTCTCCACTTCATCTACGCTCTGGTCTGGTGTCTCTAGGTCGATTTCGATTGTGGGATCCACCTGTTTTTCCCTCGCATCTTCTCGCGTCTTGCTCTCGGTGCCACTCCTCGTGCTGACCATGCTAACTGAAAAGTTATCTTTTGTTTTGCCTGGGCCCCTTGATGTCGTTCCGCGCAGCGACGAGTTATATTTCGTGTTTGATCCACTTGACCTTTTTTCTAGCACCGGTACCCTACTCCGTCTCATTATTTCTATTTACAATTGATCGTATTTACAATATTATTATATACACAATTCTATTCTACGAATTGTGAAAAAGAATTCTTAAAAGAAAATATACAACGTGATAAAAACCTTTCTTGAAACTTTCTTTATTTGTGGTCCCAACCGTACCGGGTTCCGACTAGTGTTGTTCTGTTTTAAATCTGTCTCAAACACTTATTGTAATTTACTTCAATTTTTATACCGTCCTAAGACTTCCAGTTACCGTCCCTACTCTTCTTTGTACCGTCCCAGCCTTCTTTCTACTGTCCCAAAACTGTTCGGTACTGTCCCAGTACTTCGTCAGTGTCCCAAGACCCTTGTCCTGAGAGTACTATCCCAAGACTACTGTCCCAAGGCTAGTGTCCCAAGACTAGTGTCCCAAGACTAGTGTCCCAAGACTACTGTCCCAAGGCTAGTGTCCCAAGACTACTGTCCCAAGGCCAGTGTCCCAAGGCTAGTGTCCCAAGACTACTGTCCCAAGACTACTGTCCCAAGACTACTGTCCCAAGGCTAGTGTCCCAAGGTTAGTGTCCCAAGACTACTGTCCCAAGGCTAGTGTCCCAAGACTACTGTCCCAAGACTACTATCCCAAGGCTAGTGTCCCAAGACTACTGTCCCAAGACCACTGTCCCAAGACCCTTGTCCCAAGACCCTGTCCCAAGACCCTTGTCCCAAGACCACTGTCCCAAGACCACTGTCCCAAGACCCTTGTCCCAAGACCACTGTCCCAAGACCACTGTCCAAAGACCCTGTCTCAAGACCCTTGTCCCAAGACCACTGTCCCAAGACCACTGTCCCAAGACCACTGTCCCAAGACCACTGTCCCAAGACCACTGTCCCAAGACCACTGTCCCAAGACCATTGTCCCAAGACTGTATCAAGACTGTTCTGGTCCAACACTGTCCCAGGACTGCACTGTCCCAAGACTGTCCCCAGACTGCTCTGTCCCAAGACTTCTTTGGCACTGTCCCAAGACTGTTGACAAGTGTCTGAGCGGTGGGACCTCTTTCTTCTTCGTTATGGGGACTTCTTGATTCACTGTACCTTGTGCCACCACTCAAGCTCTAGTAAAATTTTCCCAAAAATCCTCTCTTAAAAGCCAAATGCTGACCCCCCTTTTTCTTATTTCTTTTTAATTACCTCTCTTTCAATGTTCCAAGCAACTTGAGACCAAAACCTGTGCGCAGGTATCTTGTGATCACCTGTTCGTATAAAAACTAAACACAAATCCTCACCAAAATGCAACAAAAATCCAAGCTAGAAAAAATAATAAAAACGGAAAGATGAGTCCACCTAAAATTCAAAGGTGACCAATGTCTACCTTTTGTCGAGAAAAAAAATAAAAATAAAAATTTTGTCCGGTACCTAATTGCCACGCGTTTTCCTCCCCCCAACTAATAATCTTATTGGGTATCACCAGAATTGTCTACGTCCGTTCCCCCCTACCAATCCGACCAGGGCACCTTCCTTAACTCGAGTTCAAATTTCGATATCCACTTATTATTACCAACGCGTGTTAATGACTAATGTAACTAAATCAACGATGTCGACTAATTAGTTACTCTAATTTCCCCCCTTTTTACAATTTACAGCTGCCAACCTCTAACCTAACCAGCCCCCCTTCTAACCTCCCCCCTTTCTAGCCCCCTTCTTAAGCCTAAAAATTACCTTAAGCGCCGGGTGCTAAACCTCTCAAGAGAAAACCGTAGACCTGTTTCCAGGCCTGCTTAAGTAAAAACGTTCCTCAAAACCGGGGGATTTCGCTTATCCAATTTTACACTTATCTCCTATAATGTAATGTGGATTTTAACGATACCCGTTCTGCCCAACTTGCGAACTCGAGATCTGCCAAATCCTTCTTGGCTGCTTTCCCACTCGACTGGTCACCTGTTCCAGTCCAGTCTCCTATTGGTTCAGCTCAAGTGTTCCTGAACCACTTTCCCACTCGGCCGGTCACCTCTTCCAGTCGAGTCTCCTATTGGTTCAGCTCAAGTGCTCCTGAACCACTTTCCCACTCGGCCGGTCACCTCTTCCAGTCGAGTCTCCTATTGGTTCAGCTCAAGTGCTCCTGAACCACTTTCCCACTCGGCTGGTCACCTCTTCCAGTCAAGTCTCCTTGTTGTCCAGCTAAGTTCCAAGCTATCTGAAAACCCTTGACAACGCCCCACACTCGGGCTCTTTATTAAGGTTACTGGGTTAAATTACTAGGTTGATCGAAACGATCGAACTTGTAAAACAGTATGGGTATACTATTTAATTAATATAAAGGCTTGATCCAACTAATCTGGTGTCAAAGTCACTGTCTTTTTTCGTTTTATGGTTTTTGTTCCTTTTTCTATTCTTTTTTGGTTTTTGCTCGTGTTTTTGTCCCCCTAGTTGCCCCCCTTTACTCGGTTAGCTAAGCCTTGTTCGGAGAGCGTACCAGGAATTTTTTTCGAGTTTTCTTAAAAAGCTATCACGGTACAACCGGAAGGTTTGCACGTTCCTGTCGAACCGTACCACCGGTACTCTAGAATGGGCATGCAGCCCGAAGGTGTCTCAAGTGGGTTCGACTCCGTAGTCTTGATGTCGTAAACACCCAGGAGCGCCATAAAAACACTATGTAACATTCGTCTACTGTAGTCACACATGAGGCTTAAGAAAAATAGGCCCTATAACCATTGGCTCAAGAGTCAGGGACACTATCTCTTGTGTTTTTCTACCTCAAATCAGTCGGAGCCAATTTGGTTCGCTTGTGACATGAGACTACGACCCGTTACAGCTTAAAGGCTACTACCAAAATATCCCCCCACTCTAGAAATAATAACGTCCCCATACTTAGGTCTCTAGAAACCCAAAATACACGAACGCCGTTAAAAACCGGGTCGGAACAATCCGTTAAGTTACTTTTTATTAGACAGTGGAACTTTGATCCATTTCAGATGGATCAACCTAAAACTCGCCTTACCTCAACATAACAATTATAAAACACACTCTAGAAATTTAAATTGGTACTCACATTGTAGCACGCTCAAGAATTGGGAGTAATTAAGTCGGTAAGCAACTCAAGAATTAAATAATGTAACTAAATGAGTTTAATGTTTGTCAGTTTCAACAACAGGAATAAGTTTGTACTCTAGAATGCAGTTTTATGTGGACCATTGGGACACTCAAGCTGTCCACCTTTCCACCGAAGGTTCACTCTGGTCCAGTTCGAATAGTTGACCAGTTGGATAATTGTCCAGTTCTCAGGAACACTCTGTCTCTTATTTCAAATAGGACAGCTCTACTCTAGATTATTATTGTCTCGGAAATTGCGAATGGCAATTTCCTAGTGATTTATCTTGCAACTTTCCCGCGATTGTCACTCGATTGTTCTGATTTCTCTTTTTCGGTTTTCAGTTATCGCGAGAAAATCGTGCATGACAGGCTCCATTCGAATTTTTGAAAAATTAAATTTCACCCCAAAATTAAGTGCTCTTGCTTTTCTCAAGGTCAAACTTCCAAACATGACCGACTGGCACAGCGATTGTACGGCGAACAATCGCAGAAATAGAACTGTTTTATGAAACGGGAAACTGACGGGGTCCAAACCCCTTGTGTGAACCACAAAATTCATATTACTACTACTACTAATACTGCTATGTAACCAACTGAAAGATATACAACGCGAAGGGAAGTAGGGAAAGTCAGATAGTTGAAATGCAAGACAACCAGATTGAGAAAACTAGCACCTGCACAGTTTAACCCGGAGTTGTGAGAATCTCAAACAGATTGACCTTGTACGAGCTAAGGGGTCTATCGGAAATGTGACATTCGACCAGAATGGCGCCAAAATGCATCGAATTTTTATTATAACGTCGTACTGGGAAGATTGACTGTTTAAAAGGATCAGCTGTACTAATTGGACAATTAGTCGAATTAGGAATGGGCAGTTTGGCGTGACGTAAAAATTTTTAAAAAATCGTTCCAAAATAAAGACACGTCACGACCTTGAAATTTCGCTATAACTGAAAATGAGAGCAAATCAGAACAACGATCGTCGCGTATAGAGCAAGACGGACAGATTTTCTCAGCAATAGTAACGACTGAAAAAACAATAGAAGCTGTCCGAATTGAGAAGATTGTTTTAATCTGTGTTACCCAAGATTTCACAAGAAACAGGAGGGGTATTGGGACAATTTTACAAGCCTTCCGGAAGGACGATAAGTCCGCTTTTCCTCTGGATTCTAGAATCCGGAAGGGTCTCGGGAAGGAGATTGTAACTCTATATTTTAACAGACATTCAGCTTTCTGGAATGTCCTGATTTGAATTAATAACATCTAAATTCGTTATCAGATAATGAGAAGCTGGGAGCTGAGGGAAGGGGTTGATCCATCTCCGATGGGAATGATGATTTTTATCTACTGAACAAAAACATTATTATTATATAAAATGAGAAGTAGCCTTGTTTTTAGCAGTGACCTCGTGGTCTGAGGATACTGAGACCCAGCCATGAGCTCACTATTTTTGCATGTAACAAAGTTAGTCTGAGCGACCACACAAAAAACTGGCTTTGACAGAGACGGTTAAAAGCATGTAGAGCTGTGTTTAGACGCTAGCCAGTCATTTTACAACCTAGTTTTATTTTCCGTTGATACGTATTTCCGGGCGAATTTTACATTTATTTTTCTATGGGGATCCTGGGTGTTATTCTTTTAAGCATCATGACCGGCAGAACCGTTAACGAGCACTCCGCGCCGAGCAGATGCTCTACATAAGGCCCTTAGCACAGGGACGAAAGGGCACTTCGGAACGTTGAAGCCTTCCGAATTCCTGGGTTTAGTTTTTAAAACTAATTAAGACCGAAATCAGGAAGGGTGGGGGGATTCGCGGTCCCGTCGTTCCCTGAGTGGTATATGACCAAAAACAATTAAAGATATACAAGAAACTAAACAAAAATTTGTTTAGGAGAACAGAACGAAAAGATGTCACTACGAGTGAGTGAACTGGAGAGGGCATTCCACGTCGAGAGAGAAAGCCAGCAGGAAGAGATCAATCGCAACAGAAAAGAAGTCAGCAGAACTAAAAAATCCTTGAAAGAATGGATGGATGAACACATGGCCATAAAGTGGTCGTGAATGACGGGGGAAGCTGAGCAAAGGGAGACACGATTGAGAGACAATATGGAGAAGTTACGAAGTCAGCACGAGCAGACTCTTGGGACTCTCGACACAAGAGTAGACGCGATGATAGAGCAGCGGACTCAGGCTATCATGATATGTTGGATGGGCTTCTAGGAAACAGGAGTGGATCGAGGAGCAGGGAAGCAAACTCAGGAGAACCCAACAGGGAGCCGAGAGTGAACTTCAATGAACAACATAAAAGAAGAAGGACATATGGATCCACGAGAGATAGGGGCAGTTCATACAGCTATGCCACAGGTAATAATAGGCCGAGGGACTCAAACGTCAGAGGAGGTTCTACTGGCAACATATAGACCTCAAACGAAAGATCGACGCCAGACGCAAATGCGACTGGGAGATGTGATTCCACAAACTGAGGTCATGCAAATCAAGGAAGAAATCATCCCAGCGACTCGAACAGGAAGGAAAATCCGGAGCCTCTATCGGAGGGTAATGACGCTCGAGCGAGGCATTCACGAGATGCAACCGCAATGGCTACAGCATTTGAACCTCTGAACAGGTCCTTGGAAACTTTCCTGACAAGGTTATTTAGGACCAGTGAATGAAGCAAGAGGTCCAAAAGGGTATTTAAGAAACCAAGATGCAATAAAAAAGAATCTGACGGCTGTTAAGATACCTGGATAGAAGTCATGAAACTTCATGTCGAGGAGGAAGACTTGACAAAAAGACAAGAAAGGAGTGCGCTCACCAGCAACCTGGGAAGATTTCATGAGAGGAGTATTGCAAACAAAATTCTGCCCCAGCTGTTTCTTTTGTAACTTGGAGGGTCCTTTTAATCAGATTGTCCACAATTTTGGGATGCTGCGGCGGACATCAAGTATCCAAGGCATGAGGAGGGTTTATCGGGTGTGAAAGCCAGCAACGCACGCTCGTGTAGTGAAGCGGAGGCCCGCATGAAGAAAGAATAGCAAGAGTTGGCTGCAAAGAAAATGCAGGCAGTGACAGAAGAAATGCGTGAGCTGGAACCTTGGACCGCGGCAGACGATTTCAAGATCGACTATAAGGCAACAGCGAGATACGCCTCAAACAGAGTCCAACAGGTGTTGGTGACAAAAGAGATAGAAGAAAAAGTCAAGCTCGAACTAGAAAACGAGAAAGTTCAGGAGAAGCTAAACGCATTTGAAACATCGGAGGTGGAAGAAACGAAAGCACCAAGCAGTTTGAGCTCAAAACTGAATGTGATCTCCGGGCAGAAGTTCGGCATGGTGCCACAAAGAAGCAAAATACAGTCAAAAATCTCAGTGGCGGAACATCAGGTGATCAGGAACCTAAGTGAATCTTCAGAGTTCACTTTGATGCATTTGGACACATAGGCGGGTTATCTGAGACCGGCAGAGCCACGCACTGCGTCAAGGGCTGTACGAGCGTTGTTAACCACGGGTGGCCCACGAAGAAAGAAACGTCACGGACGCTATGTGGAAGTCTACGGACCATACTAAAGGTGAACAAACAGAGAGTGAACAAACAGGGCCGACCTATTTGGGTCAAGAAGAACTTAAAGTCCGTAGAATTGGCCATGACGCCATGACGGAGCAAGATGCGGTGCACATAGGATACGAAGCAGATGTGACTGAACATCTGCTAGACACCAATGGAAAGAAAATAGGAGTAACAGGGCTTCTAGATACAGGAGCGGTGGTTAGTGTTATGCCAGTAAAGGTTTGGGAAAGAATGGGCTTCACGAGGGAAGACTTAATTCCGACAAACCTAAGATTTGCAGCAGCCAACCTCGGAGCGATCAACGTAGCCGGAAGAACACCAATAAAAGTCCTACACATGGGAGGACGGGACCTTTGGATGAGTTTCCTGGTAGTAGAGAACCTGGACGACTCAGACCAATTCATCTTGTGCCGCGACTTCGTCAGGAAGTTTGATGTGATGATCGACCTGAACAATGGACTAATAAGGATTAGAAACCCGGACGGGAAGTATGTTAAGCGACCGGTGAACAGAATAATAACTGATGAGAAAAAGATGCCAATTTTTTTAGACTGTAAAGTAAAACTACAGCCGGGGACAGGCAGTAGTAGCGATTGTTAGGATAAGAAATTTAAACTCAATAAGTGATAGTAAACAAGTTTGCTTGGTACCCAACCCAAACAGTCAAACCTCAGTTATTTCAGGCCAGAGCTTTTCAGTAACACGAAAGAAACGGACTGTGTGTGAGTGTATTGATGAATACACTGGACACCACGGTTTCAATCCAGCGTGGAAAGAAACTTGGCTACGCTTTGCCAATGAGGACCGACTCTGAGGAAACACCAAACTTGAAGAGACATAATGTGAAAGACTGTCCTAGCCATGCCAATAAAGATATAATTTTGAAGAGGATTATTGAGTTGAAACCTTTTAAAAAACTGTTTTCAATGAAGTCCGAAACTGATGACGGCTTGTCGAGCTACTCAGATTTTCCGGAAGGCCCTCGTCATATGAGTTAGAATCCAAAAAACCTGTTTTGTCAGAAATTGAATACTTGAAAGGTAAAATAGGTGAGGAAGGTTTTGAACCAGAACAGACACATAACTCATGAGCTTCCTGGGGTTTGCCAATTACTACCGTGAGTTCATTGAAGGATACGCAGACGAAGTGTACCCCATGCAGCAACTGATGCGCAACACAGGAAAGAACTTCGAGTGGAACGGAAAAAACACAAGCAGCCTTCGAGAATATAAAGCGGGAACTGTGCGAGGCGCCAGTGCTAGGCATGCCCACAGAGAAGGGCATGTAAGTTCTCGACACTGATGCTTCAGTAGTAGCCATCTCAGGAATACTGCGTCAGGAGCAAGAATAGAATTGGAGAACAGTTCTCTGTCCCATTGCATATGGCAGTAAAGTGTTGAGTAACCCTAAAATGAAATGTGTGCACCGAAGGCAGAAATGTTTGCAGTAGTCACATTCGTGGCAAATTACAGCGCATACTTGGTGAGCGCTCTCTTTAAGTTACGCGAGGACAATAGAGCGTTATCCTGGTTGAAGGCGTAATCGATGGACCAGAGCTAAATTGGGCGGTGGATAGTCAGGTTAGATGGCTACCACATGATAATCGAGCACAGGATGCGTGACAAACACCAAAATGCTGACAGCCTCAGCAAAAATACTAAGTTTTACGAGACACTAGAAAAAAAGCAAGCCAACCAGGCGGAGAGCAAGGAAGGGTTCTCGTTTCTGGACAAAGACAATTATGAAGCGCTTCCCATGACGAGATTTTTGAACAAGTCTGGACATCCAATTCCGGGACAGGCTGAGTTACCGGTGGAGGAGAAAGCAGAAATAAAAAATCTTATCCAAAAAGGACCCGGTGCCTTTGGATCTGTTGCTTCGCTCAAACCTGGTCCACCCGGAACTCTCTCGTATGAATATAAACAGCCTCTCATTGCTGGATAAAACAGTGCAGGTCACACCACAAGTGATGCGAATGCTGGGTGAACTGTTGGAGAGAGAAGTGACAAGAAATGACCCCAAATGGGCAGCAGCCACGACATCGCTGACCGTTAGTGAGAAAGTAAGGATCAAACGCCAACACAAAGGGATTGTAGGACGGTAGTTCAGCAACTAGTATCCTTGATTCCTCAAAGCGTTTTGATGTGGACATCATCCAAACGAAAAGAACAAGAGATCGGAACACAAAGGAAGACCGTTACCTTTGGGGATCCCGATCGAAAATGGGGGGAAGTTGAACAAAACCTGGAGCAAGAAAGTTTGTCCGTGAAGAAGCACGTTCAAGAAAGTTGGCGAGTAAAAGAAAAAAAACGGCACGAAAATCCGGGGAGTCGGGTGTTGAAGGAAATGGCCGTGTTTGGGAAAAAGACCCGGAGGATAAAATTCTGTCCGGGGAGTTTAGATGGATGAGCACAACGTACATGTCGGAATCTGCTCCGTTGCAGACTCATCCGTTGACAACAACTCGACGATTTCAGAAATCGACACCTACTTAGACAAGAACTCGAGCACAGGATCAGAATTATCAGAAATGGCGATTCACACATTGCTAGTGGAGAATCGACCAAGAGACTTGGACAGGGAAGTATATCAGGACCCTGACAGTACCCTGACTGGTACCCAGTGAAAGAGTCTTTGAGAACGCAGCAGATGATCTGGAGACAATAGCGGTATCGAAACGTTAGATAAACTTGCTACCACAGAAGGAAGCAGTCAGGACTGACCTTCAACCGTTCAGACAATAGACAGAGCCATTGGCGAAAATTTGGTGCGTGAAGATGGAAGATGACGCACATCAACCCGATGAGCTGATTAGCCAATTGAGGGTCATGAAGACTTACTTGAAGGCGCGATACAGACTCTCGGACCTACTAAGAGCGCAGAGAAATGACAGTAAGACGAGCAACTTGAAAAGGTGGATCGAGAATGGGACACCAGACAAAGGTGATTTGGAAGAAGACAGTTATCGTATCCTGAGACAGTTCTTTACGCAGAAGGAGGGAAGGTTATATCGGAACAAGGAAGGGATCATGGCTTGTGAGAGCAGAGAAGAGGTCAAGGTCCTGTACAATTACAATGCGACAGTGTTGCCGCAAGTCTATTAAGCTGAACTGTTCTTCAGGTCGCATGATCAAATGGGCCAACAAGGGATTGATAAAGTATTCCAGAGGATCTTGAAAAGCTTTTAATGGCCTTGGATGAAGAGGGTTTGCGAGAAGTGGGTAACAGCATGTCTGTCATGCCAACAATTAAAGGGTCCAAGGTAATTGCGATTTCCATTGCAGTCGATTGAGTCATCTGAATTCAATGAGGTGGTACAGATTGACCACCAGAAGATATGCATGACAGACAGTGGCTACAATCAATTCCTGTGACAATCGACCATTTCACAAAGTATGCAGAGGTTGAGCTCTGCATAACTGCTTCAGCCGAAGAGACATGCGACCATCTGATCAATACGTGGATAGCAAGCCATGGATGTCCCATGACATTTCAATCGGACAATGAGACAGCTTCCGTATGAGAACTTACCATGAAGCTCATGAGACGTTCTCAAGTAGCTCAGGCTCATTCAACCACGTATCATCCACAAACGAACGGCTTGGTGGAAAGACAAAATCGGTCTCTGGTGTCGATGTTGAGGATTTATTGTTCCAGGTACATGACTGATTGGGATAAATAGCTTCCACAAGTGATGAGAGCTTATAACAGCAAGCAAAATTCCACCACAGGAGTTAGTCCGCACATGATGTTGACTGGATATAAAGAGTCGTTGCCTCTAACATTCTTCTACCCAGAGTATGAAGGAAAGAAGACTTTGCCACAAGTCTATGTAAGGGACGTGATCAGGCATCATCAAGAGCTGAACGACTTATGCAGACGCAAGCAGGAATAAAGAAACTCCTGAAGAAGTGGAGAAGACTGTTCATGATAACGGAGTGCATTTTGAGGGACGTTTTTACAGACGTACTTTAAGAACATTAAGCCACACAACCAATCCACATAGGACTGGTGTATACCTGAAGGCATGGAGGAGGGCGAAGTCAATCAGAAAGGTACCAGGGAAAATAACGCTGGGAATGGGGCTCTAGAAGAAGAAACAAATCCGCCGCTGGACCTGGATCCCAATGAAATAATTGAAGCAGTTGAAGAAACCTTACCCTACGCAGAAGAGGACTGGGAAAATCCCGAGCAGATAGAGGTTCCCAAGAACATTGAACTAGATCTACCCTTTACAATGCAAACAAGACAGAGTGACAAGACAAGAACTGCAAAGAAATATAACACTTAAGGAGACAATTTCGTAGTGGACAGGATAGACCTGAAAATGATAGCGGAGGAATTGGTGGGTCTAGAAGAGATGCCAGCGTCACAAGACATCGACGACATCGTCGATGACCAAGACAAGTAATGGATCGACGATCGGACTAAACCTGAGGTAGAGTTCTATGACGAGCAACAGCATTCATACGAACAAGAATTGACGAATCTGCGCGTCTCAGAGTGGTTGAACGAAATGGCATCGGACCCCAAGGAGACCAGTGTCACGATTCAAGACACAGACCGCGAGAGCAAGAAATGCATAGAGTATGTCAGGTATGGTCCTTCCTGTGCATCCCAGGAAGGTCAATTACTCATTCCTGCGTCCAACCTCAACTTAAAATCCGGTATGCGATCATCGGGGAGTGGGGGTAGGACTTACCCACACTGAAAAAATTTTAGTAAAAAAGTTAACTCCGACTGAGTCTTCATCTGAGAATATGGCAAAACGAGTTATTCCAACGAACAATGACTCGCAAACCGAGGTAAGATTCCTTTTATTTTGAAACAAAAAGCATTTTTGCTGCTCAAACCGTGAAGAAAGAGTTGGAAACTTTCAGCTAATGTTTTTGTTCACTTTTGTAGTTCAACTAAAAGTTTTTGTTTTGAGTTTAGATAGCTGCAAAACTTGCACGCGTTCAAGAACAACTTGAAGCTGCTTCGTCCAAAGACGACCAAAATGAACATTGCAAGAAATCGAAACACTTGTTAAAGAGCACTTGGATGTTTTCCAAGAATCGGGTTTTTTATCCCATAAACAACGTGTTTCGTTATTTCAACTTGTGACAGACTTCTTATACTGTTATGTCGTGCCATCAATGCTAGAAAAAACCATAAGCTGCATGTCTGTTCATGCAGTTGCACAAGCGTTTGTGGCATTGTCAGATGAGGACGATACTTGTATAACGGTTTCAATTGAACCAAGTGAAAGTGAGTCATCTTGAATTTCTTCCGTATAATTTTTTTTTAAAATTGTGAAACTGTTTGTTTAGTGTCTACTGAACGTTCGAATCACATTTTGCCGCGATGGCTCGTACAGGGTTTGAAACTTTATCACACTGAAGTTCGACCACATTTCTTACCTCAGAATGTCCCGGAAGAAAAGATTTCTTTCACTCGATCTTTCCCTGAGCAACCAATCCAAGTCAAAACAGAACTTTTTTTTGTGAACTCCAGTGGAAACACCAAGTTTCGTGTGAATAGAATTGCCGCCACAGTTTCTGACATGGTACGTTTCAACTTTTAACTTATAAGTCTGTGGAAGTTGAACTTCCTAATATGATTTGAACACAACGGGGAATATTCGTTCTAGAAGGATCTATTTAGATTTCTGCTCAAATGGAGCCTGCTAAGCGACCCAAGACATTGCTCGATCGTCAAGTGGCAAAATTCATGCCTTTGTCAAAAGATCCTGCATTTCAACTGTTGAAACACAAAACGCAGGAAATTCACAAGGTACTACTTTAATTTTCCAAGAATTTTTTTAATTTAAAAAACGTTTCGACTCGGAATTTTTCGGAAAGTTTCGACTGTTTCAGCTGATTTGTACTTCACAGTTTTTTTATACAGTATCACAATTTATCAATGGGATGTATGAAACAATACGCTCACGTTTTTCCAGATTGTCAATCACACCTACAAAGATGTTGAAAAAGCTGTGCGATGTAGACAAGATCAACAAAGATACATTAGACAGACAATTAGAGCACAAGCTTTTGTGAAACAGTATCCAAACTTTGTTGAATCGGAGACGCGCGTGTCGGGTTTTTTCCAGCGAAACAAATGGGAAACTCATCATGACCTAAAGAAAGTCATGTCCCAAATCGCCATGCTGCAGAAAGAGAAAAGCAAGCGACAACAAAAGCCGCTTTCTGATTCCAGCGGCATTAGTTATAAAGGCACTGGAAACTTTCTTTCATTGGAAGCACAAACGCTTCTGGCCGACAGATGTGGTACGCAAGAATGGGTTGGCATTTTTGATGTTGTTTTCCCTACCTTCGGAAGAGGTAATCTTGCGTTTCTTGAAAACGTTGACGACAAGTTTCCAAAACTTTCAAAAGTTTCTTTTTCAAAAAAATTTCTTTTTTGATTCAAACGTTATAGTTTAAAGTTTTAAAAAGTCATAAAGTTTTCAACCAATACAGTTTTTTGAATTCCATTCAAAAATGCCATGTAACAGTGTTACATAATATAGAGTAAACTTTAAATGTTGAACATTTTCTGATTCAGGCGTTGTCAGCACACAGGCCTTCCAGAAGGATGATATTATCATGGACTACCATGGGGTTGCTGTGACAGATAAAACATATCAAGATTTGATAAGGAACCGTTCTGTTCCGACTGATTTTGTGCTGGAAATTGGCGCGCATGTGAAGCGTTTCATCGATGCTTCTTCAGAAGTGTGTGTTGAACATCCAACCAACCGCTGTCTTGGTCGACTGGCTAATCACAGCACGCTAAACTCCAAGAAGAATTTGGATGCGAATATGAAGATCATAGAAGTTGTTCTTAATGCCTTCGATCCGCCAAAACGATTAGCTGTATTCAAAGCCCGAAGAAACATTGAGCCTTTCGAACAGCTACGATACGATTATGGCGATAAAGTTGCTCGAAACATGTTCAACATGTGAAGTTCACAAGCTCAGCTTTTTTACCTTAGAAACTTTTCAAGTTGTATTCTTGACTGTTGTTGTGTTACACCCATTCAATGGAAGTTCCATATATTTTATGTTCAACATACTGTATGTTACATACGTGTAGTTACTACTAGTAGTAGTTCAAACATTTGCACCCACAACTTTTTTCATCGAAGTACATGTACAGTATTTCGGCACGCTCGAAATTACTAATTACTTAGTAACTAATTAGTTAGTAGTTGTAACTACAAGTAGCCTACTTATAACTAAGTTTGATCAAACAAGTTCAGACACTGGCAGTGTCTTAACCTCAGTACAGTATTTCGGCACGCTCGAAATTAACTAATTAGTTAGTAGTTGCAACTACAAGTAGTTATAACTAAGTTTGATCAAACGATTGTACCCACAACTTTTTTCATCGGAATGCAGTATTTTAGCACGTAAGTTAATAGTTGCAGTTATAATAACTTGTAGGACAAACTAAACAAAAAAGATGGAATAAAATTGCTTAAAAACTGTAAACTTCTGCCAGATAAATTCAAAAATATAAAAGTCTTGGATTCCATGCCATTTTTCTAACTGGATTCCAACGTCTTGGATTCCATGGTTATAGTGTATTCAATTTATCAACTATTTGTTTAGCAACTATTTGTTTAGTGGTTGAGTAAAAATGGCTCGGATTCCGGGACCATGTCCTGGATTCCGAATTCAAGTAATTGTTCGCTATACCATGGATTCCGGGATTTTGCCAATTTTCGGTGGTTTAATTGATTGTCCCGAATTCCGGGATTTTGCGTATATGCCTGTTTGTGCCGCCATGCGAGTATTTGAACGCGGAATCCATGGCATGTGCATGTTATATCATTTGAATTCGGAATCCATGTACCTAAAAGTCAAATCTGACTATTGAAATAACACGGATTGGCGACGTAATGCGAGATAAAATAGGTGACTTTGAAGCAGAAACACGCAAAGATCCTAAGAAACCGGATATAGGGAGAGTAGTGGAGTCATTTTTACCTTTCCAAATGAGCACTCAAGCAGCATAATACTGACGGATAGCAATTTTATACTTACAAATAGGACATGTGCGGTAGCGATCACTGCGGACATGAGTTTTAGAACAGCGCAAGCAGTAGATTTCAAGAAAGAAAATAAAAAGATTTTCCGAGGTGTAGCAGCCTTGCCTCCGGTAGTTTCGCAAATACCAGGAAAGTACTTATCTTTCTTCGTGAAGAGGGGCGACGGAAAAGCAGCAAGTGGACCCTGAAGATTTGGTTCTGTCCCTAACGAGACTGAGAGACTTCGTAGAGGAGAGGGAAAAGAAAGATCTCTCGCTTCCAGTGTACGACCCAAACAGAGGACTATTGCATCCACGGGAGCTGTATGCGCTGATCCATGTAACCTTTTCTGATACCATAGAAATCCTATTTGACTATAGATTGAGTATAGGCTGAGTGTAGGTTGAGTGTAGGATGTGTTATGTGTAATGTGTGATATTTTATTTTTGATGTTATTAAGATCATGGATTTGGAGGGGTTAGTGACCACGAGTGTTCCAACGATAATCTTAGGAATAGATCCAAAGTTTGGACTGTCCATTCTTAGGTCAAATGCCAAGATTTTAGAAATGAACTGATTTTAAGATATTTCAAGATCAAAATCTTTTCATCTGATTGTTTTCAAGTCAATTTTAAAACAATTTTGGAGTAATGTTGACAAATGTGATACTCAAAAACTTTTTTCTAGATCCTGATTGATCGTTTAACTACTCATCAAAGTTCAATTGTGCAAACTGATAATCAAAACCGAATCAAACGACATGGATTTTTTCGATATGGATGAACTAATAGACCTTGCCGAGGCCTATATAGGACCGGTGATAGATGAGATCCATCGCTGGCTGATGGATCGAGACTTCGCTCCGGAGGACCCTGAGTAAGTCATGTGGCTGGCCGCCTTGAGAAACATCTTAGGGCACATTAACCGTGGGGAACGCCCCACGGAAGTCCTATTGACGGCCGCTTATGGACAAAAAAGAGTCCTAGACCGCTCAAACACGAGGGTAATGAGGCGGAGAAACGGGGAACTCTCAAGAAATGACTTGGAGAACGAGCATATTTTCGGAAGTTCCAGGACCTACTAACCATGTTAAATGCCTCTGCCGACCAAGCCTAAGCCTGAATTAAGGAGAATGCATCATGAGACGACAAGCGAGGCAGCCTCATCTAGCTCACAACTGAGAGCAGCTATTCCACCAAAACGGGCGAGAGTAGAAGAAGAAGTCCAGACGAATGAAATAATGAAAGATCTGAACGAAACAAAAGACGAACTGGAGCGGGTCAGAAAAAGCGAAGAGTTGGAGAAGACCGAGACATGTGGAGGAGACTGTTCAAGAATTGCAACATGTGCAGGGAGAGGAGATAGAGCGCTTGAGGCAAGAATATAAGGAGACATTGGAATGACTGGCATTAACGACAGCAGTAGAAAAATCAATACCCGCAAGGGATGTTGCTTGTGGGCAGTCCCTGATGGAGCTTCTAACGCCTCGCGAACTGAGCTAAACAACGGAAGTGCGAATCCCAACAGCAGCCGGCAGAGTAACAATCCCGGACCCAAGAGACACCCTAAGTGATCCAGTCGTTGAGCAAACTAAGCAAAAGCTGATAGAAACAGCTGGACGAAACCGACAGAGACCTCAAAAGCCCCTGACAGGAAGATGAGGGAGATGCCAATGAAGAAAGTGTCCCGCGTATTTGATATACAGAAGAACAACCAGATTAAGAACAACTTCACAGGAGTTCCAGATACGGACATGCGAGCGTGTTTTAAACGATCGACGAGGAGTCCAGCAATGAACATGCAGCAACCGCCGCTAGGGACGCCACATTTGGTTTTGGGCGATAGCCTGGTGAGAGTTTTACAGAACTTAAGGACCTCATGGATCACTACGGTGATGGCCTTTGGAGGTGCCACAAAAGCCCAGTTATATTGGATGGTGGAGTTGATGACAGCCTCAGCAAAAATACTGAGTTTTACGAGACACTAGAAGAAAAGCAAGCCAATCAGGCGGAGATCAAGAAAGGGTTCTCGTTTCTGGACAAAGACAATTATGAAGCGCTTCCCATGACGAGATTTTTGAACAAGTCTGGACATCCAATTCCGGGACAGGCTGAGTTACCGGTGGAGGAGAAAGCAGAAATAAAAAATCTTATCCAAAAAGGACCCGGTGCCTTTGGATCTGTTGCTTCGCTCAAACCTGGTCCACCCGGAACTCTCTCGTATGAATATAAACGGCCTCTCATTGCTGGATAAAACAGTGCAGGTCACACCACAAGTCATACAAACGAAAAGAACAAGAGATCGGAACACAAAGGAAGACCGTTACCTTTGGGGATCCCGATCGAAAATGGGGGGGAAGTTGAACAAAACCTGGAGCAAGAAAGTTTGTCCGTGGAGAAACACGTTGGAGAAAGTTGGCGAGTAAATGAAAAAAAAACGGCACAAAAATTCGGGGAGTCGGGTGTTCAAGGAAATGGCCGTGTTTAGGAAAAAGACCTGGAGGATAAAATTCTGTCCGGGGAGTTTAGATGGATGAGCACAACGTACATGTCCGAATCTGCTCCGTTGCAGACTCATCCGTTGACAACAACTAGACGATTTCAGAAATCGACACCTACTTCAGAAATCGACACCTACTATTTCAGATTCACACATTGCTAGTGGAGACTCGACCAAGAGACTTGGACAGGGAAGTATATCAAGACCCTGACAGTGATCGCTACCTCGTACGCATTGAAAGAGTCTTTAAGAACGCAGCGGAAAATCTGGAAACAATAGCGGTATCGAAAAGTTAGATAAACTTGCTACCGCACAAGGAAGCAGTCAGGACTGACCTTCAACCGTTCAGACTAGAGACAGAGCCATTGGCGAAAATTTGGTGCGTGAAGAAGGAAGATGACGCACATCAGCCCGATGACCTGAGTAGTCAATTGAGGGTCATGAAGACATACTTCAAGGCGAGATACAGACTCTCGTACCTACTAAGAGCGCAGAGAAATGACCGTATGACAAGCAAACTGAAATGGTGGATCGAGAATGGGGCACCAGACAAAGGTGATTTGGAAGAAAACAGTTATCGTATCCTGAGACAGTTCTTTATGCAGAAGGAGACAGTTCTTTATGCAGAAGAAGGGAACAAGGACGGGATCGTGGCTTGTGAGAGCAGAGAAGAGGACAAAGTCCTGTACAACGACAATGCGTTTTGAGGATGTATTGTTCCAGGTACATGACTGATTGGGATAAATAGCTTCCACAAGTGATGGGAGCTTATAACAGCAAGCAACAATCCACCACAGGAATTAGTTCGCACATGATGTTGACTGTATATAAAGAGTAGTTGCCTTTAACATTCTTCTACCCAGAGTATGAAGGAAAGAAGACATCGCCACAAGTCTATGTAAGGGACGTGATTAGGCATCAGCAAGAGCTGAACGATTTATGCAGACGCAAGCAGGAACGAAGAAACTCCTGAAGAAGTGGAGAAAACTGTTTATGATAACGGAGTGCATTATGAGTGACGTTTTTACTGACGTACTTTAAGAACATTAAGCCACACAACCCATCCACAGAGGACTGGTGTATACCTGAAGGCATGGAGGAGGGCAAAGTCAATCAGAAAGGTACCAGGGGAAAATAACGATGGGAATGAGGCTCATGAAGAAGAAACAACTCCGCCGCTGGACCTGGATCCCAATGAAATAATTGAAGCAGTTGAAGAAACTTTACCCTACGCAGAAGAGGACTGGGAAAACCCCGAGCAGATAGAGGTTCCCAAGAACATGGAACTAGATCTACCCTTTACAATGCAAACAAGACAGAGTGACAAGACAAGAACTGCAAAAAAATATAACCTTTACGGGTACAATTTCGTAGTCGACAGGATATACCTGAAATTGCTAGTGGAGGAATTGGTGGGTCTAGAAGAGATGCCAGCGTCACAAGACATCGACATCGTCGATGACCAAGACAAGTAATGGATCGACGATCGGACTAAACCTGAGGTAGAGTTCTATGACGAGCAACAGCAATCATACGAACAAAAATTGACAAATCTGCGCGTCTTAGAGTGGTTGAACGAAATGGCATCGGACCCCAAGGAGATCAGTGTCAGGATTCAAGACGCAGACCGCGAGAGCAAGAAATGCATAGAGTATGACAGGTATGGTTTTTCCTGGGCAGCCCAGGAAGGGCAATTACTCATTCCTGCATCCAACCTCAACTTTAAATGCGCTATGCGATCATCGGGGAGTGGGGGTAGGGCTTACCCACACTGAAAAATTATTTTTAAAAAAATTAAAAATAGCGAGAAAAATAGGTGACTTTGAAGCAGAAACATGCAAAGATTGTAAGAGACCGGATATAGGGAGAGTATTAGAGTCATTTTTACCTTTCAAAATGAGCACTCAAGCAGCATAATACTAACGGTTAGCGATTTTATACTTACAAATAGGACAATTGCGGTATCGATCACTGCGGACATGAATTTTAGAACAGCGCTAGCAGTAGATTTGAAGAGAGAGTATAGAAAGATTTTCCGAGGTGTAGCAGCCTTGCCTCCGGTGGTTTCGCAAATACCAGGAAAGTACTTATCTTTCTTGGCGAAGAGGGGCGACGGAAAAGCAGCAAGTGGACCTTGAAGATTTGGTTCTGTCCCTAACGAGACTGAGAGACTTTCTAGTGGAGAAGGAAAATAAAGATCTCTCGCTTCCAGTGTACGACCCAAACAGAGGACGACTGCATCCACGGGAGCTGCATGCGCTGATCCACTTAACCTTTTCTGATACCATAAGAAATACTATTTGACTATAGATTGAGTATAGGCTGAGTGTTGGTTGAGTGTAGGATGTGTTATGTGTAATGTGTGATATTTTATTTTTGATGTTATTAAGATCTTGTATTTGGAGGGGTTAGTGACCACGAGTGTTCCAACGATAATCTTAGGAATAGATCCAAATTTTGTACTGTCAATTCTTAGGTCAAATGCCAAGAGTTCAGAAATGAACTGATTTTAAGATTTTTCAAGATCAAAATATTTTCATCTGATTGTTTTCAAATCAATTTTAAAACAAATTTGGAGTAATGTTGACAAATGTGATACTCAAAAACTTTTTTCTAGATCCTGATTGATCGTTTAACTACTCATCAAAGTTCAATTGTGCAAACTGATAATCGAAACCGAATCAAACGAAATGGATATTTTCGACATGGATGAACTAATGGACCTTGCCGAGGCCTTTATAGGCAGATGATAGATGCGATCTTCACTGGCTGATGGATCGAGACTTCGCTCTGGAGGACCCAGATTAAGTCAGGTTGCTGGCCGCCTTGAGAAACATTGATCGCCCCACGGAAGTCCTATTGATGGCCGCTGATGGACAACAAGGAGTACTAGACCGCTCAAACACGAGGGTAATGAGGCGGAGAAGTGGGGCACTCTCAGGAAATGACTTGGGGAACGAGCATTTATTGGGAGGTTCCAGGACCTACTAACCAAAGTTCTAACCAGGACCTACTAACCAGAACCTACTAAACTAAGCCTGGATTTAGGAGAATGCATCACGAGACGACTAGCGAGGCAGCCTCATCTAGCTCACATCTGAGAGCAGCTATGCCACCAAAACGGGCGAGAGTAGAAGAAGAAGTCCATACGAATGAAACAATGAAAGATCTGAACGAAACAAAAGACGAACTGGAGCGGGTCAGAAAAACCGAAGAACTGGAGAAGACCGAGACATGTGGAGGAGACTGTTCAAGGATTGCAACATGTGCAGGGAGAGGAGATAGAGCGCTTGAGGCAAGAATATAAGGAGCGATTGGAACGACTGGCATTAACGACAGCAGTAGAAAAATCAATACCCGCAAGGGATGTTCCTCGTGGGCAGTCCCTGATGGAGGTTCTAACGCCTCGCGAACTGAGGCAAACAACGGAAGTGCGAATCCCAACAGCAGCCGGCAGAGTAACAACCCCGGACCCAAGAGACACCCTAGTTGATCCAGACACCAGTCGAAAAGCTGATAGAAACAGTTGGACGAAACCGACAAAGACCTCGAAAGCCCCTGACAGGAAGATGAGGGAGATGCACATGAAGAAAGCGTCCCGCGTATTTGATAAACAGAAGAACAACCAGATTAAGAAAAACTTCAAAAGAGTTCCAGTTACGGACATGCGAGCGTGTTTTAAACGATCAACGAGGAGTCCAGCAATGAACATGCAGCAACCGCCGCTAGGGACGTCACGTTTGGTTTTGGGCGATAGTCTGGTGAGACTTTTACAGAACTTAAGGACCTCATGGATCACTAAGGTGATGGCCTTCGGAGGCGCCGCAATAGCCCACTTATATCGGATGGTGGAGATGATGAACCCAGAAAGAATCCCGGATAGAATGATTTTGATAGGCACAAACAACGTGTCCAGGAGCTCGGACGAGGAAGAAGCTCAGTGGGAGTCGATGATGGTATGCCTACTCACCACGCTATTGCAGAAATTTAAGTGCGTGGTACTGACCGTTTGCACCATACCGATCAGCACGAAGACGCTATCGTCCACCGGGAGAAGGCACAAAGAAAGAGTCATCAGAGATGGAATAATATCGTGCAAAATCTGGCAAGTCGCAATGCTGGACACATGATCCTGATGAATTTAGAGCATGAGCTGAGAGCTATGGATCAGGCCTGATTCACCACTGATGGGATACACTTTGAGAGCATAGAGGGACAAGGCTGGATGAATCGTGTCTTCCAGGAGCGATTAGATGAGTTAGAGGTTGAACTATTTGATACAGGAGTGCTCAGAGTGGAAGAAGCAACGAACGAATCGGCAATCCCGACCATCGTGCCTCATAATCTGGTGACACGCACGCTTGGCATCAGTCCCAGCACTGCCACAGGTGCCGCAGAGCTCCAGCGAGCAAAGGGAGAGGTCAGACGTGTTGGATCGACTAGGCAAAGCACCAGTGAGGAGAACCATTTATCCTCGATGGAGATTGGGCCCCATCAAACCAACAGCGGTCACGGCCTCAGGCATCTCGAGACTGAGACGACGAGCACGAACAGGGAGGAACGACGCCCTGACAGAAGTTCTTTGATGTGGTTGAGACCCATACCTTCCCCCTGGCACGTTTATAAACAAGACCTGATGAAGTTGAACCTTCAAATTGTAAAATTTGCAGCCAATGCGATGAGGTGGTTCAATGGGGCAAAACTCTCCGTGAACGTACACTACTCGATTGTGGGATTGGACTGGTTGATAGCAGTCGGAATCAACTTTAACTCCACAACGGCATTATAATTTGCTGACCTTGAGGGACACTACTAGACTATTTCTGACTACTAGAACACCAATAGGACAGCATGTGAAGATGTTCAAACAAATTCAGGCGCCTCCAGCTTACGTGAAACAAAGATTTTATCCAAAATCAGTGGCCCAAGAAGGTGATGACGAAAGATGCGCCGGGCTGAGATTTCGAAAAGACGAGACCATCTTCGCGGCATATGACAATGTAGAAATGAGGAAATCCAAGATATTAGTAGTTGCGAGCTCAGACTTTGTGCATGCTTCTAAGTCCTTGTTTTGGCCTGACGTAAGAATGCTGGTGGATACCGACCTGAATTTGATTCAGTCTGTATCAATGGCGATCGATGTTCAACGACTAACCAAAAAGAACCCGATAACAATGGTGTTCGCCGGCATAAATGATCACTCGCGTAGTAGGGTATTCCTGAGCAGACTCAGAGGGCCTACAACGTCAGAAAATGCAGTGTGGCCAGCAAAAAAAGACCTTTTGGAATCAAAGGGCAAGATCATTGATGTGTTGAAAGAAGGCGCATTCCCGAAAAAAAACACCAAAAGCCGTGTTCGCGTTGTCTCCGGGATATGCACATCTCCCGGATGGATTGAAGTTTGTGTATGCAATGGTAGCATTATTCTCGGAAGGGAAGTATGATAAGATCATATCTGCCCCGAACCGCAAAGTGGAAGCGAGAAACCTGAGACCACTTAGGGCACAATTGCCGGCAGTATGGTCTGTTATCATTAATGCTATGAGAGAATTTAAGGACCATTTGCTACATATGCAGATAGCTCAAATCGAAGCCAGGAATCTGCGACGATCATCGAGTGATAGTGGGAATGTTCAAGGATCTGTGGTTCAGGGAAACGGAGATCAAGGAAGAAGGGAAAAGAGGCAAAACGCCAAAGAAACGAAAACTCACTTGGAAGCTATGAATTTGCGAACGAAGCCAGAGTCCAACAAGTGACTGCTTTTGACTCCTCGATTAACAGCATTGGGCACTGACGCTTTCGAGTGAGGCCCAGCAATGATCACCAAAAATTCACGCCTATCTGGTAAAAGAATTTTATTTCGCAGGAAATGCGGAAGAAAAGTCGGCTGAACTTGTGAATAGGATGTGCCAAGTATCTCCTGAAGCATTCTGGACGCAGAATGTAAGAGGGGAAGAAGGCTTGGTCAGAACTCACTGTATGTTAGAGGAGTTGGGAGCAGGATGGATCGCATCCTCCCTGGCGAAAGTCTACCCGGCTCTCTTTCGCTACCTGATAAGAGAATTTCTCAAAGCAGTCACGGAATTGTCGATAGTAGTGATCCTGGCATTGTTTGTGACATTCGGAGCGCAAAATTTTGTGAAAGGACCAGTGGTACTGCTCATCGAAGGGGTATAGAATCTATGGCTTTACGGACTCCTGACGTTAATCGCGATCACGCACGGGAACTGGGAGGACTAATGAACTTGACCCACTACCCCAGAAACTTGAGGGAGATTGTGAAAAAGTTTGATATGGAACAATCCACTGACTCCTGGACTAAAGTAAGAGACCTGAGACTTACTCTGATCCAGTACCTCCTATAGCAGAATCGCTTTGTAACCGGAGAAGACAAGACGATAGAAAAAGAAGAAGATGTGTGACGTCATCCCTTAGCGTTATACGGAGGAACCACTAAATTTGTGACAGTGATTTGGTCCGGCAGTGATATTTGCGGTCCCTGACGTTAAGGTGGAAGCATACAGAAGGTCAGTGTTGCACCTGAACGTCATTTTGGCAGTGGACGGGAGCGCACTCAATTGGTTGTGAACAAAACGTGCTACGCGAGTTGATGAGTGAAGGTTTATTGTTTGCGAAGATAGCAGAGCTGACAGCAAAAAACTTTAATGATCATTTCCGTGACCGAATGGGTGAAGTAGAGAGATGGCACATTGAAGTGTTTCTGAAACTCTAGAATTTGAGGCCCTTCGACAAAACGAACGGCGAAATAACCAGAATTACTCGTTTAATGGCCTCGTACAAAAAAGTGAAAGAAGAAACGAAAGACTAGGGCGATTACAAAAAACTGCCAGAAGAAATACCTGAAATCCCTTTGATCAGAAGGATGTTGCTCGGAGCAGACTACGTAGCACAAAGTCATAGGTTGAGAGCCTTTAAGACTAATGAAAGGAGGATGGTAAAGATCTCCGAAACGATGGAGCCGTGCGATGGATGGTAAAGTTCTCCGAAACGATGGGTGGGCAAAATTGCTGCCGTGCTGCTATACAATCAGTTTGCATACGCGGATGAGTCGACGAGGAGACGAATGAACAATGCAGCCACTCCCAAACCTAGTAGATTTGAAGAAGAATGGACAAAATTGGACTTGGCGCCAATGGTCATGAGAGGCAAGGCGGACTTGCAAGAGGCCTCGCTAATCGTAATGGGTGTGAAACAGGAGTTGGCGGTAAGCGGGAAAATGTTGACTAGGACTGCTCTGGCGCCTTCGGCTGTGAGTAGGTCAAAATAAAGCACAGAAAAGAAGAAGATAAGTCAGCGGGCAAGCTAGTCGTGCCAAAGTTTCCAGAAGAGGAGCATGGACCTTCAGGGTCAGCGAGAAATCAGAAACGAGACGATAAGGAGGGAGAAGACCGTCGACCGGAAGAACCAATGCAAAAGGATCCCGATTAAGCGGGAAAATATGATAAGGCCTCGACAGGTGGATTGTTTGGCCTAGACTTCAATTTGTTGGACGACTTTGAGATCGAGACAAAAACGTTGGAAGGGACGACTGAGCCAGCGGAAGATGAAACTTCCACACTGGAACCTCCGTCAGCCTGCATGAATTTGAGCCTAAATTTGCCGGACATTAGCTCTCCTGGTAAGTTAAAAAATACCGAAATGAAACTTTTATTGGTATCTCCGCGGAAGAGAAGAACAGAAGGCACTGCCCGAGTACCTTTCTTGAGAACCTTGTCAGAGGAAGAGTGGAAAGTTCACCACAGGGATCATGAACACAGAACAAGCTGTAACATGGACAGAGTTGCTTTCATGGAGGGGTTCTGGACAGTAGTGCAGTGCTAGGCGACTCAATCGATAATGAAAACAGGTCTCTACAGACCGCTGATACGAGAGATCCGCGATAAATTGGATGAGTGCGAAGGGAGATTGAGCAATTTGCTGATTGATTCGGCCACTGATGAAAGTGAAATAACTCTCCAATCAAGGCAAAGCCGCAAGAAGGCAACAATGAAGTCATATACCTGTCCAGAACTCGAAAAGGAACAATGCGATATAAAAAGGTGATTGACAAATTCAATGACACGAAGATGAAACTGGGCCGCAAAGTGACATTAGGGAAAACTGGAGAAACAAAGGTAGAATCTGAGATCTCAGCAAGTAAGAGGCATGCCCCTATTGACTGATTTGAGTCTAGCTATGAGGGCCGATCCCTTAGCGTTAATCAGAAGAACCACTACATTTGTGACAGTGATATGGTCCGGCAGTGACACTTGCGTTCCCTGACGTTAAGATGGAAGCATACAGAAGGTCGGTGTTGCACCTGAACGTCATTTAGGCAGTGGACGGGAGCGCACTCAATTGGTTGTGAACAAAACGTGCTACGCGAGTTGATGAGTGAAGACTTATTGTTCGCGAAGAATGCAGAGCTGACGGCAATAAACTTTAATGATCATTTCCGTGACCGAAGTTAACTCTCCAATCAAGGCAAAGCAGCAAGAAGGCAACAATGAAGTCGTATACCTGTCCAGAACTCGAAAAGGAACAATGCTATATAAAAAGGTGATTGTCAAAATTAATGACATGAAAATGAAACTGGGCAGCAAAGTGACATTAAAGAAAAATGGAAAAACAAAGGTAGATTCTGAGATCTCAGCAAAAGCTGTCAACTCAGCCAAACGGAAGCGTGTCGAGGAAGTCATGGATATGGAGCAAGGTGACGACCGATTGCCTGGCACAGATAGAACAGTGACCGATGTAATGATGGCGCCACCCATCCTCATGGCAGGATTGAGGTATGACATGGCGCAGCCAGCAGAATACTCAAAAAACCCGTTGAATACTGACGCCTTCTGGGGAAAAAACCTCAGCTGAACCACCACTGGAATGGTCGAAATGGGCAGTGATTTATGAGATGACAGTATTTGCCAAAGGCGGGATCGAAGTAAGAAGTCTTCAAAGGGAACAAAAAACCTCAAAGAGGCCGCGGAAAATTTTGGAGACGCGTATATCTTCGAGGTCAACAAAAAGCAAGAGGTCAGTCTCAACAACAAAGAAACCAATACTCCAACACTCAAAGCAATGCTCCAAATGTGGTAACCAATTGGACAAAACCAGTTACAATCATGTCCCGCAAAGGACAAAATTTGTTCTAAAAGCGCCAAACGGGGCCATTTGCCAAAGTGTGTCGCTCAGGAAATGTTAACTATCTGGCGGACCGTAACAACGAAGACGGACAAGAAGAAACCGAATCAGAGAGTCAAGGAACAGAACTCGATCCAGTCGTCTTTGCTGATTTCACGTCAAAAAATGGTTGGGAGGAGTATCACGTCGATAATTTTTCAGTGATGGCAATATCAGAAGCATTTGAAATAAAGCACGCAGCAAATTTGTCCGAGGAGGATTTAAATGGACACATCATTAAATTGAAGACAAAAACAGAAGACTTATTTGCAATCGCTGACTCCGGGAGCCCAATGTCGTTTTTAAACAAAAAAACCGCCCGGCGGTTACAAGAGATTGACAAATCCGTAAACTTGAAATTAATTCCACCGGAAGATGCGGCTCGGAATTTAGCATGCAACAATGGTGAAACAATTGAATCGTAGATTGATCGTAACAATTGAATCAGGAGGGTGGAAAATAAGAGCTGCTCCATTCATCATCGTAGATAACCAAAAAGCAAACATCATAGGCAGGAACATCCTCCCACAAATTGGAATAAGACTAATACAAGAAAAACCGAAACTAGGGTACGTGCTGAATACACATGAACAAGAACAATCAAACCCGGAAATCAAACAATGGGTAAAAAATAACTATCCACAACTATGCATTCCTGTTGGCAAGTCAAAACATGACGTAATGAGGACCCAATTCAATAAAGAATTTATTCCGGTACAGCAGAAAGGACGCCGTGTCTCGGTTCATCAACAAGAACGAGTAGAAAAAGAACCTAACAAATTCATGAACAAAAAAAAACATTATAAAACTGGATAAATGTTCAGATCGACAACTCATTAGTCCAATCGTGATTACCGCAAAAAAAGACCAGACGACGAAATTGGCGTTAGACTCAAAAGAGGTAAATAATTTTTTTCATAGGAATAAATATCAAATGCCTAACATCGATCTACTATTAGACAACATAGCACAGGTGATCAAATCGAACAACAATGAGCAAACTCTATTCTCAACATTAGATTTGCGCTACGCGTATTCACAAATCCCGTTGGACAAACCAACTTGGGAACAATGAGATTTCGGTTTGATTTGGTGGCAATGCTACAGGAACCTTCCATTTTCAAGCTGGATTTTACGGCCTCACGGATATGCCAGCTGAATTTCAAAAGGCCATCGAACTCACACTTACAAATTGTTCAAACACCTACGCATTTTTAGACGACATATTGATTGTGACCAAGAGGTCGATCGATATACACAAACAAAATCTACAAACGATTCTTGAGGATTAGTTGGTGAAAACCTTGCCATATCATTGGACAAATAATAGTTTGCTTGTAAACAGTTTGAATGGCTAGGGTACACTATAAATAGCGAGGGCACTACATCTTTGATACGAAAAACAGAGGCAATTAAAAAGCTCTCCCCTCCAAAAACATTTAAACAACTAAGCTTCATGGGTTCTATACACCACCTCACCAGGTATAAGGTATAACCCAAATTTAGCACAAACAGCAGCAGCAATGAGGTGACTTTTGAAAAAGACACTGAAAAATCAACCAATTAACTGGAAACCGGAACACAATACATCATTTGGAAACATTCGGAAAATGCAGTGTGGCCAGCAAAAAAGAGACTTTTTGGAATCAAAGGGCGAGATAATGGATGTATTGAAAGAAGGCGCATTCCCGAAAAAAACACCAAAAGCCGTATTCACGTTGTCTCCGGGATATCCACATCTCCCGGATGGGTTGAAGTTTGTGTATGCAATGGTAGCATTACTCTCGGAAGGGAAGTATGATGTGATCATATCTGCCCCGAACCGCGAAGTGGTAGCGAGAAACCTGAGACCACTTAGGGCACAAATGCCGGCAGTATGGTCTGATATCTAAAATGCTATGAAAGGGTTTAAGGACCATTTGCTACATATGCAGACAGCTCAAATTGAAGCCAGGTAACTGCGACGATCATCGAATGATAGTGGGAATGTCCAATGATCTGTGGTTCAAGGAAACGGAGATCAAGGAAGAAGGGGAAAAGAAGCAAAACGCCAAAGAAACGAAAGCTCACTTGGAAGCTATGGTTTTGCGAACGAAGCCAGGGTCCAACAAGTGGCTGCACTTGACTCCTCGAATAACAGCATTGGGCACTGACGCTTTCGAGTGAGGCCCAGCGATTATCACCAAAACTTCACGCCTATCTGGTAGAAGAATTCAATTTCGCAGAAAATGCGGAAGAAAAGTCAGCTGAATTTGTGAATAGGATGTGCCAAGTTTCTCCTGAAGCATTCTGGACGCAGAATGTAAAAGGAGAAGAAGGCTTCGTCAGAACTCACTGTATGTTAGAAGGCTTGGGAGCAGGATGGACCGCGTCCTCCCTGGCGAAAGTCTACCCGGCTCTCTTTCGCTACCTGATAAGAGAATTTCTCAAAGCAGTCACGGAATTGTCGATAGTAGTGATCCTGGCATTGTTTGTGACATTCGGAGCGCAAAATTTTGTGAAAGGACCAGTGGTACTGCTCATCGAAGGGGTATAGAATCTATGGCTTTACGGACTCCCGACGTTAATCGCGATCACGCACGGGAACTGGGAGGACTAATGAACTTGACCCGCTACCCCAAAAACTTGAGGGAGATTGTGAAAAAGTTTGATATGGAACAATCCACTGACTCCTGGACTAAAGTAAGAGACCTGAGACTTACTCTGAACCAGTAGCTCCTATAGCAGAATCGCTTTGTAACAGGAGAAGACAAGACGATAGAAAAAGAAGAAGATCTGTGATGTCATGCAAGAGGCATGCCCCTATTGACCGATTTGAGTCTAGCTATGAGGACCGACCCCTTAGCGTTAATCAGAGGAACCACTAAATTTGTGACGGTGATATGGTCCGGCAGTGACATTCGCGTTCCCTGACATTAAGGTGGAAGCATACAGAAGGTCGGTGTTGCACCTGAACGTCATTTTGGCAGTTGACGGAAGCGCACTCAATCGGTTGTGAACAAAACGTGCTACGCGAGTTGATGAGTGAAGACTTATTGTTCGCGAAGATAGCAGAGCTGACGGCAATAAACTTTAATGATCTTTTCCGTGACCGAATGGGTGAAGTAGAGAGAGCGCACATTGAAGTGTTTCTGAAACTCTGGAATTTGAGGCCCTTCGACAAAACGAACGGCGAAATAACCAGAATTACTCGTTTAATGGCCTCGTACAAAAAGGTGAAAGATGAAACGAAAGACTAGGGCGATTAAAAAAACTGCCAGAAGAAATACCTGAATTCCCTTTGATCAGAAGGATGTTGCTCGGAGCAGACTACGTAGCACAAAGTCATAGGTTGAGAGCCATTGAGACTAATGAAAGGAGGATGGTAAAGTTCTCCGAAACGATGGACCCGTGCTGCTATACATGCAGTTTGTATACGCGGATGAGTCGACGAGGAGACGAATGAACAATGCAGCCACTCCAAATCCTAGTACATTTGAAGAGGGAGGAATGGACAAAATTGGACTTGGCGCCAATGGTCATGAGAGGCAAGGCGGACTTGGAAGAGGCCGCGCTAATCGTGATGGCTGTGAAACAGGAGTTAGAGGTAAGCGGGAAAATGTTGACTAGGACTGCTCTGGCGCCTTCGGCTGTGAGGAGGTCAAAATAAAGCACAGAAAAGAAGAAGATAAGACAGAGGGCAAGCTAGTCGTGCCAAAGTTTCCAGACGAGGAGCAAGGACCTTCAGGGTCAGCAAGAAATCAGAAACGAGACGATAAGGAGGGAGAAATAAATGGAGAAACAGTCGCTCACAGGAAATATCGGGAGGTTCGCAACCGAGAGAAGAGAGTTGGCTCGGAAAACCACGTGGCGAAAGCCCGAGAAAAGAAATTCCTATGCAACTCGTTCAGATGGGATGAAGCAGACGCTAAAGTAAGAAATTACCTTTTTCTTTGCCTGGGAGCCGAGGGCCAACGTCAAACTCAGCAAAAACAACCAGGCTTTGTGCTGCACGCGATGACAACAAGAGAGCTAATTACGACACTAGAAGACATATTCGTAACAACCAGAACTGTCTTGGACGAAAGATACAACTTTATCTGCAGAAAACAGAAGAAAACGGAAGCCTGGAACAATTTCATGCTGATCTGGGAGGACAGAGAGGGCGAGTGGGTGCATGTTCACGGCACACATGCACAGTAAAAAGATAGCCGAAGAGTTACTCGCGCAAACAAGAAGCCCACAAGATGCGTATGACTGTGCAATACGCAGAGAAAAGGGGATCGAACATAGCCGCACAATGAAAACGAATCCGTTCGGAAATCAGGTAACAGCAAAAAAACAGGAACCAATACACTATATCAACACACGGGGACGAAGTACCTCAAAGAGGCCGCGGAAAATTTGGAGACGCGTACATCTTCGAGGTCAACAAAACGCAAGAGGTCAGTCTCAATAACAATGAAACCAATACTCCAACACTCAAAAGCAATGCTACAAATGTGGTAACCAATTCGGACAAAACCACTTACAATCATGTCCCGCAAAGGACAAAATTTGTTCTAAAAGCGCCAAACCGGGCCATTTGCCAAAGTGTGTCGCTCAGGTAACTATCTGGCGGACCGTAACAACGAAGACGGACAAGAAGAAACCGAATCAGAGAGTCAAGGAACAGAACTCGATCCAGTCGTCTTTGCTGATTTCACGTCAAAAAATGGTTGGGAGGAGTATCACGTCGATAATTTTTTAGTGATGGCAATATCAGAAGCATTTGAAATAAAGCACGCAGCAAATTTGTCCGAGGAGGATTTAAATGGACACATCATTAAATTGAAGACAAAAACAGAAGACTTATTTGCAATCGCTGACTCCGGGAGCCCAATGTCGTTTTTAAACAAAAAAACCGCCCGGCGGTTACAAGAGATTGACAAATCCGTAAACTTGAATTAAATTCCACCGGAAGATACGGCTCGGAATTTAGCATGCAACAATGGTGAAACAATTGTTGCAAATAGAAGACTGATCGTAACAATTGAATCAAAACATGACGTAATGAGGACCCAATTCAATAAAGAATTTATTCCGGTACAGCAGAAAGGACGCCGTGTCTCGGTTCATCAACAAGAACGAGTAGAAAAAGAACCTAACAAATTCATGAACAAAAAAAACATTATAAAACTGGATAAATGTTCAGATCGACAACTCATTAGTCCAATCGTGATTACCGCAAAAAAAGACCAGACGACGAAATTGGCGTTAGACTCAAAAGAGGTAAATAATTTTTTTCATAGGAATAAATATCAAATGCCTAACATCGATCTACTATTAGACAACATAGCACAGGTGATCAAATCGAACAACAATGAGCAAACTCTATTCTCAACATTAGATTTGCGCTACGCGTATTCACAAATCCCGTTGGACAAACCAACTTGGGAACAATGAGATTTCGGTTTGATTTGGTGGCAATGCTACAGGAACCTACCAATTTCAAGCTGGATTTTACGGCCTCACGGATATGCCAGCTGAATTTCAAAAGGCCATCGAACTCACACTTACAAATTGTTCAAACACCTGCGCATTTTTAGACGACATATTGATTGTATTGACCAAGAGGTCGAATCTATATAAACAAACAAAATCTACAAACGATTCTTGAGGATTAGTTGGTGAAAACCTTGCCATATCATTGGACAAATAATAGTTTGCTTGTAAACAATTTGAATGGCTAGGGTACACTATAAATAGCGAGGGCACTACATCTTTGATACGAAAACCAGAGGCAATTAAAAAGCTCTCCCCTCCAAAAACGTTTAAACAACTAAGCTTCATGGGTTCTATACACCACCTCACCAGGTATAAGGTATAACCCAAATTTAGCACAAACAGCAGCAGCAATGAGGTGACTTTTGAAAAAGACACTGAAAAATCAACCAATTAACTGGAAACCGGAACACAATACATCATTTGGAAACATTCGAGGAAAAGTATTCAGTCAACGAGCTCGAATTACTCGGTGTAGTGTGGGCAATTGAACACTACAAATACTATCTGTACGAGAAACATTTCACCGTCATCACAGACCATCAAGCTTGGATCAGCGCTTTAAACGCAAGCGAAAAATCAAAAAGCAGTCAAAGTAGATTAACCAGGTGGATTGATCGACCAATACCATTTCACTTCGATGTCAAACACATAGCCGGTAACAAAATGGGGCTAATAGGATATGTCACGAAATCCAGTTGGATTGGCAATACCCCCCAAGCAAGTATGATGAGGAATTTGTTGTTGCATCATTTATTACATTCATAAACAACTTGGAGGTGATTGACAACGTCATTCTTAATGAGTTGGCCAATCAGAATCTAGGACCATGTCAGCTTATCAAAAAGCGCGCAGAATATAAAAGGACAACAATTAACACTTCAAAACCTGACTTGAATAAGCATTCTTTCAAAAAATTCCGCAAGCGGTCAATTGCAAACACAAAAACCAGATCAGTTCTGCTCAAATCACTCTGCAAATCATTCAGCTCTGACGCGAAACATAACCCTGAGACAACATTCACTAGTATCTTTGGAAAATTCAACAAACTTCGTCAAATTCATCCATAGACAACCGAATATGAACTGAAAACAGAATCTCAGGCAATACAAAGGCGGATTCATTCTGGACGAAGTGAAATCACTAAACCCACGTGGTCGAAAGGAGGAAAAAGTACTCAACTGGCAAGGGAAATCGGACAGGGAGGAAAGCCTCTCAGATCCTTGGTGGCACGAACGACCACCAACGAAGAAGAAAACAGCAGCCAACACCTCGGAAACTACACAAATAAACGTCAAGGACGCTAGGGAAATACGTTCCTCAAGGTCACCACCAGTCAAAATCTTCCCGCCAATCACTGAAGAAAATACACAACCAGCCAAGCAGCGCATCCCCAAAATGAAGACGACACAGGCGGTACAAACGAACAACTTTAAAGTGTTAGTGGGAACTCAAACAGACATTACTGAGGAACGGCCTGAGACACAAGAGGTGTTCATGAGTAGAATAAACTACGATATTGCAAGCCAGGAGGAAGGTGCCCCGAATGAAGAACCGCCCACTATGACAAGAACACAACCCGAAGCCACACAACTGGAATCTAGCCACCATTAAATCACAGAAGGGATAGTGGCAACCGTAAAACAGACAACAATGACGGAAGCAGAGGAGGACACACCGCTGTTCCCACAAAGACTGCAGAAGGTTCTGGGGGTCAATTTCATCGCCGCAGCTACCAAAAAGGACAAGCATCTCAGAGCGCTCATTAATTTTGAGAAAAAGGGGGATTGGGACGCGATAAAATCCGCCTACGGACAGTATTGGTTTGATGCCTGCAACAGACTGCATGTGCGGGAGGACTGTCTGCTGATTGACGAACGCATCGTTATCCCAACACAGTTGCGCCAAACAATACTGAAAAGCCTACACTTGACACACCCAGAGTCGCCCGCCTCGCGAATTCGCTCGTAGAACCAAATGAAGAAGTACATTTAGATTTTAGAATTAAATAAGGACGCTTACATACTCGATGCTGTAGGCAAATGGTTTAAGTTTCAGACAGCGAAAGTTGTTTCGAATACTACAGCGGATGTCGTCATAAAATTCATGCAACGGTATATTTCCAAGAACGGAGTCCCGTCGACTAAGATGTGATCAAGCACAAACATTTACGGTAAAAAAATTCCAACTTCTTTTGTCACACATATCATATTAAGTTACTTTTTGCACCGGGAGACAATCATAGATCCATAGGGGTGGTAGAAAGAATGATACAAACATTAAAGCGTCAACTAGGGGTTATGAGAAAAGATCCAGCAAATACACCATACATATTAGCTTCGGACATTGCCAAGATAGTAAAAACTTTGCGCATAACACCACATGGTGTAACAAAAGTTTCACCTTTTGAAGCACACATGTGCAGAAAACCAAATACTCATCTTTCAAACTTGGCAAGAAGAAGTCCAGACAAATGAAACAATGAAGGATCTGAACGAAACAAAAGACGAACTGGAGCGGGTCAGAAAAACCGAAGAACTGGAGAAGACCGAGACATGTGGAGGAGACTGTTCAAGGATTGCAACATGTGCAGGGAGAGGAGATAGAGCGCTTGAGGCAAGAATATAAGGAGCGATTGGAACGACTGGCATTAACGACAGCAGTAGAAAAAACAATACCCGCAAGGAATGTTCCTCGTGGGCAGTCCCTGATGGAGCTTCTAACGCCTCGCGAACTGAGCCAAACAACGGAAGTGCGAATCCCAACAGCAGCCGGCAGAGTAACAATCCCGGCCCCAAGAGTCACCCTAGATGATCCAGTCGTGGAGCAAACTAAGCAAAAGCTGTTGGAAACAGCTGGACGAAACCGACAAAGACCTCAAAAGCCCCTGACAGGAAGATGAGGGAGATGCCCGTGAAGAAAGCGTCCCGCGTATTTGATATACCGAAGAACAACCAGATTAAGAACAACTTCAAAGGAGTTCCAGATAGGGACATGCGAGCGTGTTTTAATCGATCGACGAGGAGTCCAGCAATGAACATGCAGCAACCGCCGCTAGGGACGTCACGTTTGGTTTTGGGCGATAGTCTGGTGAGACTTTTACAGAACTTAAAGACCTCATAGATCACTAAGGTGATGGCCTTCGGAGGCGCCACAATAGCCCAGTTATGTCGGATGGTGGAGATGATGAACCCAGAAAGAATCACGGATAGAAAGATTTTGATAGGCATAAACAACCTTTCCAGGAGTTCGGACGAGGAAGAAGCTCAGTGGGAGTCGATGATGGTATGCCTACTCACCACGCTATTGCAGAAGTTTAAATGCGTGGTACTGACCGTTTGCACCATACCGATCAGCACGAAGACGCAATCGTCCAGCGGGAGAAGGCACAAAGAAAGAGTCATCAGAGATGGAATAATATCGTGCAAAATCTGGCAAGTCGCAATGCTGGACACATGATCCTGATGAATTTAGAGCATGAGCTGAGAGCTATGGATCAGGCCTGATTCACCACTGATGGGATACACTTTGAGAGCATAGAGGGACAAGGCTGGATGAATCGTGTCTTCCAGGAGCGATTAGATGAGTTAGAGGTTGAACTATTTGATACAGGAGTGCTCAGAGTGGAAGAAGCAACGAACGAATCGGCAATCCCGACCATCGTGCCTCATAATCTGGTGACACGCTTGGCATCAGTCCCAGCACTGCCACAGGTGCCGCAGAGCTCCAGCGAGCAAAGGGAGAGGTCAGAAGTGTTGGATCGACTAGGCAAAGCACCAGTGAGGAGAACCATTCATCCTCGACGGAGATTGGGCCCCATCAAACCAACAGCGGACACGGCCTCAGGCATCTCGAGATCTGAGACGACGAGCACAAACAGGGAGGAATGACGCACATACCTTCCCCCTGGCACGTTTATAAACAAGAGCTGATGAAGTTGAACATTCAAATTGTAATTTTTGCAGTCGATAAGATGAGGTTGTTCAATGGGGCAAAACTCTCCGTGAACGTACACTACTCGATTGTGGGATTGGACTGGTTGAGAGCAGCCGGATATCAATTTTAACTCCACAACGGCACTATAATTTGCTGAACTTTAGGGACTGCCCTCGAATAACACTATGGTCCAGTAAATGCCGGACCCTTAAAAGACATAAGAATGAACCATGGCGAACAAAAAAGAGAAGAGAGGCCCAGGAAGATTTCTGACTACTATAGCACCAATAGGAGCATGTGAAGATGTTTAAACAAATTCAGGCGCCTCCAGCTTACGTGAAACAAAGAACTTATCGAAAATCAGTGGCCCAAGAAGGTGATAAAGAAAGTTGCGCCGGGCTGAGATTTCGAAAAAACGAGACCATCTTCGCGGCATATGACAATGAAGAAATGAGGAAATCTAAGATATTAGTAGTTGCGAGCTCAGACTTTTTGCATACTTCTAAGTCCTTGTTTTGGCCTGACGTAAGAATGCTGGTGGAAACCGACCTGAATTTGATTCAGTCTGTATCAATGGCGATCGATGTTCAACGACTAACCAAAAAGAACCCGATAACAATGGTGTTCGCCGGCATAAATGATCACTCGCATAGTAGGGGTTTCCTGAGCAGACCCAGAGAGCCTACAACGCCAGAAAAAGCAGTGTAGCCACTTTTGAAAAAGACACTGAAAAATCAACCAACTAACTGGAAACCGGAACACAATACATCATTTGGAAACTTTCGGAAAATGCAGTGTGGCCAGCAAAAAAGAGACTTTTTGGAATCAAAGGGCGAGATAATTGATGTGTTGAAAGAAGGCGCATTCCCGAAAAAAAAACACCAAAAGCCGTATTCATGTTGTCTCCTGGACATGCACATCTCCCGAATGGATTGAAGTTTGTGTATGCAATGGTAGCATTATTCTCGGAAGGGAAGTATGATGTGATCATATCTGCCCCGAACCACGAATTGGAAGCGAGAAACCTGAGACAACTTAGGGCACAATTGCCGGCAGTATGGTCTGATATCTATAATGCTATGAGAGGGTTTAAGGACCATTTGCTACATATGCAGACAGCTCAAATTGAAGCCAGGGGTCTGCGACAATCATCGAGTGATAGTGGGAAAATCCAATGATCTGTGGTTCAGGGAAACGGAGATCAAGGAAGAAGGGGAAAAGAGGCAAAACGCCAAAGAAACGAAAGCTCACTTGGAAGCTATGGTTTTGCAAACGAAGCCAGAGTCCAACAAGTGGCTGCACTTGACTCCTCGAATAACAGCATTGGGCACTGACGCTTTCGTGCGAGGCCCAGCGATGATCACCAAAAATTCACGCCTATCTGGTGAAAGAATTCAATTTCGCAGAAAATGCGGGAGAAAAGTCGGCTGAATTTGTGAATAGGATGTGCCAAGTATCTCCTGAAGCATTCTGGACGTAGAATGTAAGGGGGGATGAAGGCTTCGTCAGAACTCAGGGTATGTTAGAAGGGTTGGGAGCAGGATGGACCGCGTCCTCCCTGGCGAAAGTCTACCCGGCTCTCTCTCGCTACCTGATAAGAGAATTTCTCAAAGCAGTCACGGAATTGTCGGTATTGTGATCCTGGCATTGTTTGTGACTTTCGGAGCGCAAAATTTCGTGAAAGGACCAGTGGTACTGCTCATCGAAGGGGTACAAAATCTATGGCTGCACGGACTCCTGACGTTTATAGCGATCACGCTCGGGAACTTGCGAGGACTAATGAACTTGACCCGCTACCCCAAACATATGCAGGAGATTGTGAAAAAGTTTGATATGGAACGATCCACTGACTCCTGGACTAAAGTAAGAGACCTGAAGCATACTCTGATACAGTACCTCCTATAGCAGAATCGCTTTGTAACCGGAGAAGACAAGACGATAGAAAAAGAAGAAGATGTGTGACGTCATGCGGGAGGCATGCCCCTATTGACTGATTTGAATCTAGCTATGAGGACCGATCCCTTAGCGTTAATCAGAGGAACCACTAAATTTGTGGCGGTGATATGTTCCGACAGTGACATTTGCGTTCCCTGACGTTAAGATGGAAGCATACAGAAGGTCAGTGTTGCACCTGAACATCTTTTTGGCAGTGGACGGTAGCGCACTCAATCGGTTGCGAACAAAACGTGCTACGCGAGTTGATGAGTGAAGACTTATTGTTCGCGAAGATAGCAGAGCTGACGGCAATAAACTTTACTGATCATTTCCGTGACCGAATGAGAGTAGAGAGAGGGCACATTGAAGTGTTTCTGAAACTCTGGAATTTGAGGCCCTTCGACAAAACGAACGGCGAAATAACCAGAATTCCTCGTTTAATGGCCTCGTACCAAAACGTGAAGGAAGACTAGGGCGATTACAAAAAACTGCCAGAAGAAATACCTGAATTCCCTTTGATCAGAAGTATGTTGCTCGGAGCAGACTACGTAGCACAAAATCATAGGTTGAGAGCCTTTGAGACTAACGAAAGGAGGATGGTAAACATCTCCGAAACGATGGACCCGTGCTTCGTGGGCAGAATTTATGCCGTGCTGCTATACATGCAGTTTGCATACGTGGATGAGTCAACGAGGAGACGAATGAACAATGCAGCCACTCCGAAACCTAGTAGATTTGAAGAGGAATGGACAAAATTGGACTTGGCGCCAATGGTCATGAGAGGCAAGGCGGACTTGCAAGAGGCGGCGCTAATCATGATGACTGTGAAACAGGAGTTGGCGGTAAGCGGGAAAATGTTGACTAGGACTGCTCTGGCGCCTTCGGCTGTGAGGAGGTCAAAATAAAGCACAGAAAAGAAGAAGAAAAGACAGCGGGCAAGCTAGTCGTGCCAAACTTTCCAGACGAGGAGCAAGGACCTTCAGGGTCAGCGGGAAATCAGAAACGAGACGATAAGGAGGGAGAAGACCGTCGACCGGAAGAACCAATGCAACAGGATCCCGATCCAGCGGGAAAATATGATAAGGCCTCGACAGGTGGATTGTTTGGCCTAGACTTCAATTTGTTGGACGACTTTGAGATCGAGACAAAAACGTTGGAAGGGACGACTGAGCCAGCGGAAGATGAAACTTCCACACTGGAACATCCGTCAGCCTGCATGAATTTGAGCCTAAATTTGCCGGACAGTAGCTCTCCTGCTAAGTTAAAAAAAAACGAAATAAAACTTTCATTGGTGTCTCCGCGGAGGAAAAAATTAGAAGGCACTGCCCGAGTACTTTTCTTGGGAACCTTGTCAGAGGAAGAGTGGGCATCTTAGCACAGGGATCATGAAAACAGAACAGGCTGTAACGTGGACAGATTTGCTTTCATGGAGGACTTTTGGACAGTAGTGCAGTGCTAGGCGACCCAATCGATGTTGAAACCAGGTCTCTACAGACCGCTGATACGAGAGATCCTCGATAAATTGGATGAGTGCGAAGGGAGATTGAGCAAATTGTTGATTGATTCGGCCACTGATGAAAGTGAAGATAATCAAGGCAAAGCAGCAAGAAGGCAACAATGAAGTCGTATACCTGTCCAGAACTCAAAAAGGAACAATGCGATATAAAATGGTGATTGACAAAATTAATGACATGAAGATGAAACTGGGCAGCAAAGTGACATAAAGGAAAATTGGAAAAACAAAGGTAGATTCTGAGATCTCAGCAAAAGCTGTCAACTCAGCCAAACGGAAGCGTGTCGAGGAAGTCATGGATATGGAGCAAGGTGACGACCGATTGCCTGAGGTATGACATGGCGCAGCCAGCAGAATACTCAAAAAACCCGTTGAATACTGACCCATTCTGGGAAAAAGCCTCAGCCGAATCACCACTGGAATGGTCGAAATGGGCAGCGATTTATGAGATGACAGTATTTGTCAAAGGCGGGATCGAAGAGAAGAAGTCTTCAAAAAAATAAACCTCCGCTCGTCGAGCCCACAGAACCGATACGCGAGGTCGAAATAAATGGAGAAACAGACGCTCAAAGGAAAAATCGGGAGGTTCGCAACCGAGAGAAGAGAGTTGGCTGGGAAAACCACGTGGTGAAAGCCCGAGAAAAGAGATTCCTATGAACTCGTTCAGATGGGATGAAGCAGACGCTAAAGTAAGAAATTACATTTTTCTTTGCCTGGGAGCCGAGGGCCAACGTCAAACTCAGCAAAAACAAACAGGCTTTGTGCTGCACGCAATGACAACAAGAGAGCTAATTACGACACTAGAAGACATATTCGTAACAACCAGAATTGTCACGTACGAAAGATACAACTTTATCCGCAGAAAACAGAAGAAAACGGAAGCCTGGAACAATTTCATGCTGATCTGGGAGGACAGAGAGGGCGAGTGGGTGCATGCTCACGGCACGCATGCACAGTGAAAAGATAGCCGAAGAGTTACTCGCGCAAACAAGAAGCCCACAAGATGCGTATGAGTGTGCAATACGCAGAGAAAAGGGGATCGAACATAGCCGCACAATGAAAACGAATCCGTTCGGAAATCAGGTAACAGCAACAAAACAGGAACCAATACACTATATCAATACACGGGTACGAAGTACCTCAAAGAGGCCGCGGAAAATTTGGAGACGCGTATATCTTCGAGGTCAACAAAACGCAAGAGGTCAGCCTCAACGACACAGAAACCAATACTCCAACACTCTAAAGCAATGCTACAAATGTGGTAACCAATTCGGACAAAACCACTTACAATCATGTCCCGCAAAGGACAAAATTTGTTCTAAAAGCGCCAAACGGGGCCATTCGCCAAATGGTGTCGCTCAGGAAATGTTAACTATCTGGCGGACCGTACCAACGAAGTCGGACAAGAAGAAACCGAATCAGAGAGTCAAGGAACAGAACTCGATCCAGTCGTCTTTGCTGATTTTACGTCAAAAAATGGTTGGGAGGAGTATCACGTCGATAGTTTTTCAGTGATGGCAATATCAGCAGCATTTGAAATAAAGCACGCAGCAAATTTGTCCGAGGAGGATTTAAATGGACACATCATTAAATTGAAGACAAAAACAGAAGACTTAATTGCAATCGCTGACTCCGGGAGCCCAATGTCGTTTTTAAACAAAGAAACCGCCCGGCGGTTACAAAAGAATGATAAATCCGTAATTTTGAAATTAATTCCACCGGAAGATGCGGCTCGGAATTTAGCATGCAACAATGGTGAAACAATTGAATCGTAGATTGATCGTAACAATTGAATCAGGAGGGTGGAAAATAAGAGCTGCTCCATTCATCATCGTAGATAACCAAAAAGCAAACATCATAGGCAGGAACATCCTCCCACAAATTGGAATAAGACTAATACAAGAAAAACCGAAACTAGGGTACGTGCTGAATACACATGAACAAGAACAATCAAACCCGGAAATCAAACAATGGGTAAAAAATAACTATCCACAACTATGCATTCCTGTTGGCAAGTCAAAACATGACGTAATGAGGACCCAATTCAATAAAGAATTTATTCCGGTACAGCAGAAAGGACGCCGTGTCTCGGTTCATCAACAAGAACGAGTAGAAAAAGAACCTAACAAATTCATGAACAAAAAAAAACATTATAAAACTGGATAAATGTTCAGATCGACAACTCATCAGTCCAATCGTGATTACCGCAAAAAAAGACCAGACGACGAAATTGGCGCTAGACTCAAAAGAGGTAAATAATTTTTTTCATAGGAATAAATATCAAATGCCTAACATCGATCTACTATTAGACAACATAGCACAGGTGATCAAATCGAACAACAATGAGCAAACTCTATTCTCAACATTAGATTTGCGCTACGCGTATTCACAAATCCCGTTGGACAAACCAACTTGGGAACAATGAGATTTCGGTTTGATTTGGTGGCAATGCTACAGGAACCTTCCATTTTCAAGCTGGATTTTACGGCCTCACGGATATGCCAGCTGAATTTCAAAAGGCCATCGAACTCACACTTACAAATTGTTCAAACACCTACGCATTTTTAGACGACATATTGATTGTGACCAAGAGGTCGATCGATATACACAAACAAAATCTACAAACGATTCTTGAGGATTAGTTGGTGAAAATCTTGCCATATCATTGGACAAATAATAGTTTGCTTGTAAACAATTTGAATGGCTAGGGTACACTATAAATAGCGAGGGCACTACATCTTTGATACGAAAAACAGAGGCAATTGGAAAGTTCTCCCCTCCAAATACATTTAAACAACTAAGCTTCATGGTTTATATACACCACCTCACCAGGTATATCCCAAATTTAGTACAAACAGCAGCAGCATTGAGGCCACTTTTAAAAAAGACACTGAAAAATAAACCAGTTAACTGAAAATCTGAACACAATACATCCTTTGGAAACAATAAAATAAAAAATTAGTCCCTGAGATAACACAAAACAAACATTTTGAACAACACCTAGAGACACGTATAGTAACTGATGCTTCTTCATCAGGATTAGGGGCGTCGCTTGAACAATTTTCACCAGAAGGTTGGGTGGCAATCGCCTATGCATCAAGATTTCTGAACTCCCTCGAGGAATTGTATTCAGTCAACGAATTCGAATTACTCGGTGTAGTGTGGGCAATTGAACACTACAAATACTATCTGTACGAGAAATATTTCACCGTCATCACAGACCATCAAGCTTTGATCAGCGCTTTAAACGCACGCGAAAAATCGAAAAACAGACAAAGTAGATTATCCAGGTGGATTGATCGACTAATCCCATTTCACTTCGATATCAAACACATAGCCGGTAACAAAATGGGGCTAATAGGATAGGTCACGCAATCCAGTTGGATTGGCAATACCCCCAAGCGAGTATGATGAGGAATTTGTTGTTGCATCCTTTAATACATTCACAAACAACTTGGAGGTGATTGACAACGTCATTCTTAATGAGTTAGCCAATCAGAATCTAGGACCGCATCAGCCTATCAAAAAGCGCGCAGAATATAAAAGGACAACAATTAACACTTCAAAACCTGACTTGAATAAACATTCTTTCAAAAAATTCCGCAAGCGGTCAATTGCAAACGCAAAAACCAGATCAGTTCTGCTCAAATCATTCTGAAAATCAGTCAGCTCTGACGCGAAACATAACCTTGAGACAACATTCACTAGTATCTTTGGAAAATTCAACAAACTTCGTCAAATTCATCCATAGACAACCGAATATGAACTGAAAACAGAATCTCAGGCAATACAAAGGCGGATTCATTCTGGACGAAGTGAAATCACTAAACCCACGTGGTCGAAAGGAGGAAAAAGTACTCAACTGGCAAGGGAAATCGGACAGGGAGGAAAGCCTCTCAGATCCTTGGTGGCACGAACGACCACCAACGAAGAAGAAAACAGCAGCCAACACCTCGGAAACTACACAAATAAATGTCAAGGACGCCAGGGAAATACGTTCCTCAAGGTCACCACCAGTCAAAATCTTCCCGCCAATCACTGAAGAAAATACACAACCAGCCAAGCAGCGCATCCCCAAAATAAAGACGACACAGGCGGTACAAACGAACAACTTTAAAGTGTTAGTGGGAACTCAAACAGACATTACTGAGGAACGGCCTGAGACACAAGAGGTGTTCATGAGTAGAATAAACTACGATATTGCAAGCCAGGAGGAAGGTGCCCCGAATGAACAACCGCCCACTATGACAAGAACACAACCCGAAGCCACACAAATGAAATCTAGCCACCATTAAATCACAGAAGAGATAGTGGCAACCGTAAACCAGACAACAATGACGGAAGCAGAGGAGGACACACCGCTGTTCCCACAAAGACTGCAGAAGGTCCTGGGGGTCAATTTCATCGCCGCAGCTACCAAAAAGGACAAGCATCTCAGACCGCTCATTAATTTTGAGAAAAAGCGGGATTGGGACGCGATAAAATCCGCCTACGGACAGTATTGGTTTGATGTCTGCAACAGACTGCATGTGCGGGAGGACTGTCTGCTGATTGACGAACGCATCGTGATCCCAACACAGTTGCGCCAAACAATACTGAAAAGCCTACACTTGACACACCCAGAGTCGCCCGCCATGCTGAATTTATGTCAAAACGTGTGGTTTCCACATATCCACTGATCAATCGTCCAGATAGCAAAAAATTGCAGGCAATGTACAGAGCAAGAAAAAAACCTTAAACCAGTAATAGGGAAAAATCATTTATTCCAAACAAATTCGCTCGTAGAACCAAATGAAGAAGTACAATTAGATTTTGCCGGGCCCCTTCCCGATGAATTAAATAAGGACGCTTACATACTCGATGCTATAGGCAAATGATCAAAGTTTCAGACAGCGAAAGTTGTTTCAAATACTACAGCGGATGTCGCCATAAAATTCATGCAAAGGTTTATTTCCAAGAACGGAGTACCCCGTCGACTAAGATGTGATCAAGCACATACATTTACGGCAAAAAAAATTCCAACTTTTTTTGTCATACATATCATATTAAGTTACTTTTTGCACCGGGAGACGATCATAGAGCCATAGGGGTGGTAGAAAGAATGATACAAACTTAAAGCGTCAACTAGGGGTTATGAGAATAGATCCAGCAAATATACCATACAAATTAGCTTCGGAAGTTGCCAAGATAGTAAAAATTTTGCGCATAACACCACATGGTGCAACAAAAATTTTACCTTTTGAAGCACACATGTGCAAAATCCAAATACTCCTCTTTCAAACTTGGCAACAACTAGTTCACCCACCAATCCTAACTGGGAAAAAGTAAAACACGCGTGTTTGGATCAAAAAAACCTCACAAAGTCACCTCTGCCAGCTGCAATCATGTACGACTTGCAACATTGGTCGGAGGACGAAGTTTCGATCAAACAACGACAACAGCTACATCCACAATCAATTGGAGCAGAGGAGACATCAAAACAAACACTAGCTACGAAACGCAAACGCAATATAGCAATAAAAATAGATAAAATAAACAATAGGTATAAAGGAATACAAAAATTCACAGACAAAAACATTAGCAAACGCTTAGATGAAGTGGCAAGAAAAAAGATCCGAATGGCAACTAAAGTAAAAGATCCCAAAATTTTCCAACAAAATATGAAACAATCGACGGGAAAACTTTAACATACACACCA